>NC_136499.1:58762081-58837081 GCF_053919585.1 Euprymna scolopes | reverse complement strand
GGCGAAAGAACTGACTTATTAAATTATCGCCCCATCCGTCTCTTCTCTCTTTTGGCCAAAATATTTGAGTCCAAAATTAATCAAACTCTAATGCACCACCTTACAGTGGCAAAACTTTTGTCCGACCATCAATATGAATTTAGGCAAGCCCATTCTACAGCTAGTACTCTAAGTGTAATATCTAAACGTATACACCATGCACTGGAGAGGAGAGTGCAATAGCCCTAGATATATCTAAGGCTTTTGGCAGGGTATGCCACGATGGTCTTCTCAGGAAAGTCAGATCCTATGATATTACTAGACAAATACTTAACATAATTAAATCCTTCTTAAGTAAGAGAAGAATCCAGGTTGTCCTCGATGGTCGTACGTCTAAGCAATATGATATAAATGCGGGTTTACCTCAGAGATCGATCCTTGGATCTTTATTATTCCAGATATACATAAATGACCTCCCTGATAAAATAATCTCTGAGATATATATTTGCTGACGACGCCACGCTCTATAACAGGCACGAGGGGAAAACAAATGAACGCATATCCAAGGCAATGGTGTTAACCCTAGAGGAAGACCTCCAATCTGTAGTGGAATGGGATCAAAAATGGATGGTAATGTCCAGGACTAAGCCTGTTTCCTTTAATAATTACAAGAAACTTTCTACACCACCAATAGCTATGGCTAAAGATATCTTACTTGAAAGTACTTCGTTCAAACTCCTCGGCTTAACATTCACAGCGAACATGAGTTGAAACAGATACATCGAGAACATTGCCAAGGCTGCTGCAAAGAAGGTGGGGTTTCTCTACCGTGCTAGAAAGTTATTTACGTCTTAAAGTACTCTGTACCCATGAATGGAGTATTGTTGTCACATTTGGGCTGGCGCATCTGCTACTAGTCTTTCACCCCTGGACAGAGTTCAAAAGAGAATCGCCAACCTAATAAGTCCTGAACTGTCATCTAAGCTTTAATGGTGGATGCTCCGACGAACTATAAGCCCCTGTATCACCTCGACATAAATACACCTGACAAACACTACAAGCAACAAAGTCCCACCCTGACACAGTAGAGATACCTAGATGTAAAAAAGCCTTTAAGTCCAATAGTTTCTTCCCCAGAACTGCTAGACTTTGAAACTCTCTTCCGGGTTTCTGCTTCCTCAACTGTACTGACATGCAGAAGTTCAAGTGTAATGTGAACAGACATCTTACTGCTTAACTCCCCACATAGTATTCTTTCAACGTATGTCCCTGATAGTAGCCCTCTACATCAAAGTGGTACTGTACCTTGTTCGGGACGAAAATGTAATAAAAAAAGGACACAATCCGAGTGAGCTAGGTAAGGATAATATAAAAGATGTATCAAGATTTTAAAACGAAAATTTCCTTGGAGATCTTTGGTCAGTGGTGCTTTGTAAGGACAAGCATTATCATTAGGGAAGATGAATCCTTTTTTGTTTACTAAAAAAGGGTCGTTTTCGGATCAACATGGGTGAGTGTAACGTTGTACACCTTTTTTAAACGTTTTCATTACATTTTAACGCGCTCATCAAGTTGTAGACTCCGATGTAAAGAAACAGGAGAAAGAAAAAAACTCAACGAACTGTTTCCTTTCTTTTTTTTTTTTTTTTAACAAAACCCTTCATATATATCGTTGTTCAAACAACGTATATTTTTCTAAATATTTAAACAACACATTTCTCCTTTTCCGGCCGCTTGTGACTTCTTTTCACTGCTTTGACGCCCCCCGCACGTCTCGAATACCTGCTTCTCTCGTCACGTATCGAACCCCACTTCTCTGAACACCACTCTCTATTTTGCTTAATTGTAAACACAGATTCCATGAATAAAGCTTTCTTCTCTAGAACTACTCGCATATGGAACACAGTTCCATTGGTCTACTTCCTGGCCGACTACAATATGGTAGCCTTCAAGTCTATTGTAAATATTGCTCTGCCGTCCTCTAAAATAGTCAACGATTACTAAACTACCACCTTACATTCATTAACCCTTATCCTCGAGTGGCCCCCGGGCCTTGATAAATAATGACTCCCTTGTAAAAAAAAAAGACATCGCTTTTCTGAACACGTGTGACTTTTTATCGCTACCGTGACGTCACTTCGCGTAGCTGGCTTGATCATTTGCATATCTTTATGCGGCTACTCCCAGCGTCAGCGGTTCTGTTACGTGAGCATATTGTAGAAACTATGAAGGATGCTTTGATAATGTAAAAGAAATAAGTTATAAAAATAACTATAGGGTAGTGTTTAAGTAATAACAATATACATAAAATAAATTACAATGACTTAAAATGCAACTTTTACAAAAAAAAAAAATAATACAACATAAATACTTGATAGTATTTGTAACAATTTCAGAAATCACCCGTGCTCATTTATTCCGACCAGATTTGAAAATATCTCAGTCTACCATCAGTAAATTACTTGATGTCAAAAGAGAAATAGCTAAAATAAATAAATAAATAAATACAGCAACAACAAACAAATCTGTTTGCCTCAAAATAGAGTCAATTTCGAGCGCACTATGGTGCCGACGGAAATGCGAAGATATCTGTTCTAACCTTCAAGGGCCGCACAGAAGCAGCGGATTTACGTCCCAGTTAACCACGCCAGTCTGATGGCTATCTTAACAAGAATTGCTTAAAATATGTTCGCTGCAAATTCAACAAAGACATTTGTTTGCAAAACTTGTGGAAGTCAGCTGATCTCCCGTGGAGGTTACATGATATTTGGAAAATAAGTTTTGGTTTATTTTTATTTTCAGTTTTATTTCCATGCCTATTTTTAACTGCATGGCGTTAATTGTAACTTGGTAAGCCCCACTCTTTCCTATTCTCTGCAATCGTTTTCTTTCTCACATGCACGAGGTTGCTAGTCCCAGTCTTTCCTATAAAGAAATGATTATGGTATGTGTTTTTCAGAAATGTCAGATCCTGCTTCTTATGTTCCAACCCGTTTGACTTGTTGGTTCTGTGGTCTTCAATTCCATATTGTTAGCCATCGTTATTATAAAACTTCCAATTCTAGTAGCTTGTTTCCTAAAACTGAGCCCTTGTGGAACTGTCTTACTGTTTCTCTTCCAACTATATCTTTAGTCTTTTCACGAATAAGGTCCATAGATAATCGCATTTCGTTCTTTTTAGCTACTTATATTAAGAAGCTACATGCTTTGCACGGAGCGCCCGGGGCGACTTCGAATGTACATGTTAAAATATTCCTCAGTTTTAGTAGTGTTATGTTCAAATACACACACACACACACACACACACACATATATATATACATATATATATATATATATATATATATATATATATATATATATATATATATACTAGCAAAAGTGCCCGTCGTTGACTGGGTTCAAAAACAGCCTACAGAAAATGGACTCTGATTTATGAAAGTATGATAGGTTATGAAAAGGAACGGTTGTAAAGAGATAGCTTCGAATTTGGGGGTATCAAAACCAAAGTAAAATATGATGAAAGGAAAAATAAAATAGATAAACCCCATAATTTATTATACCATACCTGTTTACACTGAAACACTTATCACAATATTCTGTGGATCTATATTAAAAAAACTTTGTGACATATTTCCATTCTATGGAGGTCAGGCGCGAACGAACACCCCATAATTACATTATACCATATTTCTTCAAACTGAAACATAATTATCAAAGTATATTTACGCAGATAGATATGAAAAGTCTTTATTAAAGTTTATGCCTATTTCCATTCTATGGAGGTCAGGCACGAACGCAGACCCCAGAATTTTGTTATACCATCCCTATTTAAGTTAAAGCATACTTATCAAAGTATTATTATGTACATCTATATCAAAAACACTTGTAAACGTTTTTTTTTTTTAATTTTAAAATTTTTTATTTCCATACTTTGTGGACCATGCGTGTACGCAGACCCCACAATTTTAATGAATCATAATTCTGCCAGATCAAACACACCCATTCCTGTGTCTCGATACATATATCATTATATGTGATCAGTTTTCTATAATAGCCAACCATATAGGAGCCTATTCATGACCAGACACACACACATACACGTTCAGCTTTATATTATAAATATACACAGTGTCCAGAAAGTCACTGAATTTACTTCTGATTCTGGTAAAACAATTCCACAACTTGCGTACGTTATTCAATGCTATAGTTATCCATAATAAATATCCAAGATATAATCTGTAAAATATCTTAAATTAAGAAAAAATAATCACATTATAGTAAAATGACAAAGATTTTCAACCCTTAAGTCACTTTTTGGACACCCTATATATATATATATATATATATATATATATATATATATATATATATATATATATATATATATATATATATATATGTGTGTGTGTGTGTGTGTGTGCGTGTGTGTGTGATGCGAATGGATGATTATAGGATACCGAAGCAACTCCTGTATGGCCAATTAGACAGAGGCCGTCGAAACGAGGGACGACCATGATTGCGTTACAAAGACAAAATAAAGTCTAATTTGCAGGTTCTAAATATTGAATATAACAACATTGAGCTAAATGCAAAAGACAGAAGGAAGTGGATAGAAATGTGTGACAGAAAAATCAAGGAGTTCTCGGCGTTTTGCATCGAAAAACTAAAAGAAGCGAGAGTCAAGTCAAAAAATAATACTGAGCAATGTGGAGCTAAATTCTCGCAGTTATATGTCTGTCACCACTGAGGTCGCCATTGCAAGTCTCTAGCAGGACTAAAGTGCCACATACGTCTAAGTGAATGTCGACACGCTGAGTTCTAGACCTTCAGGTCAATTGTCGGAGTCTCATACGTCAAAAATCGACGGAGTTATATATATATAACTACTTCATTTACTCACATAAATTTAATATACGAAAGTATAGATTTATGCGTAAACTTTAAGTGTTTACTTCAAAAGTGCTCAATACGTAGGTAGAGCTAGTTAGTAATTTATAAAATATATATGGCGACTAAGCTACACTGAATATTCTGCGTTTCATCCACTGTAGGATTCGTCAGGCTTATGCGCGAATTTTGTGGTTGCTTCTTGTTTTTATATATGTTGAGGATTTCTAGTTAGCCAATCAGCTTTCTAGTATCCACCGCGCCCCCTCCTATCAGCCAATGGGCATGCATTTTATCGAACAAAGGATCTGTTTTAGAACTAGGTTAGTGGTTTAAGGTAGATTTTTCCCTCTTTTATATATATATATATATATGAATATACCTATGTGTACACACACACATGAACGCACATATACATATATATATATATACATATATGTGTGATCGTTTATGTATATTCATGTTTATTTAATTTATTTATTTGTTTGTTTTCTATTGTTATTGTTAGTTTTAAAGCTATTTTGTATCGCTATCCTAGAGTGGGTTTTATTTTGTGAACACAGTTGTTTGCTATTTCTCGTCTACAGTTTAATAGATTTTGAGGTTCTTTAAAGTACAGGATAGCACATTTTTCCTGGAGGCATAATTTACATGGGTCGTCTAAGTGTCTGCACGTGGTAGCTTGTCTCATTATTTTCCATTCGACTACCGGCGAATGTCCGCTTTCTTTGAGTTCCCAGTATTTATTCGCTAGTGTTGTTTTTATACGGTGTTTTTTTATTTTTGAAGGTACTTTGTAGTCATAGTATCGGGTTTTAAAATCTAAGGAAGTCATGCCTATGTAATATTTCTTGTTATTCGGGTTTTCTTTCGCAAATATTGTTGCTTGATAAACTACACTTTCTAAAACAGACCCTTTGTTCGATAAAATGCATGCCCATTGGCTGATAGGAGGGGGCGCGGTGGATACTAGAAAGCTGATTGGCTAACTAGAAATCCTCAACATATATAAAAACAAGAAGCAACCACAAAATTCGCGCATAAGCCTGACGAACCCTACCGTGGATGAAACGCAGAATATTCAGTGTAGCTTAGTCGCCATATATATTTTATAAATTACTATATATATATATATATATATATATATATATATATATATGTATGTATATATATATATATATATATATATATATAGCATTTGAGCACTATAAAAGTGGTGGCGGGTGTCTATTTAAATAGACATTCCGACGAGTTATTTACGGGCGTCGATTCCATGGTCGAGTGGGAGAACTGCCGACTGTCAACAGGATGGTTCTAGGTTTAATCCTTGGCTTGGGAGAGATGCTAGTCTAGCGGCACTGATGAGTTGTGATACAACGAAACAGGACTGTATGTCGATGATTATATATATATATATATATATATATATATATATATATATATACTTTATAACTCCGTAGAATAGAAAACGTATGGCTAAATCAAATCAACATTATGTAACTGTACTACTAAATATTTAAAATTAATATTTATTTACATGTACACATATGCCAATAAATTAATAATAATCCTACTTTCTTATAAAACGAAGTAACCTATCATTTCGTTAACTAATAACAATGGAAATGTTAAATATTGACAAACAATAAACCAAAAATAAACACCAACATACAGACACAATATTTTATTTTGATTTTATACCTTTATAATGTGAGCTCATTGTAACATCAATTCCTGATGATTAAAGCTAAATTACACTTGCACTATTCACAATGCGTTATTTTTTATATTGGTAAAATTAGGTTAAGATACAACAAATTAAATCATTAGACTTTACTTAACACACACACACATGCATACACACACGCGCACATACACACACATACACATACACACATACACACACGCATACACACACGCATATACACACATAAACACACAGACACACATAGACACAGACACAGACACAGACACACACACACACACACACACATATATATATATATATATATATATATATATATAAGGAATTTTGTCTGTGTGTCTGTGAGTTCTTTCCCTATGGACTCCAAAATAATTGGGTCGATTTTTAGCAAATTTCACACTAAGGTATTTTATGTGCCTGGCAGTGTAATCAGATAGGTTTTGTATCGAAATGTAATCGATAATTATCGATAATCGATAATTATCGATAATCGATAATCGAAATAATTCGATGAAATAAAGAACAGGCGATTTTGACCAAAGTTATGCAGCTTAACACCACAAGTGCATTTGAGAAGTTTTATTATCGCACAAGCAGAAACACCCGACATATAAAATCAACAGTAGATTCTTTGGTATTACAGGGGCGTGTTCGAAATAAATGTTTCTGCTTAAAGCATAATTGCACCATGATACTTGACTTTTTATTTTAAACTGAAATTCCAACCATTATCACCGCACAAGCAGTAAGACCAGACATATAAAATCAACAGTAGGTTATTTGATATGATAGGGCGCGTTTGAAATTAACTTTTCCGTTTAAAGCACAATTGAAGCAGAGTACTTTACTTTTGCATTTTTAACGCAAATTCAAATAAAATAATGCTATTACTTTATATAGAGGTTCTCTACAGTGAAAAGTAGACTACAATATATTGTGGACTAAGTCAAAGAACCGATTTGATTGAAATAAAAATAAGCGATTTCACCGATTTCAATGAAATTAAATTTTCTTGAATCAGAAATTTGTAAGTTAAGAATGTTAAACAAGATTAATGAAATTAATGCAATCTTTATTTCGATGAAGACATTCGTTTTCTAGAACATTACTCAGAAATATTTTTTATTCATCTAATGAACAGCTATATTGAAGATAAATATATGCCTGCATATGTATGTGTGTAATTATGTATGTATGTATGCATTTATGTATGTGGTGGTCAAGATCTGGTGTGGACGTGTGTTAAAAGCATACAGATATCTTAGCGTCATAGTGCTTCTCCCAGACAAATCAATCCCACATGCACTTCGTGACCACTGCCACGCAGACGGGCTTTGATGAACGGCGGGTGTCCCGCGGCGTATAACTGGACCTCCACTGCCTTGTGGGTCAAGGTTCTTTTAACCAAATGCTAAGGGTGAGGTAACCCTGACAGAAACCTCCAGCTGCGGCATACCTGACCCACCGGCGTGTGGAATATGCTCTGGTGCCCAGCAACCTAAGTCCCAGTCATGGATCAAATGGCGTGATGGGTGGAGAGGGCTCCGTATATATATATATATATATATATATATATATATATTGTAGGTGACCGTCCGGCAGGTGCTGCTGGTGGCACTCATGTCTGCCTCTTTTGAGCCAGAGATGTATTAAGTAATGGCAATACTCGAGTACGAGTTTGCTGCCATCATGTATGTATGTATGTATGTATGTATGTATGTATGTATGTACCTGCCTCATAGTCGGGTCACCGGCGACTAAACTGGTACCCCCACCAGACATGTTTGGTGAGGAGGGTGGCTAGTCTCCCTGAAGGATTAAAAACAAGACCTTCCAAAGGGCGAATGCACCCTTTTTCGGGGTCAACGGCCAACTAGCACCGTGTGTGTGTGTGTGTTGTGTGTATGTATGTGTGTTGGGGTGGAGAGGACTCCTGTAAGCCGTGGCGAAGGCAACCTTTCTAGGAGAAGCAACTCTCGAATTTAAAAAACCATAAAGCGGAAGACCAGTATCCATATTAAGCTGGTCTGCAGTTTCACTTGTCATTGAGATCAATTATTACATGCTTCCAGCATTTGAAGCCTCCACACGTCACAACTTTTCCATTGCCACAGCATCATTTTTATAGACAAATGCCTGAGAGAGTATCTATATAGAGATGGTGTTACAGAATCTTAGCTTTGTACGACAGCTCTCTCTCTCTCGGTTCAAAATGTTGAGATCGAGCAACAAGCACGAGCAAGATAGCCAGCAACAAGTTAAACTACAGACCAGCTTAATGCGGGTACTGGTCTCCAACTTTATGGTTTTTAAATCAGAGATTTGCTTCTCATAGAAAGGTTGCCTTCACCACGGCTTATGAGAACCCTCTCCATTTATTCTGAAGTATATATATATATATATATATATATATATATATATATATATATATATATATATACTAGCATAAGTACCCGTCGTTGACTGGGTTCAAAAACAGCCTACAGAAAATGGACTCTGATTTATTAAAGTATGATAGGTTATGAAAAGGAAGGGCTGTAAAGAGATAGCTGCGAATTCGGAGGTATCAAAACCAAAGTAAAATATGATGAAAGTAAAAATAAAATAGATAAACCCCATAATTTATTATACCATACCTGTTCACACTGAAACACTTATCACAATATTCTGTGGATCTATATTAAAAAAAAAAATTGTTAAACTTTGTGACATATTTCCATTCTATGGAGGTCAGGCGCGAACGAACACCCCATAATTTTATTATACTATATTTCTTCAAACTGAAACATAATTATCAAAGTATACTTACGCAGATAGATATGAAAAGTCTTTATTAAAGTTTATGCCTATTTCCATTCTATGGAGGCCAGGCGCGAACGCAGACCCCAGAATTTTATTATACCATCCCTATTTAAGTTAAAACACATTTATTAAAGTATTATTATGTACATCTATATCAAAAACACTTGTAAACGTTTTTTTTTTTAATTTTTAATTTTTTTCTTTCCATACTTTCTGGATCAGGCGCGAACGCAGACCCCACAATTTTAATGAACCACCGTTCTGCCAGATCAAACATAACCATTCCTGTGTGTCGACACATCTTCTATCCTTATATGGAATCAGTTTTTTAAAATAGTCAACCATATAGGAGCCTATTCGTGACCACACACACACACACACACACACACACACACACACACACACACACGCACACACGCACACACACACACACACACACACGCACACACACACACAAACATTCAGCTTATATTATAGATATATGTAGAGCGTTAGAGGAAAGAGCAAGCTCAATTCTATGAGGAGAGACTTATCTGGACATTATAAAGCTCAACAAGTGTCAATGGAGCTAATATATGAAAACAATAGGAGTGGGAAATGAAGTCACAGAACTATATATTGATGGATATAGATTGCTTCATTTATTCAATAAGGGAATACAATCGATTAGCTGGGGAATAGAAGGGACTCTTTATGTCAAGGCATTTCGAAGCTTAATGCTTCTCATCGGAAGAGTAGAGAAGATGCTAGATAACATAGTGGGGATGCGGCGTCTAGCGTTGGATTCATTAGGAACGAAATAGATCAAAACAGATTAAAATTATAGATGATGTAGGGGAGGGAGGTTCGAATTCTACATAAAGGAGTAGCGTATTATATATAGTGTAGTGCAGAAAGGTGTATAGAGTCTTTATCTTAGTCTTAAGTGTATGTAGTATATGTTTTAGGTTTAAGTTGGGGCTAAAATTGATGCAAAATAGGTCTATTTTAACGGCGTGTAAGGAGTCTATTATCTATGGAGGGGCATTTTTACAGATGCAAGCGAGATGACAACAGTACTATACATTAGTTTATACTTTTGGGAGGGATATTATAGTGGTGATTTAAGGCGAAAGGTGTGGGTTTGGGTGGGTAGTTATAAGGCTATAATACTGGAGTCCAGAGTATAATATATGCTAGGTAATATGTGGCAATATTTCTATGTTTTCTTTTTTATGAGGAAAAGGTAGAGAGATAGGGTAGCAAGTTCAGGACAAAAGTAGATTTTTGGATATGGATGATTGGCGTGGTGGAGTAATAGGAGGAAATGTACTATTAACCATATTATTAATAATAACAGCAGTAATAACCACGATGGTAATGAGAATAAAAAATGATGATGATAGTAGCTATAATAATAATAATAATAATAATAATAATAATAATAATAATAATAATAATAATAATAATAATAATAACTAGAAGTTGAGTAAAATTAAGGGGTACAGATAAAGGCAAGGTCCAAGACACATGAAATATATTTAAGGGATAGAGGGTGAAGGGTGAAGTAAAAAGTACAAAAAAGGAAGAAAAAATTAAAAAAAATAAAAATATAAAAAATAAATAATAAAAATAAAAATAAATAAATAAAAAATATAAAATAAGATAAAAGAACAAAAGAATAAAGAAATTTTGGTTTCGATAAAGGGGGCAGAGTTGGATACCTAAATGAGGTATGAAGGATAAGAATAGTGCATATGCACACATACATATACATATACATATATATATACATGTATATATATATACACTTGTGCCCGATATTATTCATACCCCCCTTGAAAATTGAGTTTATTAGGTGTAACTTTTGTAAGAATTTATTGTTTACGTCCATATTGATACATATTCTTAATAAACCTCTTCTGATCATTTTCGTCATTTTAAAATCTCGGGATACTTGTAATAAAAGAAATATACAGCTATTTATAAAATCTGCAATGTTAAAAAATAATCATACCCCCTTATTTTTTCAGTATTAATCGAGTTTCTGACTGTTTGTTTTCTGTTTGATTCTTATTTTGAATGCTTTTATACAACCTTTGATTAATTTCATTTCGTTTTTTGCATTTTTCAGAAATTAAAATGATATCAACTGAAAACCAATAAAAGAATAAAAATTATTAGAATGGGGAAGAAAAAAGAGCTTAGTAATGATCTTAGGACTAAAATTGTGAATTCACATAAGGATGGTTTAGGTTACAAGTCAATTTTCAAGAAATTTGAGGTCCCTACAGCAACAGTACAGAGCATCATCAAAAAATTCCAGAGCCACCACACAACAAACAACTTGATTGGTAGAGGAAGAAAAAGGAAACTGTCTGCTAGAGCCACCAGGAATATTGTAAGAAGTGTTAATGCAAATCCAACCACCACTAATAAGGACATTTTAGAAAATCTGGAGTCTTCTGGCATAAAAATATCAAGGCAAACATTGCAAAGGACTCTGCATGAAAATGGTCTGAAAGGAAGAAGACCAAGAAGGACTCCATTGCACACCGGAAAACACCTTGCAGCACGTCTAAAGTTTGCTAGGACCCATGTGAATTCTCCAGAGTCCGTTTTCTCAAGTATTTTGTGGACTGACGAAACAAAAATTGAATTGTTTGGCCATATGGATGCTTCTTACGTTTGAAGGAAGAAAGGAGAAGCTTACAACCTAAAGAACACCATACCCACGGTGAAACATGGTGGTGGTAGCCTAATGTTTTGGGGCTCCTTTTCGGCTAGTGGTCCAGGTAGTTTGGTCAAGATAGATGGAACCATGAAGAAGGAGCAATATTTGGAGATACTCAAGAAAAACATTAGACAGGATGCGGAGAAGCTCCATTTAGGACCAAACTGGGTCCTTCAACAGGATAATGATCCAAAACATACTGCCAAAATAGTCAAGAAATGGTTTGAGGATAATCAAATTAATGTTTTGAAATGGCCTAGCCAGAGTCCCGACCTGAACCCTATCGAAAACCTCTGGCACATATTGAAAACTGAGGTTAAAAAGCGGAAACCTAGAAATTTGAGGGATTTGGAGAACTACTGCATTGAAGAATGGTCAAAAATCAGTGTTGATGCTTGTAAAAACCTTGTTGATAAATATCCCAAACGGTTACAGGCAGTTATTAAGAATAAAGGGCATGCTATTGACTATTAGTAAGAGAGGTATGAATAATTTTGAACTAGTGCCATTATTGTTTTTCTTTGTATAATGTTTCAAACTTGCATAATTTATTTATTTGTTGAGTTTAAATTAAATGCTTATGCTTGATTTATTGTTTGAAATCCGTTTAATATTGTCTACCTTCTGGTTTGAGCAATATTCTTATAGAAATCTCAAAGATCCGAGGGGTATGAATAATATCGGGCACAAGTGTATATATATGATTGCAACGTCTTGTCAGACGAGTGCCACTCCCTCAGACATTTAAAATTCATGAGCCCAAATGCCTGAGGGAGTATCTATACAAAGATGATGTTACAGAGTCTTAGCTTTGTACGACAGCTAAGTCTCTCTCTCGGTTCAAAATGTTGAGATCCAGCAACAAGCAAGAGCAAGATAGCCAGCAACAAATTAAACTGCAGACCAGCTTAATGCGGGTACTGGTCTTCCGCTTTATGGTTTTTTAAATCAGAGATTTGCTTCTCCTAGAAAGGTTGCCTTCACCACGGCTTACGGGAGCCCTCTCCACCCCAATACACATATACACAAACACAAATATACACGGTGCTAGTTGGCCGTTGACCCAAAAAAGAGTTCATTCGCCCTTTGGAAGGTCTTGTTTTTAATCCTTCAGGGAGACTAGCCGCCCTCCTCACCAAACAAGTCTGGTGGGGGAACCAGTTTAGTCGCCGGTGACCCGACCATGAGGCAGGTAGTACTGGGTTACATGGTACCAGTAGCATATGACATGACCTGACACACACACACACACACATATATATATATATATATATATATATATATATATATATATATATATACATATATATATATATATATATACATACACTCACGCATATACAGATACAATGGGGTTAGCCGGCAGAAACAAAAAGTTCGGAAAACAGTATCCTGAGGTGTTTTAATATTTATTTACAGGAGAGGGTCTGCAATAGTCCACAACAAAGTCGCGAGAATACCCGACTGCCAAGGCCAGCTTTCTATGTTATTTATAAATGAGCAAGACAACAGAGTACATACATGCTCGTTTCTAAAGAAGAAGTAATTTGAAAATTTGCAAGACAAACACGGAAATTTAAACGGACAGAGCTAATGTCTATCCTCAACATGTCTTAAAAAAAAAAGAATTCAACGAAACGACACTCAGAAATTACTTAGGAACAAACCGGGTTATGTGATCATCAACGTTTCGTCTTTATTTCGCGACATTTTCTCTGGCTGAATGAGATTAAGAAAACGAAAACACTAGTACTTGGCCTCCGGGACAAGATCAAAGTGTAGTATCTGTTCTTCAGATGCTGCACTTCAATTTCTTGTTCTCTGTCAGTGGAGGAGAAGTCCTTCACGACTGAGACAATTTTTATTTTTGTTCCTTTTCTCCACGTTAAAAAACGACCCTGGTGTCTAACTCTGTCCTGTGGGGAGGTATAGTAAATAGGAACACTAGTAAAAATATTCGAAGGTTTTTTTCCATGTGTAAAGTGTGACGCGGTTCTATTTCAGAAACGGAAAAAGACGTTGGAAATTAAAAAACAGAGGGGAGCTTGCGTTGTTATAGAGAGGGGGATTTTAAATAACATCATATAGTCGTAAATATATTTTAAAAGATATGAACGCAGTTAATATTTTTCTGGAAAAAAATATGTCTGTTAAAATTCAAATATAGGCGTGCAACAGAAATGAAATGAGTGTTTTTTTTGCTATGTAATTTATTGATTGAGAGTATATGCATTAATTATTATAGGGGGTGTTTTTATGGTGTGAGAGGGTAAAACGGTGTCTACAATTAAATTATGTTCTTTTTATAGAAGTTTACTTATTAATGGTGCTACATTATAGAAACCTCCACGTTATTTAATTGTATTTGAATTTGCTATAAGCGCTGATTAAAAACAATTTCAAATATTCGTACTGGTGTTTTCGTTTTCTTAATCTCATTCATCCAGAAGAAGTCTCGAAATAGACGAAACGTTGATGAACGCATAACTCGAATCGTTCCTATATATATATATATATATATATATATATATATATATATATATATATATATATATATATATATATATATATATATATATTTATATACTTCATTTACTCACAAAATTAATATACGAAAGTATAAATTTATGCGTAAACTTTAAGTATTTACTTCAACAGTGCTAAATACGTAGGTAGAGCTAGTTAGTAAGTTATGAAATATATATGGCAATTAAGCTACACAGAATATTCCGCGTTTCATCCACTCTAGGATAAGCCTGAAGAATCCTAGAATGGACGAAACGCGGAATATTCTGTGTAGCTTAATCGCCATATATATTTTATAACTTACTATATATATATATATATATTTTATAACTTACTATATATATATATATATATATATATATATATATATATATATATATATGTATATATATATATATATATATATATATATAAAGTAATGAAATGTGTATGCTAGTTTGATGGGACTGTTGTCTACCCATTATTAGATTATCTCAAATACTATAATAATTGTGTATGTGAGACGCTACCGATATCCGACTGACAAGTAAGCCTAGCGCACGTCACACTTGTCTCTGTAACTTGTTCCTTTTTCAGTATATCTTTTAAACCTGTTCCGGTTGTCTTTCGTGCTCCCAACCCGAGTCTACATCAATTAGAAATTACAATTATTATTTAACAAGGAATACAAACCTTTTAAAGTCTCCTTATTCTATGGAGTTTCAAAAAATGGCCCTTATCATTAGAGCAAAGTAGTTAGCAAAATGATATTCCTTGTCAGGCTATACATTTTACTGGTCAGTACACAAACTGAAAACTAGGCCACTCGTCACGATACGAAGGGGTCATATTTCTAAAAATTGCGTAAATGGGTCAAGTAGTTTTTTTTTTTAATTAAGAGATTCAAATTCTCTCATGGAAATCCAGAAGAAGGCTGGGAGCGGCCATATTGTTTTATATTTTGTCAAAATTTAAGGACGATAATTCAATTCGACCACGGAGATAGTGTTTGCATTTAAAATAGTAAAAACTGTTTAATCACTGAAAATTGTAAAATTTGATATTAAAAAAAATACTTGATCAATATACGCAATTTTTGGAATATGACATCTTCGTTCCGTGACGAGTACGGACATGATAGAGATTTTTCTGTATTTTTGTTTTTTAATCAAGTGTAATTCTATATAAGCAGCATATTTTTATTACTCAGAACATATAATATAGTGCAACAAAATTATCTCGATATAACCAGTGTTGGAAAGAGGGTCAGAAAAGGGCTAGCAATGGCACATTTTTCCTGACAAGGGTTCTGTAGATATTTCTGGGACAACGCCAGAAAGACTCGTACCTTGTTGAAAGCATGAAACCAACATTTTGGCAATTTTTCAATTTTAATAGATTTAAAAACACCTATTAATTTATGCAAATTTCACAAGGTGTTTCTATTATAAACACACAGCGGCATAAAGTGCATTTCTTAGCGTGAATATAAATCAAATGTAGTAACATTGTTACCAAGTGGTACATCCAATATAAAGACATTACGATAATCACACAAATGAATATACAAGTTCTATTGATACAACTTAAAATAATATCTATGTCAGCGACAGGTGAACATAAAGAAAAAAAAACACCTGTCAATCATACCTAATGTAATCGCATATCACTACTCCAATGAATCTATAATATAAATCTCACCTGTCTGTTTAAATGTATGTAGGTATGTATGTATGCATGCATGTATGTATGTATGTATGTATGTATGTATGTATGTATGTATGCCTAAAATTTTCGACAAAGGCGACGGTTTTTCACGAGATCGTATTAATGTTAAAGCTCGATCCTTCGGACGACAAATATCGAAAAATTGACTAAAAAAACATTAATTCTTTCACTCTCAACTGGGAACCTTTCTACAAGGAGGAGTCACTTTTTCGATTGAATAGCCTTAATTTAAACCTTCGCCATTTCCGGTTTGGCGATGGATTCAACAGCAAAGACATTACGTTTTTTCCCCCGTTCTTTTTGTCCTTCGCGGTATGGGCTTGCGCCTGCCTACTACCACTTTTTTTTTGTTCAACACACCCCTCCAAACAGCCGGGCAACGCAGAGAACCCAGGCTAGTATGTAATATAAATATAAATTAAATACAAAATGTTGGATGTTGCAGTTTTGGATTTGAAATTAGCTTTTAGATAACACTAACAGACACAACCGGTATTGCTTGAAAATGAATGAAGATCCCTGCCCTGAACCTTTGTTGTCATTTTTCTTCTTTTTTTTTTAATGTATACAATTTTCTATAATTTTTATATTTGATGTTATACGATAAAATAGGGTAAAACGTCGAATTTATAGTTATCCGGCACGTATGCAGGCCTCGTGACATTACTATAAAAATAAGTCATCAAAAAATAATAATTAAATTGGATTCCTTATTAAATTTCAATCTAGAAAGTCTGTTTTGCTAAAACACTTTTTTAAGTACACAGACAGGTAAAAAAATAAAAATAAAAATAAAAATAAATAAAATAAAACCATACGTTTTTTATAACAGATTTAAACTCTAAATAGACGAATGAAAAAAAAAAGGATTGAAAAATAAAATTATAAACATTGCCCCTAAAAATGTCTTTGCTTTTTAGATAAAACGCGCAACCACCCGAAGACCCACCCGAAGACCGTGACGACCCTTTATCGATTCTGCAGACACAAGTATATTTTTTCTTGTTGCAACATCTGTATTACGCCAAAGAGGAGTGGATAAAAAGATTCTGTCTCAAAGGTGTCATCAGTTTTGAAAACGGTAAGCGACCGAGCGAGACCCACATTAGCTCTTGTCACGAAGAATCGAAAACACTACATAAAAAAAAGGTCAGAAAAGAAAAAAGAAATCCCAAACGCCACACACGTAGCCAAGAATGGTATTCTAATCAGCGGCTGCTTTGTGAGCAGAAGCGAGAAAGCCAATCCTCTGGGCAGGAGTGGCCATTGTACCCGATGGTTAAAAAATAGAACAGGAAAGTATATGTAATCATTATTTACTTCCTACCCCACGAGGGTAGCTGAAGACGCACAGTCTTCTTTTAATGTGGAGAAAATCTAGCTCCCCCAAAAGGGACGCAAAATAAAAATGGCCTCAATCCAGAAAGATTTCTACTTCACTGACTAAAAACAAAGAAGACGAATTTTTTTTTTTTTTGCTCAACCCATGCAAGGCATATTCCCACTTGGACGAAAGGGGATACTAATTGGGGCTATGCCTAAGAAAGATTAAGAGGTTGATTTACGTTACATTTGAACTTCTGCATATAATTGCAGTTAGGGAAACAGGTAGCAGGAAGGGAATTCCAAAGTCTAATTGTTCTAGGGAACAATCTGTTACAGTAGAAAGCTTCCCGGCATTTAGGATCTCAAAAGTGAAGAGGTGTGATTTTGTTGCTAAGCGGGTTTGTCAGGGATATATATCGAAGGAGCACAAATGCAATGAGTTCATCAAAGCACATTCCATCAAATACTTGTAAAACAGGCATCGTGATGCAACATTGCGATGATGGGACAGGGGTTTGAGCCTAGTTGACAAAGTGGGACCTATCAGATTGGAGACCATTTTTGGACCCTATCCCAGAGGGAGAGATTAGTTATAGATGCATTAGCCCAGATGTGACAACAATACTCTATGAAATCTCTTTTGACAAGGCATGAAGCCACTTGATGTAAGGAGCTAAAACATAGTACTTCAAACTCAAAACGTTGCCAACGATAAGTGTTAGATGGAATAGATTATGACCCAGAAAACATCAATATTTCCCTCTTTGTCAGAAACATCGCTCATGGAATGTGAGAACTAAAGAACAAATTAAGGGGAGCGAGAGATACGAGGTTGTCGAAAGTAAACCTAAGATCCACTTTTTACTCTCCGAGTTAGTAAAAAACCCTTCAGACCCGAACCAGAAATAAATGCTCGATCATATTTTCTCTGTTTTACTCCTTTACATTTTAATAATTTTCTATCCCTTCTTCATTTTTTTTGCAATTGAAAAACTGATGCGTTCCTCTACTCGATTTGTTTTAAAATATAAGTAAATAATATTGCACGTTATAATTAATTTATGACTTAGGATTGTAATAGCATGGCATGTGAGTCGTGTAAGAACAAAAAAAATTCCCAAATCGAAATTAGCATATGAAAAATAAGATATTTCTACTATAAATTAAGGTTAAGATTGACATGTTACATTATATGACGTCACATAAAGGAAGCCTGGAATGAGACGTGACAAGTAAGCTAATATCTCGCTTGGGGTTTTGGTTTGAAAGTAACCAAACGTGTTTTCAGAGTTCGCAGTAATGTTTCCTGCGAGATAAGCAGAGAAAGACTGGTATTATTTCAGAGTATTCCTTCTCATAGGCCAGTAAGCACACACATATGCTTGTCTCCAGATCACGATC
This sequence comes from Euprymna scolopes, assembly GCF_053919585.1. Classification (NCBI taxonomy): domain Eukaryota; kingdom Metazoa; phylum Mollusca; class Cephalopoda; order Sepiida; family Sepiolidae; genus Euprymna; species Euprymna scolopes. The sequence continues at coordinate 58,818,032 of NC_136499.1, read as the reverse complement.
GTGACCGTTTAAAGTTTAAGTCGTCCAATGCATGAATTGCAAGTTGTGAATTGGAAATCGTAAATTGTAACCGATATTGTCGTACATGTTATATCGAGGTTTTATATCGTCTAGATTCGTCTCTCTGCCATGCTTGTGTGTTCTAGGCTACCCCAATCATACACACATATACATTCATTCGTAGACGTTTAAGTTTTTGTGTATAGGGTGTCCAAAAAGGTACGGAAGGGTTGAAAATCTTAGTCATTTTACTCTTAATGATTTTTTTTCTCTGTTTCAAATATTTTACAGATAATATTTTGAAAATTAATTATGGATAAGTATAGCATTGAACAATGTACGCAAGTTGTGAAATTGTTTTACTGAAATCAGGGGTCAATTGTTTTGACTAGCTTATCGACGGCAATGTCAAATGGCCACCACGTTCCCCAGACTTGACTAGTCCCGACTTTTTCTTGAGGGGATATCTTAAAGAAAGAGTCTATGTTAACAAACCCCGAATCCTGCAAGAATTGAAGGAAAATATCAGGAACAAAATAAGGGAGTTAAATCGCAATCCAGAGATTCTGCAATCTCTCATGAATAATGTTTTGGAAAGAACACAAATATTTAAAACCCAAAATGGGCAACATTTAAAATACATTATTTTTCATAAATAAAGATTGTCTTAATTTTTTTCCATGTTTTTGAAAGAAAATTTCCAAGTCAGATTGTGTTACAGAAAGATATAAAAAATAAAGAATCTATTTACAGAAATATATCATAAAAAATAAAGATTCTATTTAACTTCAAAACTCTTCAGTGATTCTTTTGGACACTCTCTCTCTCTCTTTGTCACTCTCTCTCTCTCTCTCTCTCTCTCTCTCTCTCTCTCTCTATGTATATATATATATATATATATATGCAGGAACAGAACCGTATACTTAGGTATATACACGCTTATACACAAATAAAACATCGTAAGTAGACTCAGTAATAACTCAAGCGATTAAAATGCATATAACAGGTCAACCAATATCTACGAAACAGCCCTAAAAAATAGTGGATACAAAAATATCGATATCAAATATAAGCAACAAAACACCAATAACTATAATAAAATTAAAAATAGAAGAAAAGGAACTATAATTTGGTATGCGGCCCCATACAATCAAATGTTAAAAACAAAACTTGGCAAGAAATTTCTAGATCTTATTGAAAAACACTTTCCCGCAACCAACCACTTACACAAAATCTTCAATAAAAATACCTTAAAGTTATCCTACAGTTGTTGCGAACATTTAGAGATGATACTTAAAGCACATAATAACAAAATACTAAATAAAAACAATGTAAACAACAACAAAATAAACAATAAAAAAGTAGACACCATGACAAAAATAAAACTAACACTAGCAGACATAATAATAATAATAATAATAATAATAATAATAATAATAATAATAATAATAATAATAATAATAACAACAAACCAATCCCGGACAAGAAAAACCATACTATACATAAAAATATTAATAACGAACAAGATAAATGCAACTGTAGACACCGCACATTTTGCCCAGTTCAAAATAAATGTCTAACAAAAAGCGTAGTTAATCAGGCAACAATATTTGCGAAAGAAAACCCGAATAACAAGAAATATTACGTAGGCATGACTTCCTTAGATTTTAAAACCCGATACTATGACCACAAAAGTACATTCAACAATAAAAAACACCGTATAAAAACAACACTAGCGAATAAATACTGGGAACTCAAAAAAAACGGACATTCGCTGGTAGTCGAATGGAAAATAATAAGACAAGCTACCACGTGTAGGCATCTAGACGACCCATGTAGATTATGCCTTCATGAAAAATTTGCTATCCTGTACTTTAAAGAACCCCAACATTTATTAAACTGTAGAAGAGAAATAGCAAATAACTGTGTTCACAAAATAAAATTTACTGTAGGATAGTGATACAAAACAGCTTTAAAACTAACAAAAACAATAGAAAATAAAAAATAAATAAAATAAATAAATATGAATATGCATAAATGATCACACATATATGTATGTATATATATGTATATATATATGTGCATATATGTATGTACACATGTGTATATTTATATATAAACTAACAAAAAAAAAAAGAAAATGTCTGCCTTAAACCACTAACCTAGTTTTAAAACAGATCCTTTGTTCGATAAAATGCATGCCCATTGGCTGATAGGAAGGGGCGCGGTGGATACTAGAAAGCTGATTGGCTAACTAAATCCTCAATAGAAGAGGACCATATAAAGACGATAAAAGCACAGAATTCGCGCATAAGCCTGAGGAATCCTAGAGTGGATGAAACGCCGAATATTCAGTGTAGCTTAATCGCCATATATATTTTATAAATTACTAACTATCTCTACCTACGTATTGAGCACTTTTGAAGTAAATACTTAAAGTTCACGCATAAATCTATACTTTCGTATATTAATTTTATGTGGTTAAATGAAGTAGTTATACATACATATATATATATATATATATATATATAGATAGATAGATAGATATATAGCGTTTTGCAGTCATTAAAGGAACCAATCACATAAGCATTTATATACAAGGATATACACATGCACACACGCAGTAAGAATGAAAACATTAGTTAATCTTACGGATCATTGAAAATTGGTAAAGACATCAGATTTAAACCGTCTTGGAATTCATAGAGAAGTTCTTGTTACCTTTGTCAAAACAACTACGAGGATTACTAATCACTTTTCGGGTTTTGGCAAAGTGTGAGAAACCAGAATTTCAAAGAATTTTGAGGGCTGTCTTTTTTATTTTTATTTTTGTTGTTGTTGTTGTTGTTGTTGTAAAGGGAAATGGAGAGCGTGATTTTTTGTTGTATTTTTTCTTGAAGAATTTTGGTGGCGCCGTTTTCCCGATTTACAAACATCATGAAGACGAAAATACGACGGATTTTCTAATAGGAATACTGTTTATTTATTTGTGAACATAACGCATTCCTATAATAATGACGACTTGAGTTTTTTAGTAATAAAAAAAGAAGCCTACTTTTAAATAAACATTGCTTTTTAGTGCTTAAAATAATATATTTACTAGCTTATTAGCAGCTCCTATCAAAATTCAAACGACACACACACCTATATATATATATATATATATATATATATATATATATATATATATATATATATATATATATATAATAATAATAATAATAATAAGGTCGTATTCCTGTCTGTTTATTTGTTTGTTTACAATTTAGTTCATATATACAAAAGGTACAATGTTTCAGAAATAGATTTTAATACTGGAAACGAACTCTTATGCACATCTATTCTTGCATGGTTTCCGTATATGTACTATTTATTCAGAAGGAATAATTCAAGGTATTATCTCATTTGCATATTACAGAAAATCTGTTCTAATAATTAGCTCTAATATTTTCATAGAAATTAGTAATAAAATTGTTTTAAGTATTCTATTTCGACATATTATATACAGCTGATTTATTTAATTTTAATTTAATTTAAGTTACATATTTAATTTAATTTATTTTTAATTATAGGTAGATTCAACAGAAGTTGCGTTCAAAAACGGAAGAAAGTTTTCATTGAACCTATGATTTATTTCCTTTTAAGCTCCGAGATTTTATTTCTCTGTTAAAATTTCATACGTGAAGATGTCTATATTTTATACTTCCGTAAATATATAAGGTCAGCTTTCAGGGCAATCATAACCATTTCGGATATTTGCTGTGTCTTAAATAGTATGTGATGAATAGGGCTAGGACAACAGCATATTCTTTTCATTTTTTTTTACTCTCGAGTATATATCCGACACAGTTAGACACAATTAATCAACCGATAACCACATCACTCTACATAAAAAAAAATATATAAAATATTAAAGGATATATACCTGAGAATCAAAATATGAACAAGAAAATTCAAAATGGCGTAATGTAAACATATTATAAGGTATTTACAACTTCTTTTCCAATTTTCGGATTTTAGTCATGTACAAAACGCATTTTATGTCCTTTTGATGGATTGATTGTTGCTATGTCTTCTGATGAGTTAAGGGCAAAATAAATTCACTGATTGATAAAGTAAGTAAGTGATTGATTTTATGCTGCGAAACAGATATTGTCAAGAATTGTAAATGTCAACTTAAAAAAAAGGAATAAATTGTAAGATGATCGACATCATGAACTTTGGAATATAGATTTTTGTCATTCATTCATTACAGATATAATATATATATACATATAATATATATTTACTTATAGGCATATATAAACACACACACACATATATATATGTGTGTCAACTTAAAAAAAAGGAATAAATTGTAAGATGATCGACATCATGAACTTTGGAATATAGATTTTTGTCATTCATTCATTACAGATATAATATATATATACATATAATATATATTTACTTATAGGCATATATAAACACACACACACACATATATATATGTGTGTCAACTTAAAAAAAAGGAATAAATTGTAAGATGATCGACATCATGAACTTTGGAATATAGATTTTTGTCATTCATTCATTACAGATATAATATATATATACATATAATATATATTTACTTATAGGCATATATAAACACACACACACATATATATATGTGTGTGTGTACATATATATTTATATTGATACTTTTATGGTAGATGCTCGACTGAGCTCCAATCTATGGTGCATCTCCCTAAAACGTTACCAACAAATACTCGCTTAGCCAAATAAATCGACAGAACTTTCCTTAGTCCCTATCTGTGCCCAAAACTAAACGGAAATTCTTAAAACTGTCAACCTGTAAAACGTAATACCGTTTGTCTGCTTTCCGCCTGACTCTAACGCAGTCGTATTCGAGTCTAATGTTATAAATTCCTATTGAGACGTCTATTTTGATAATTAAGCCCTACCCATGTCCCACCTTGATTGATCTTGTCTCACCATCTTTATCCCTTAGTGGCTTTGATATGCGGATACCCTGCAATTAATATATTAATATACAGATCCCAATTATAGTATTCAAAAAGTGTTCATTCATAAACAGAGCCCAATTATAGTATTCAAAAAGTGTTCAATCATAAACAGAGCTCAATCGTAGTATTCTAAAAGAAGCAAAGTCTTAAACTTTAGGTAACCCTCTTTGTTCTTTATACGAATGTGTTGTACTTTCTCTCTTTCGTTTTCTTTATAATGATTTGTTAATATGGCAATCTTTGTATAAAAGAAGAACTATTTTAATTTTGGTTTTAATGGAATAATCAAGCCTAATACAACAGAATATGTGTTCACATATGTAACCAACAATACTGGTATTAATAAATATAATATAATATAATATAATATATATATATATATATATATATATATATATATAATGTTGAGATATATATTTCAACATATGCTTCTAGAGTATTAATTTCAAGGCAATGGAAGTTTTACGACGCATAAAAATGATTTTATTAATTTTTGCATTTATTGCGGACTATTATCCGCATCTCTCCTTAGTTGTTTCACGAGGTTTCGGCCAATTATTCCTCAGACCTTCGTCAGATGGTAACCGCGACCGATAGGAACTCTAAATCGCCTGACTGCGTTTACTGCAATTACTGCCTTTCGTAGTTGTTGTCATCTCACCACGTTTTTGGCTAAATAAGACTCTGGTTAACTTTGGGTATGATTAAATCCGCTATCTGCAGACAATTCTCACCTGGAACCGTGGAACCGTCTCTATCAACTGCGCAAATGATTTTTTATATTTAATGTTTTTGACGTTTTAAGCGGTCCTACATTCTTTATCACAAAATGTTGCTCTCTCTCTCTCTCTCTCTCTCTCTCTCTCTCTCTATATATATATATATATATATATATATATATATATATATATATATAAAGCTGAATGTGTGTGTGTGTATGTCTGGTCACGAATAGGCTCCTATATGGTTGACTATTTTAAAAAATTGATTACATATAATGATAGATGTATCGAGACACAGGAATGGGTATGTTTAATCTGGCAGAACGGTGGTTCATTAAAATTGTGGGGTCTGCGTTCGCGCCTGGTCCACAAAGTATGGAAATAAAACATTTAAAAATTAAAAAAACGTTTACAAGTGTTTTTGATGTAGATGTACATAATAATACTTTGATAAGTATGTTTTAACTTAAATAGGGATGGTATAATAAAATTCTGGGGTCTGCGTTCGCGTCTGGCCTCCATAGAATGGAAGTAGGCACAAACTTTAATAAAGACTTTTCATATCTATCTGCGTGAGTATACTTTTATAATTATGTTTCAGTTTGAAAAAATGTGGTATAATAAAATTATGGGGTGTTCGTTCGCGCCTGACTTCCATAGAATGGAAATACGTCACAAAGTTTAACAATTTTTTTTTAATATAGATCCACAGAATATTGCGATAAGTGTTTCAGAGTGAACAGGTATGGTATAATAAATTATGGGGTTTATCTATTTTATTTTTACTTTCATAATATTTTGCTTTTGTTTTGATACCCCCAAATTCGAAGCTATCTCTTTACAACCCTTCCTTTTCATAACCTATCATACTTTCATAAATCAGAGTTCATTTTCTGTAGTCTGTTTTTGAACCCAGTCAACGACGGGTACTTTTGCTAGCGTATATATATATATATATATATATATATATATATATATATATATATATATATATATATATATATATGTATATATATATATATATATATATATATATATATATATAATTGCAATTGAAAAAGATTGAAGTTCTTCTGGGTTTACAATGATTCCGAAGAATCTAGTTTCTGTTGGAAGAAGAGGGAGGGGTTAAGAAGGTGAGAGTTGAAAGAGTAGTTTACGGAAAGTAGTGAGGAGGAGGAGGAGATAAAATAATAATATATAGGGTGTGTGTGAAAAAGTAAGGTAGAAGAAATAGAAGTGGAGTGAAACGGTCTGCACATCGTAGCAAGATATGACTGTATTTACATAAAAAATAAAAAAAAATATATAATTTGCTCTCTTATGACTGAGCACTATCAAGACCCTTGTTGAAATTCAATTATTTTCAATTTTTAGATATCTTCCTACCAGAAATATATATATATATATATATATATATATATATATATATGTATATATATATATATATATATATATATATATATATATATATATATATATATATATACTTGTAGTCAAACTGAATACTAATATTCTCATATCTTTGGTATTATGGGAAAAACCTACCTGCAAATTTGCAGGCTTTTTTGAACATTATAATACTATTCTATGGTTAAAATTTTATGACAATTGGTAAAAAAAAATATTTTCAAACCAATGAAATATAATAAATTGTTTCTATTTTGTATATATATAGTGTCCTGCAGGCCAGTTTCAGTTTCGCTACTTCGGTTGTCTTACCTGTGGCTTTTCCAGGCCAATAACATATCTATATCTGTATCTATCTATCTATCTATCTATCTATCTCTCTGTATATATATATTTATATATATATATGTATATATATATATATATATATATATATATATATATATATATATATATAGTAAGTTATAAAATATATATGGCGATTAAGCTACACAGAATATTCTGCATTTCATCCTTGCTAGGATTCATCAGGTTTATGCAAGGATTTTTTGGGTGTCTCGCGTTTTTATATACGCACGTTCTATTTAGTTTTAGTTAGCCAACCAGCTTTCTAGTTTCTACAGCACCCTTGCTAATCAGCCAATGAGCAGGTACTTACAGGACAAAGACCCAGCTGACCTCCGGTTAACCCATTTCTTAGTGTGTGCTATTTTAGTAGGGAGCGTCCTGACCTATTTTAAAACTAGGTTAAGTGTTTTTATGTTAGTTTATATATATATATATATATATATGTATGTATATATATAAATATATATACATATATGATAATTTTTGTATATGTATGTTTATTTTATGTTTATTTTCTATTGTTATTGTTAGTTTCGAATTATTTTGTATCGCTATCCTAGCGTAAAGTTTACCCTGTGAACACAGTTCTTCGCTATTTCTCTCCTACAGTTTAATAGATGTTGGGGTTGTTTAAATATAGGATCGCAAATTTTTCATGAAGGTATAATCTACATGGATATACATGTGTGTGCTTGTATTAATATCTTCCATTCGACTACCGGCGAATGTTTGTTTTCTTTGAGTTCCCAGTATTTGTTTGCTAGAGTTGTTTTCATTCAGTGTTTTTGATTTTTTAATGCATTTTTGTGGTCATAATATCGGGTTTTGAAATCTAAGGAAGTAATACCTACATAGTTTTATAACTTATTACCTTGTTTTAAACTTACTATTGAGCATGTTGAAGTAAATACTTAAAGTTTACGCGTAAATTTATACTTTCGTATATTAATTTATGTTGGTAAATGAAGTAGTCATATATATATATATATATATATATATATATATATATATATATATATATATATATATTTCATGAGAAGAAATAATATTTTATGTTTCGACTTTTAGTATTTACTTTAACAGTACTGTGTAGAGCGCGGCAGTTAGTTATCAAAATATTTGTGGCAATTAAGCTACACAAAGTCTTCCGCATTTCATCTCCGTAGAAATTCGTCAGGTTAAAAAAAATTCTAGAATGAAAACTGACGACACCTTACAAGGCGATTTTGTATAGCTTAATTGCCATATATACTTTCTTAACTTACTATATATAGAATTTGCGACGGCTTCATTCGACCTTCTTCAGTGGAGCGGAAATTTGCCCTATGCCAATCTTATTTGATAATAATAATAATAATAATAATAATAATAATAATAATAATAATAATAATATATATATATATATATTTATATATACATGTAGATTTCTTGTTGGTCTTTTAAACGATAATACGGTTAATTAGCGTCTTCACCTTGAAGATCGTTTTTGTAGAAAATCGCCCACATTTTTGGACCTAAACAAATATTTATTTGTCATCTTACTTCTAAAACACTAATCTACGGATGCTTGAAACATGCATGTCCGTAGAACTGTTTTGTAAGTAAGTAATATATATATATATATATATATATATATATATATATAGATATATAGATATATATATATATATATATATATATGTGTGTGTGTGTGTGTGCGTGTGTGTGTGAAACAGCGAAACAGTACTGTATGTGGATGACTATAATGCTCCGTATTTTGCGCTGAGCATATTGGGAACTAATATACCAACTGCCATTAGCATATTAAGCGACGCTCTTTGTTTATACAAATCGAGCGGAGCCATTTGGACGATGTCAAAACATCGTTAATTCATTACCCACACAGCAGCAGCAATAGAGCGCAATGCTGAGAAGCCTTGACTGTCATTTGGGCGGTATCGTTTCAATCCTGGCTTGAGGCAGTTGCTTGTCTAGCCGCACTGATAAGCTGTGAAACAGCGAAACAGTACTGTATGTGGATGACTGCATATATATATATGAATATATATATATGAATATATATATATGAATATATATATATGAATATATATATATAAATGAATATATATATGAATATATATATATATATATGTATATATATATATATATATATATATATATATATATATATATAATACAAGATTTTGTTGAAATTCGAAGACATATTTTCTCTTTCATATAGCTCTTGTTTAATTCACATTGGATCTCTTCATTTCAGCCATTTTGATAATGGGATGAAAATTCTATGATTTTATGCTTCCATAGAAATTTTCCTCTCATCAATTCGTCGGATGCGATTTTCATCCGATGTTATGAAAAAAAAGTTCGTTTTTACATGATAAATCTAGTGCGTTCGTTTAAAGAAAAAGAAATTTTATCCCCACGTCGTTACAAGTCGGCCATCTTGGATACCGATCAAATCAAACTATATATATATATATATATATATATATATATATATATATATATATATATATATATATATATATATATATATAAATATAAGTTAAGAAGATAAAATGTACAGTTACTTTATGACATTATCAATTCAATAAGGGTTATGTAAAGAGGAATAAGGGCGAAATCTCTTTGGGCCATGGCATTTCGAAGGTAAAGGCTAAAGTCAGAAGAGGAGAAAAAGCCGGCATTATAGAAAAGTAAATATAAAGAAAAAACATTCAGATTAGATATAGAAGAAAATTTTAGATTATCATTGGAAAAATATTTTAAATGAGGGGATTTATAGGAGTAAATTAGAGAAAAGAAGAGACATAAAAATTGCTAAAAGAATATAAAATACAATATATAAGAAAATGCAATCCTAAGGGTGTTTTTTTTAATTTTTAAAACATTGAATTTAAAAAAAAAAACTTTAAAAAGATTCTTTAAAACTTCAAAGGCTAAAAATACTGTAGAAATTTCTAAAATATTTTAAAAATTAAAAACAAAAAAAAACAGACAAAACTTACAACAAAGTTCTTATAAAAAATTTAAATTATATGTGTATAAAACATAACAAATATTAAATAAGTTAAGAAGGAAGAGAAAAATAATATTAAGAAAGTTAACAAGTAAATCAACTCAAGTTCTTGAAAGCTTCTCTATCGGTAATTAGGTTGTGCTCCAGGAGAAAATGAGACGAAAGTTAATATCCAGTGTATTCACATACAGAACAAAGGAAAGATTTCAATATCCGTAATGAGTCTGGAAAAGCACCGAAGGAATAATCCGAAGTATTCTAGATCCGGCCTACACACACACACACACACACACACACACACACACACACACACGCACACACACACTCACACACACACACATATATATATATATATATATATTATTTCAACAGTTAAATCACGTCGAATATCACACGAATCATGCAAGTTCACAGACTGGAAGCGCAAAAGAAGACACAAGTTTAGCCCTAGGCGAGTACACTGATACTATGAAAATAATTATATCATCTCACATCTCAAAATTTTAATATTTGTTCGCTTGGTTAGCTTGTTAGATGATATCGTCCTAACAATTATAAAATCCTGCTTGTGAGACATCGGCTTGGGTTCTCAGTGGTTGGGTTTCTAATCTTGAGTTCGGATATGTTCAACTAATGAGCCAAAATAAGAATGAAACTGGCATTGCTTGTGTGAGCTGCAACGTTGTTTGGCTGTGGAAATAACTATATATTCTCACATTCTAAACATACTAATATATATATATATATATATATATTAATGTCGGCACGATTAATCGGAATCGGAATCGGGAATTGAAAAATTCGACAAATTTAGAGGTATCAGAATCGGTATCGGAATAAAAAAAATTGATGCCTATTTTCCGATGCCAAAACGATTCTTTTAATGGTCATTTTATTTGATTTTGTTTGAAGTAAAATCTTCCATTGCTGGTAATAATAATAATAAAATAATAAATATTTATCGATTTTAAAATACCAGTAAAGCTAAAATCGATAGATCATCCTCCATAAGTGTATTTTTACGTTTAGGAAAATATCTGCACATTCAACATGTGTTTTTTTAATTATTTTTTATTGTTGTTTTTTTTACAGAAATCGGGGAAAATAACAACCGTATTGTTAAATATTTAGAGATTTATAAAGAATCGAATCGGAATCGGTAATTCTATCGGAATCGGAAAGAATATTTGAATCGTCCCATCACTAATATATATATATATATATATATATATATATATATATATATATCAGAAAATAATTCATTTTGTCTTATATTTCTTGTTTTATAGACAATAAATGTTTTGTAAATCATTGTTTGAATAATTTTAACTACTCTCCTTATATATATATATATATATATATATATATATATATATATATATATATATACATAAGACTTATATATATATACTCGGCGGATTGCGGCAATTGTGTTGTGGGAGGTCATGTTAGTGATTTTCTCGACATATGCCAAAATGAAGTAGTCCAGCAGGTTCAGATCGGTGGAGGACAGGGGCAGTAAAAGAAGGGTACAAGTTCGCAGAACCCCTGAAGCCAAGCCTGGGTCTGTTTATATTTGTTGGTCGACGCCGAGTCCTGCTGCCACACCCAGTAGGTCCCTACACTCTTAAGCACAACCAGGTACACTTTGGTGTTGACTTCCAAGCTGATTTTGAAGATGTGGGGTAGCATGATGTGACCCTCACTTGAAACTACACCAAAGACCATAACTGTGGCTGGATACATTTCATCACCATCAGTACGTCCATGTTATTCGTGGCAACCTAAGGATGCATTTTGAGGGACCTGTTGTCATAACTTAGATTGGTAGAGAGCATGAGTTTTGCAGCGGCGCATCTCCGATCTCACTCGTTGAACATTGTGTTACTTTCAGACATAATAGAAAGTTCCTATCGCTCTTAGGATTTGTACATTTGTAAATTAAAGTCCTAGAAGATTTTGAAGACTAAATAGAAGATTAAATTAAGTCCTAAAAGACTAAATTGAGTTCTAGAAGATTTTTGCAAGCAAAAAGAGAATCTTCTGGGACTTAATTTAGTCTCTATGTTTGCAAAAAGAAAATCTTCTGGGACTTAATTTAGTCTTTTAGGACTTAATTTAATCTTCTATTTAGTCTTCAAAAAATCTTCTAGGACTTAAATTTAATTTTCTAGGAATTAATTTAGTCTCTATGTAATTTTTCACCCGTTTATTTCTGTTTTTTTTTCTTTGTTTTTTTCCTTCCCCCGCCAATTCATGACTTTTTTGTTTGTTTTAAATCGTATTTTCCTCGATTTAGCTTTTATAAGTTAAGAACGAAACCTGGTTAGCTAACCTTTATTTTCATTTTTTATTTTTTAAATTCATTATGCTTTTTGGTCTGTATTTAGCCGTTATAAAATTCTGTAACCCCCGGACAATTTTCATATATATATATATATATATATATATATATATATATATATATATATATATATATATATATGAAAATTTTCATATATATATATTTATATATATATATATATATATTATTTACTATAATAATTATTACATACCTACAGACACTAGTGTTTCATCCTTTTGGGAATCATCAGTGCAGAGTGTCACGATTAACGCCAGTCCAGAGATTCGAAACCCGGCAGAAGTCATGTGTCTGGCTTCATTAGCAAGGATCCGAACAATTTGGCTACCGTCAACCGCGAGAGATACAGTTGAAATTAAACATTTATTTTTATTTAATGCTTTTAACGTCAGTCAGAGTGATCTAATCATTATATGACGATATATATATATATATATACACACACACACACACACACACATACACACACACACACACACACATACAGGGTGACCCCCCAAAAACGGGCGTAAGACACGGGGCCTAATTAGAGATAATGCTTATTACAAATGTAGTATTGAATACAGAGCTTATCTGATAATTGAATTTTTTTTTAGCGTTACTATGATTTTACTGAATAACACCAATTAATTCACAATATGAAGTGAACTGTAGCTTATAATTGTGAGTTAAAACAATTACAAAAATATTATCCCATGAATTATATTAAAAAGGCAATAGAACCGCGGAATGAGAAGACACTTCTTCAATTAATGACATAAAAGCATTGTTGTAAAATGTGTGAAAATTACTAAAAAAAAAAAAAAAAAAAAGAAGAAAAAAAGGGCTTCCTTCAGTCTTGACAGACTATGGATACTCCCGGTAAGGGTGCCTGCGCGTGAATTTTTTGTGGCAAGAGTTGCGCAATAGCCAACCACATCTCTCCTGAATCGACATTGTTGAATACCAGTGGAAAGTGGAGGTTCAGAACGACTGGAAACAATGCCGAGATAAGCGGAAAGCACCTACAGCACCTAGAATGCCTAGGCTCAACGTTGCTTAACTTCGGTGATCTGACGGGAATCGGTGTGTCAACGTGATAATGCCGTATATGTGGAAATTACTAGTACAATAAAAACAACATATTTTGCTAAAAAAGGTCGAAGAGTACAACGGCTGAAATCGTGTGAATATAAAAGCTACAGACTTAAATGTTACATATAAAAAAACAATGATGAAGTTAGCAGTCATAAATGTACAAACAATTTAAAGAAATGGAATTTATGAACGTTTTTGAGCGTTTTTACTTGTGTTGTATTCTGCCGTCCGACTGTTTTCCTTGTAACAAAAATAACAAATAAGTGAAACCAAAATATGAAGTTACAATAAGGCAGATGCTTTATTGTAACTTCATATTTTGGTTTCACTTATTTTAAATTCTTTGTTTCCAATCTATGAAAAGCTGCCAAGCGTTTAATAACCACTTTTTACGTCAACATGTCTACTAGAAAATCGTTAGCTGATATGATTTATGCCATACCTTAAAGCACTGTTGTTCTGATTAGTTCTGTTCGAGTTGTTCGTTTCGCAACCCCCCACTAGATAGAAAAAAAGGTTTGTGGATGTTTAACAGATTTGAAAACAAACATTAAATTAAGCTTTCAAGCATTAGATTTACGATGATTAATATTGAAACGTGTTTTAGTAGATTGTATCAATATGTAAACAATCACAACTCTAGACTAAAACAGACGCAGAAATGATCTAAATCAGAATACTCTAAGATATGGTTGGACTTGTGCAATATGAGGTTGATGGTAATGTCAGATATTTTCGCCGAAGTCAAGTTGAGGAGTTGAGGAAGAAACAGCTGATTCTAATAGATTTAGTAGATGAAAACTTAATCCAATTCTAGGATGAGAAAATGATATCAAAAGGAATCACGAATAACACATAAAACACGATTATAATATAAACGTCAAGATAGGAAAGACCCTGATGAATCGGAAATGTAGACTCCGTGGATAAAGAGACGAAACATAAAACTGCACTGTAAGTGTCTATTGTAAATTGGCCCAAGGGGAATATCTATAACAATAGATATGAAAGCGTAGTTAGTAGTAAAAAACGAAACGCATAAACACCTTCAAATCATTGAAATACAAACACACAAACTCACCCAGGCAGAAATGATATCGGTCTACAAGACAGACAAAAACTGGCAAATAATAGACTTCGCCGTCCCAGCAAACCACAGAGAGAAGGCGCAGGAAAACGAGTAAAATAATCAAATACATGGAACTTGCTATATAAGTGAATGGGATAGAAACACAGAAAATCCTATAATGCAAATAATTATAAAAGTACTAGAAACAATTCTGAAGCATCAATAAATAAACATTAAAAGAAAATAAAATAAACGAGAAAAATGGCACCATACAAATCACAGAACTGATAAAAACAGCGAAAACGTACCCAGAAAAATCATAGAGTGCGGAAACCAACACACATAAAAAAACCTAAATTCGTTTGTGTCACCATAGTACAACTTTGTTGATCGGCTTGATTCTGTTTTCGGCATTCTTGCAGGAAGGACCATATGAAGTTGCCAACATTATTAAGTGAAGGTGATACTATGGAACCGATCAGTTTCGGACTTGACGCATACAGTTCATCGGTTCGTTCACGTCGTTATCACTTTAACCATTGTCATCTCTCTGCAACCAACAATACGAGGTGACATTAAACAACCATTCGCCCGTAGAGTATTGTTGCTACATTTGGGTAGTTGCACTAGATACTAGCTTCTGACTCTTGGACAAGAGACAACAAAGAATTTCTAACCTATTAGATACTGAGTTGTCTGCTAAGCTCCATCACAGTCGCATCACCACAGATTTGCATTTCCGTGCCTGTTTTACTAGTACTTTCACGAAATATGATCCGGTGAATTCGTTCTATTTTACCACCTCGACATAAATACCCCCGATTCACCCGATTAACAGCAAAATGCAACCCCTTCACAGTAGAAGTCTCTAAGTTCTGGATTTTTTTTTGTTTTGATAGCTTATTTCTTCAAACCGGTTACCTTTGGAACTCTTTATCTTTAACTACAAACGTGCAAAACATTTAATATAATGTGAAAAAAATTATTGGTTTCCAGCCTACCACCACAAACATCACAACTACTAAAGCCCTCTTCCTCTCTAAAATTATTTTACTTCTTTTATAGTAATCCTTTTACGCTTTAGTGACAATGTGACTTGTTTGAGGTGAATAATTAAAAAAGACCACAAGTTGAAATAAAATAGCTGTAGCATAAAATACAACGAAACGGATAGATGTAACAAAGTTTGACGAACGCAAGGAAGTTGAGAAAAATATTATGACCTGACCGTTAAATATGTTCTGTTTTCAATCATCCGGAGAGAGTATATACTATCGTAATACTATTGGTAGAAATATTAATTGATCGATACTTTTTAAAATGAAATTCAATAATATATTCTCTGTATGAATTCTATCAACTCATTTTTGTATGACAAAAATAACTACGTATGAAACTCATCAAACGATCATTATGAATATACGGCACAATCACGTTGACACACCGGTTCCCGCCAGATCATCGATGTTAAGCAACGTTGAGCCTGGCCAGTACCAGATGGGTGACCATTTGGGAAGGCGAGGTGCTGTATGTACCATGAGGTGAAAATACGCGGTCTGTTCTTCTCTCGGGGGTAAATGAGCCTCTCTTAAACCGTGGTAGACAACCCATATGAAAATTCCGTTGATAGCCTTGACCAAGCACAAAGTATTTCCAGCTATTAGAAAAACCGTGAAAGATTCTGCAGAATTTATTCACTTGTCACCTGCGCCTACTGACATTGGATGAAGCATTTCTTTTTTTTTCCTATAAATTTTAGAACACAGCTGCTAGACGTAACGGTGAGTAATGTAAGCTTTATTTAGTTTAATTTATTGTTATGCAAATAGAAAAAAGGAGTGGAAGCCTTTCATGAAAATTCTAAAATCTACAATTTTGGTGAAATGTTAAGTATTAGAAATTTTTATACTTAATAAATATTCCACAAATTTCAGTTTTAAAAGTATTTAGAAGACATGATATGGATACAACCTCCTAGTTGAAAATTCAAATATTTCAGATTTGCATGAAATCTGATTCATAGTCATTAGACGTCAATTAAAAAAGATTCGCTGAGTTTCAATTTCGTCTGAGGTTTTCTAAAGACTCCGACTTAAATTTTAGACATTTTGCTAAAATATAAGTAATGTAATGGATTTTGATCCAAATTGAAAAAGAAAATCTAGACATAATGTTTAATGGGATTATATATTGGTTTTGATCTATTTAAGTAGACATAAAAGTGTGGCTGGCGTATTTTTTAGGTGAATTGATTTTACCTGTCAGTATTGTTCTTTTGATTTTGCAACACGTTTATACCCATGTAAAAAGATTATGATGCGAAGATCCGTTCGATCTGTTGTTGAGCACTGTAGTGGGGCAGATTGCTGAAACAATCTTTCACTTAGTGCTTGTATCACTAAGTGAAAGATTCTTATGGAATATTGAGATAATCTGCCACAACTACTGATTATAGCAGCCTTCTATGTTCGTTATCATGTAAATACATAAAAAGACTATAATTCGTTTTTTTTTTCTTACATCGTTGACCGAATAGGTTTAGGAGTTTAGGAGTTCAGACAGAAATTTAACTATGGATTAGGGTTTGATCAAAATAATTATCCTTCATACTGATGATTCTCAGAAAATGATGGACCACATGTGCACGAGGATAAGAATTATAACATTTTTTTTTTAAATATTGCAAATATACATACCTTGGATTTTTAATAAACTCCCTAATTGATTCTGGATATAATCTTTCTTCATTGCAGTGGATTTTACGATTGTGTCTACATTTTTCTAAATCTACACCATGAAATATCCGTTTTCAATCTCTCCTCGTTTTAGGCTTTCATCCAAGCTTTCTAGTATTTCAATATAAACGCCAAACAGCACAATTTATGACCACTTATAAATTATTTTGCTATAAATTATTTTGCTAAAATCATTTCTTCTAATGAGATGAGCCATTTGTTGAGAATCCATGGATTAAGGAAAAAATTACACATTTTGTATTCCTTGCTGAAACAAATTTCTCGTAGATTTAAAAAAGTCTTTTTAATTTACGAAATTTAGCTTTTTATTTGTACTATTGCGATTTCTTGTATATTTATTTTTTTTATTTGATTGTGATTGTCTAATAATTATTAATGTTAATATTAATACATGCTTGAAGTTTATAGTATTTATAGTATTATACAATCTGTACTTTTAAAGTATTTCAAAATTTTAGTTAATCATATGTGTGTGTGTGTGTGTGTGTGTGTGTCTGGGTGTGTATGTGTGTGTGTATCTAGGTATATATACATATGTATATATATATATATTTATATATATATATATAGCAATTTATAAAATATATATGGCGATTAAGCTACACTGAATATTCCGTGTTTCATCCACTCTAGGACTCTTCAGGCTTATGCGCAAATTCTGTGGTTGTTTATCGTTTTTATATGCTCCTCTTCTATTGAGATTTTAGTTAGCGAATCAGCTTTCTAGTATCCACCGCGCCCTTCCTATCAGCCAATGGGCATGCATTTATCGGACAAAGGATCTGTTTTAAAACTAGGTTAGTGTTTTTTTTATTGTTAGATTATATATAAATATATATATATATATGTACATACATATATGCACATATATATACATATACATACATATATATACATATAGACATACATACATATATGTGTGATCATTTATGTATATTCATGTTTATTTAATTTATTTATTTGTTTATTTTCTATCGTTTTTGTTAGTTTTAAAACTATTTTGTATCGCTATACTAGAGTAAATTTTATCTTGTGAACACCGTTATTTGCTATTTCTCTTCTACAGTTTAATAGATGTTGAGGTTCTTTAAAGTACAGGATAGCAAATTTTTCATGAAGGCATAATCTACATGGGTCGTCTAGGTCCCTAAACGTGGTAGCTTGTCTTACTATTTTCCATTCGACTACCGGCGTAGTTTATCAGGCACCAATATTTGCAAAAGGAACCCCGAATAACAAGAAATATTACGTAGGTATGACTTCCTTAGATTTTAAAATCCGATACTATGACCACAAAAGTACATTCAACAATAAAAAACACCGTATAAAAACAGCACTAGCGAATAAATACTGGGAACTCAAAGAAAGCGGACATTCGCTGAATTTGAAATAAATATTTAAAGTTTACACATAAATCTATACTTTCGTATATTAATTTTATGTGAGTAAATTAAGTAGTTATATATATATATATATATATATATATATATATATATATATATATATATATATATATATATATAAACAAAAAGAGAAAGTAAAAGAGGGTGGCCGAGGGGGGATAGTAGAGAAAAGAGCGACTGAACATGAAATTGATAGTTACGATTATATGCTATTATATTTTGGCGCCCATACTGTTCGAAAGATCTTTATCAGTCTTGTTACAGAAAGTGGTTGGAATTTGCCGATTGTTTCAAAAGTATGCTATTAAGTAAACAGGCGTCTGTTGATGAAGATATATAATTACCATGATAGTTTGTAAATTTGTTGGGGTTTTTTTTGTGCATCTGGAAGGCAAATAATTAAGTCTTCAAGTGGAAGCTGACACCCTACAGCATTGTTTTCATTTTCATTATCATCTCTCTAACGTCTGTTTGTTTTCTAATTCTGAATGACGGATGCGAAAAGACCAAGTGAGTTGCAATGAGTGTATTCTTCTTCTTCATCTTTTGCTTTTTTTTTTCAATTATCTTTTCTATTCCATCTACTTCATCTTTTTTTTTCATTCATTTTCTCTCTCTTTCACTATCCTTTCTTTTTACTTTTTCTTTTTCGTCTTCTTAATCTTATTATTCGTCCTCCTTTTTTTCTTCATTTTATTTTATATCATCATCATCATCATCATCATCTTTCCTTCTTCTCCTTCTTCTTCTTCTTCTTTCTTCCTTTCTTTCTTTACTTTTCCTTCCTCTTTTTCATACTAATTTTTAATTAACCCAGAAAAATAATACGAGAATTATACTTATCAATCAGCACTTGTTCAATCCTCGGCTTGGGAGAGGTGCTAGTCTAGCGGCACTGATGAGTTGTGATACAAGGAAACAGGATTGTATGTCGATGACTACAAATATATTTTAAGCCCTCCCCACTCTTGGAGTAGAGCACTGTTGTAAATAATCTCACCCGCTACTTAATTGGCTGAAAAATGCGAGGGTCGCTGTTTAAAAATTTTTTTTTTTTAATAAATAAGCGGTTTGAGCACTATAAAAGTGGTGGACGGATGTTGGTTTAAAAAAAAATAGACATTTGGCGAGGTTATTTGCGGGCACCGCTCCCGTGGGTCGATTGGTAGAACTGCTGACTATCAACCGATGGTTCCTCGGCTTGGAAGAGGTGTTAGTTTAGCGGCACTGATGAGTTGTGACACAACGAAACAGGACTGTATGTCGATGACTACAAATGTTATATACTGGGTGCTGTTTTTGAAGATACCAAATATGAGAGTATGTTACATTGTTCTTATTTAGATGACGACTTAAATATTTGTTGTTGTTCATGTGTATAATCATGTTGTGAGATGTTAGATATTATATATATTCATTGTGAGTGTTCATATTGTCTTAGGATGTTCATATTGTTGAGAGATGGAGACATTGGTGAGATATAGAGGCAGACAGTTCTGTATATACGAGAGACAGGATACATATAAAGAGAGAGACAGTTCTTATATATAACGAGACAGACAGACAGTGTACAAGAGCACCAAGCCTGTAATTCAACTAGAAGAGATTTTTGAATATCTTGATAGATAGACCGAGAGTGCGTTTGACATTTACGTTTTGACAGTTGTACATTTTTATAAACACAAACTTCATATAAATACAATTTCACTTTACATTTGTTTTGGTGATGATGATTTTCACGAAGTTCTTATAACATAAATGGACAATACCTTTTCTGTTTAATAACAACACGAAGACGCAGATACAAAAACATATGATGATACGTTTATTTCTTCTTCGATCGGTCGGACATGATTTTGTATTTCAGAGATTCAAAGTTCTTACATGATTCTTCTTCTAACTTCGCTTCAAAGGTTCGATGTCAACTCTCTCTCTCTCTCTCTCTCTCTCTCTCTCTCTACTCCCCGACTGACTGACTGATTCTCTCTTATCTAACTAAATTTATAACTCATGACGTCATTGCATGACCGAGCACGTGTATATGAGACCCATAGTATGAATCCTTCTCTAACCTTATTTTACGTAACTCACTTTACAATAACATTTTCCATTCTCTTTGTTTCATAAAGGAATTTAACGTATTTGTTAATTCTGTAACTCATATTTTATTATGCATTCTTTCTAAGAATGTGAATAGTTTCCATCCAAATTGTATTTATTAAATATTTTAACAGAATCAACAATTTACTGGACATTCCATTTATAATAACATTCTGTGTTTATTTTAACTTATGATTGGAATTCTCAATTCCAAGTCTAGCTTCGCAAGTTCGATCCTTGACTATCCTATTTCATATTTACATTTAACTAATTCCCTATTTTTTTTATTTGCATGAAAAGGGGACAGCCCTTATCATGTAACACACTCACACACACACACATATATACATACATATATTTTCATATATGTATACACATATGTATATGTATATGAATATATATATAGATAGATAGATATGTGTGTGTGTGTGTGTGTGTTAGCTGGGATTACGTTATTTCTTCCGTCAGTCAATAATCGCAGTCGGATATAAAACGTGTTATAGAGCCATGGTTTTGAAGATATTATAAGATGACGTATTGAACATATTGCATATTATAAAATGAGATCTTGAACATATGACGACATTAAACATTCCGTAAAATGGAATTTTGCCGAGATCCTGAACAGATGCATAAATAAACTTATTATGGGATATTCTGTCTTCTTCAACATACACGATATGATTTTGAATACAACTGGCCTAAATCATTAACGTAACGGTAAAATATTCTGAACATATGTTACGTCATATTAGACATGGGATCTAGTGGTTGAACATATGAACGGTGTGCAGAACATGTTATATGATAACGTACTAGAGAGATTGAATCTTATGTTGGAGATATTTTCTATTTGGTAACTTGTTTATTTTTTTATTCTGAGTGTGTTTTAATCTTTTCTGTATCATTTGGCAAAGTGTTAAGGAAATTAACAAAATAGTTCTATGGTTAAAAGAATAGCTTTTCTCTTTTCACTTGGTGGATCATCACATATCAAGGCGAAGAGGCCACTCAAGGATAAGGGTTAAGTGTAAGGTAGATGGTCGGAGAAGATCAGTCATGGTGGGACTTGGGTCGGGTTAGATTATCTCAGTGGACGACTTAATAGAAATTTATTTGCATTAGACTTGAAGACGACCAAGAAAAATGTGTTATTTATTTTTTAAATTATTTTACGGCGTTTAAATAAAAAAACAATTTACATAACTCAACAGAATACATTGTGAACATCTTTTTTTCTTTGTTACGTGTGGCTTTTTTTCCGATCTTTTATTCATCCGTTCGATTATTCTCCTTTCACTGTTTTTTTATGTTGCTTTATCTTTCTCTCTTTAGTTATTTTTATTAGGCATAGTTTAATTTTTTATTAAGTATAGTTTCATTTATTTATTAGGTATAGTTTCATTTTTTTATTAGGTATATTTACATTTTTTTATTAGGTATAGTTTCATTTTTTTATTAGGTATAGTTTCATTTTTTATTAGATATAGTTTCATTTTTTTATTAGATATAGTTTCATTTTTTTTATTAAGTATAGTTTCATTTTTTTATAAGGTATAGTTTCATTTGTTTATTAGATATAGTTTCATTTTTTTATTAGGTATAGTTTCATTTTTTTATTAGGTATAGTTTCATTTTTTTTTATTAAATATAGTTTCATTTTTTATTAGATATAGTTTAATTTTTTTATTAGATATAGTTTCATTTTTTTATTAAGTATAGTTTCATTTTTTTTATTAGATATAGTTTCATTTTTTTTATTAGGTATAGTTTCATTTTTTTATTAAGTATAGTTTCATTTTTTTATTAGGTATAGTTTCATTTTTTTTATTAAGTATAGTTTCATTTTTTTTTATTAAGTATAGTTTCATTTTTTTATTAGGTATAGTTTCATTTTTTTATTAGGTATAGTTTCATTTTTTTATTAAGTATAGTTTCATTTTTTTTATTAAGTATAGTTTCATTTTTTTATTAGGTATAGTTTCATTTTTTTATTAGATATAGTTTCATTTTTTTTATTAAGTATAGTTTCATTTTTTTATTAGGTATAGTTTCATTTTTTTATTAGATATAGTTTCATTTTTTTCTTAGATATAGTTTCATTTTTTTATTAAGTATAGTTTCATTTTTTTATTAAGTATAGTTTCATTTTTTATTAGATATAGTTTAATTTTTTTATTAGGTATAGTTTCATTTGTTTATTAGGTATAGTTTCATCTTTTTATTAAGTATAGTTTCATTTTTTTATTAGGTATAGTTTCATTTTTTTATTAGATATAGTTTCATTTTTTTATTAAGTATAGTTTCATTTGTTTATTAGGTATAGTTTCATTTTTTTATTAGATATAGTTTCATTTTTTTATTAGATATTTTTTCATTTTTTTTATTAAGTATAGTTTCATTTTTTTATTAGGTATATTTACATTTTTTATTAGATATAGTTTCATTTTTTTAGGTATAGTTTCATTTTTTTATTAGGTATAGTTTCATTTTTTTTATTAGGTATAGTATCATTTTTTTATTAAGTAAAGTTTCATTTTTTATTAGGTATAGTTTAATTTTGTTATTAGGTATAGTTTCATTTTTTTTATTAGGTAAAGTTTCATTTTTTTATTAGATATAGTTTCATTTTTTTATTAGGTATAGTTTCATTTTTTTATTAGGTATAGTTTCATTTTTTTATAAAGTATAGTTTCATTTTTTTATTAAGTATAGTTTCATTTTTTTATTAAGTATAGTTTCATTTTTTATTAGGTATAGTTGCATTTTTTTATTAAGTAAAGTTTCATTTTTTTATTAGGTATAGTTTCATTTTTTTATTAGGTATAGTTTCATTTTTTTATTAGATATAGTTTAATTTTTTTATTAGATATAGTTTCATTTTGTTATTAGGTATAGTTTCAATTTTTTTATTAGGTAAAGTTTCATTTTTTTTATTAGGTATAGTTTCATTTTTTTTATTAAGTATAGTTTCATTTTTTTATCAGGTATAGTTTCATTTTTTTATTAGGTATAGTTTCATTTTTTTTATTAGGTATAGTTTCATGTTTTTATTAGATATAGTTTCATTTTTTATTAGGTATGGTTTCATTTTTTTTTATTAGGTATAGTTTCATTTGGTTTATTAGATATAGTTTGATTTTTTGATTAGGTATAGTTTCATTTTTTTTTTATTAGGTATAGTATCATTTTTTTTATTAGGTATAGTTTCATTATTTTATTAAGTATAGTTTCATTTTTTATTAGGTATAGTTTCATTTTGTTTATTAGGTATAGTTTCATTTTTTTTTATTAGGTATAGTTTAATTTTTTTATTAAGTATAGTTTAATTTTTTTATTAGGTATAGTTTCATTTTTTTTATTAAGTATAGTTTAATTTTTTTATTAGATATAGTTTCATTTTTTTTATTAGATATAGTTTCATTTTTTTATTAGGTATAGTTTCATTTTTTATTAAGTATAGTTTCATTTTTTTATTAGATATAGTTTCAATTTTTTATTAAGTATAGTTTCATTTTGTTATTAGGTATAGTTTCATTTTTTTATTAGGTAAAGTTTCATTTTTTTATTAGGTATAGTTTCATTTTTTTTATTAAGTATAGTTTCATTTTTTTATCAGGTATAGTTTCATTTTTTTATTAGGTATGGTTTCATTTTTTTATTAGGTATAGTTTCATGTTTTTATTAGATATAGTTTCATTTTTTTATAAGGTATGGTTTAATTTTTTTATTAGGTATAGTTTCATTTTTTTATAAGATATAGTTTCATTTTTTTATTAGGTATAGTTTCATATTTTTTTATTAAGTATAGTTTCATTTTTTTATTAGGTATAGTTTAATTTTTTTTATTGAGTATAGTTTCATTTTTTTATTAGATATAGTTTCATTTTTTTATTAGATATAGTTTCATTTTTTTTATAAAGTATATTTTCATTTTTTTTATTTAGTATAGTTTCATTTTGTTTATTAAGTATAGTTTAATTTTTTTATTTAGTATAGTTTCATTTTTTTATAAAGTATAGTTTCATTTTTTTATTAAGTATAGTTTCATTTTTTTATTAAGTATAGTTTCATTTTTTTATTAAGTATAGTTTCATTTTTTTTATTAGGTATAGTTTCATTTTTTTATTAAGTATAGTTTCATTTTTTTATTAGGTATAGTTTCATTTTTTTATTAAGTATAGTTTCATTTTTTTATTAAGTATAGTTTGATTTTTTTTATTAAGTATAGTTTCATTTTTTTTATTAGGTATAGTTTCATTTTTTTATTAAGTATAGTTTCATTTGTTTATTAGGTATAGTTTCATTTTTTTTATTAGGTATAGTTTCATTTTTTTTATTAAGTATAGTTTCATTTGTTTATTAGGTATAGTTTCATTTGTTTATTAAGTATAGTTTCATTTGTTTATTAAGTATAGCTTCATTTTTTTATTAAGTATAGTTTCATTGTTTTTATTAGGTATAGTTTCATTTTTTTATTAAGTATAGTTTCATTTTTTTATTAGGTATAGTTTAATTTTTTTTATTAAGTATAGTTTTATTTTTTTTATTAAGTATAGTTTCATTTGTTTATTCAGTATAGCTTCATTTTTTTTATTAAGTATAGTTTCATTTTTTTTATTAGGTATAGTTTCATTTTTTTATTAAGTATAGTTTCATTTTTTTATTAAGTATAGCTTCATTTTTTTATTAAGTATAGTTTCATTTTTTTTATTAGGTATAGTTTCATTTTTTTTATTAGGTATAGTTTCATTTTTTTATTAAGTATAGTTTAATTTGTTTATTAGGTATAGTTTCATTTGTTTATTAAGTATAGTTTCATTTTTTTATTAAGTATAGTTTCATTTTGTTATTAGGTATAGTTTCATTTTTTTATTAGGTAAAGTTTCATTTTTTTATTAGGTATAGTTTCTTTTTTTTTATTAAGTATAGCTTCATTTTTTTATTAAGTATAGTTTCATTGTTTTTATTAGGTATAGTTTCATTGTTTTTATTAGGTATAGTTTCATTTTTTTATTAAGTATAGTTTCATTTTTTTATTAAGTATAGCTTCATTTTTTTATTAAGTATAGTTTCATTTTTTTTATTAGGTATAGTTTAATTTTTTTTATTAGGTATAGTTTCATTTTTTTATTAAGTATAGTTTCATTTGTTTATTAGGTATAGTTTCATTTGTTTATTAAGTATAGTTTCATTTTTTTATTAAGTATAGTTTCATTTTGTTATTAGGTATAGTTTCATTTTTTTATTAGGTAAAGTTTCATTTTTTTATTAGGTATAGTTTCATTTTTTTTATTAGGTATAGTTTCATTTTTTTATCAGGTATAGTTTCATTTTTTTATTAGGTATGGTTTCATTTTTGTATTAGGTATAGTTTCATGTTTTTATTAGATATAGTTTCATTTTTTTATTAGGTATGGTTTCATTTTTTTATTAGGTATAGTTTCATTTTTTTATTAGGTATAGTTTCATTTTTTTATTAGGTATAGTTTCATTTTTTTTTATTAAGTATAGTTTCATTTTTTTATTAGGTATAGTTTAATTTTTTTTATTGAGTATAGTTTCATTTTTTTATTAGATATAGTTTCATTTTTTTATTAGATATGGTTTCATTTTTTTTATTAAGTATATTTTCATTTTTTTTATTTAGTATAGTTTTATTTTGTTTATTAAGTATAGTTTAATTTTTTTATTTAGTATAGTTTTATTTTTTTATTAAGTATAGTTTCATTTTTTTTATTAAGTATAATTTCATTTGTTTATTAAGTATAGTTTAATTTTTTTATTAAGTATAGTTTCATTTTTTTATTAAGTATAGTTTCATTTTTTTATTAAGTATAGTTTCATTTTTTTTATTAGGTATAGTTTCATTTTTTTATTAAGTATAGTTTCATTTTTTTATTAAGTATAGTTTCATTTTTTTTATTAAGAATAGTTTCATTTTTTTTATTAGGTATAGTTTCATTTTTTTATTAAGTATAGTTTCATTTGTTTATTAGGTATAGTTTCATTTTTTTTATTAGGTATAGTTTCATTTTTTTATTAGGTATAGTTTCATTTGTTTATTAGGTATAGTTTCATTTGTTTATTAAGTATAGTTTCATTTGTTTATTAAGTATAGCTTCATTTTTTATTAAGTATAGTTTCATTGTTTTTATTAGGTATAGTTTCATTTTTTTATTAAGTATAGTTTCATTTTTTTATTAGGTATAGTTTAATTTTTTTTATTAAGTATAGTTTTATTTTTTTTATTAGGTATAGTTTCATTTGTTTATTCAGTATAGCTTCATTTTTTTATTAAGTATAGTTTCATTTTTTTTATTAGGTATAGTTTCATTTTTTTATTAAGTATAGTTTCATTTTTTTATTAAGTATAGCTTCATTTTTTTATTAAGTATAGTTTCATTTTTTTTATTAGGTATAGTTTCATTTTTTTTATTAGGTATAGTTTCATTTTTTTATTAACTATAGTTTCATTTGTTTATTAGGTATAGTTTCATTTGTTTATTAAGTATAGTTTCATTTGTTTATTAAGTATAGCTTCATTTTTTTATTAAGTATAGTTTCATTTTTTTTATTAGGTATAGTTTCATTTTTTTATTAAGTATAGTTTCATTTTTTTATTAGGTATAGTTTCATTTTTTTATTAGGTATAGTTTCATTTTTTTATTAGGTATAGTTTCATTTTTTTTATTAGGTATAGTTTCATTTTTTTATTAAGTATAGTTTCATTTTTTTATTAGGTATAGTTTCATTTTTTTATTAGGTATAGTTTCATTTTTTTATTAGGTATAGTTTCATTTTTTTATTAGGTATAGTTTCATTTTTTTATTAGGTATAGTTTCATTTTGTTATTAGGTATAGTTTAATTTTTTTATTAGGTATAGTTTCATTTTTTTATTAGGTATAGTTTCATTTTTTTATTCGGTATAGTTTCATTTTTTTATTAGGTATAGTTTCATTTTTTTATTAGGTATAGTTTCATTTTTTATTAGGTATAGTTTCATTTTTTTATTAGGTATAGTTTCATTTTTTTATTAGGTATAGTTTCATTTTTTTATTAGGTATAGTTTCATTATTTTATTAAGTATTGTTTCATTTTTTTATTAGGTATAGTTTCATTTTTTTATTAGGTATAGTTTCATTTTTTTATTAGGTATAGTTTCATTGTTTTTATTAAGTATAGTTTCATTTTTTTTATTAGGTATAGTTTCATTTTTTTATTAGGTATAGTTTCATTTTTTTATTAGGTATAGTTTAATTTTTTTATTAGGTATAGTTTAATTTTTTTTATTAGGTATAGTTTCATGTTTTTATTAGATATAGTTTCATTTTTTATTAGGTATGGTTTCATTTTTTTTTATTAGGTATAGTTTCATTTGGTTTATTAGATATAGTTTCATTTTTTGATTAGGTATAGTTTCATTTTTTTTTATTAGGTATAGTATCATTTTTTTATTAGGTATAGTTTCATTATTTTATTAAGTATAGTTTCATTTTTTTATTAGGTATAGTTTCATTTTGTTTATTAGGTATAGTTTCATTTTTTTTATTAGGTATAGTTTAATTTTTTTATTAAGTATAGTTTAATTTTTTTATTAGTTATAGTTTCATTTTTTTTAATAAGTATAGTTTCATTTTTTTATTAGATATAGTTTCATTTTTTTATTAGATATAGTTTCATTTTTTTATTAGGTATAGTTTCATTTTTTATTAAGTATAGTTTCATTTTTTTATTAGATATAGTTTCAATTTTTTATTAAGTATAGTTTCATTTTGTTATTAGGTATAGTTTCATTTTTTTATTAGGTAAAGTTTCATTTTTTTATTAGGTATAGTTTCATTTTTTTTATTAAGTATAGTTTCATTTTTTTATCAGGTATAGTTTCATTTTTTTATTAGGTATGGTTTCATTTTTTTATTAGGTATAGTTTCATGTTTTTATTAGATATAGTTTCATTTTTTTATTAGGTATGGTTTAATTTTTTTATTAGGTATAGTTTCATTTTTTTATTAGATATAGTTTCATTTTTTTATTAGGTATAGTTTCATTTTTTTTTATTAAGTATAGTTTCATTTTTTTATTAGGTATAGTTTCATTTTTTTTATTGAGTATAGTTTCATTTTTTTATTAGATATAGTTTCATTTTTTTATTAGATATAGTTTCATTTTTTTTATTAAGTATATTTTCATTTTTTTTATTTAGTATAGTTTTATTTTGTTTATTAAGTATAGTTTCATTTTTTTATTTAGTATAGTTTTATTTTTTTATTAAGTATAGTTACATTTTTTTTATTAAGTATAATTTCATTTTTTTATTAAGTATAGTTTCATTTTTTTTATTAGGTATAGTTTCATTTGTTTATTAGGTATAGTTTCATTTTCTTATTATGTATAGTTTAATTTCTTTATTAGGTATAGTTTCATTTTTTTATTAGGTATAGTTTCATTTTTTTATTAAGTATAGTTTCATTTGTTTATTAAGTATAGTTTCATTTTTTTATTAAGTATAGTTTCATTTTTTTATTAAGTATAGTTTCATTTTTTTATTAAGTATAGCTTCATTTTTTTATTAGGTATAGTTTCATTTTTTTATTAAGTATAGTTTCATTTTTTTATTAGATATAGTTTCATTTTTTTATTAAGTATAGTTTCATTTTTTTTATTAAGTATAGTTTCATTTTTTTATTAGGTATAGTTTCATTTTTTTTATTAGGTATAGTTTCATTTTTTTATTAGGTATAGTTTCATTTTTTTTATTAGGTATAGTTTAATTTTTTTATTAAGTATAGTTTCATTTTTTTATTAGGTATAGTTTCATTTTTTTATTAGGTATAGTTTCATTTTTTTATTAGGTATAGTTTCATTTTTTTATTAGGTATAGTTTCATTTTTTTATTAGGTATAGTTTCATTTTGTTATTAGGTATAGTTTCATTTTTTTATTAGGTATAGTTTCATTTTTTTATTAAGTATAGTTTCATTTTTTTATTAGGTATAGTTTCATTTTTTTATTAGGTATAGTTTCATTTTTTTATTAGGTATAGTTTCATTTTTTATTAGGTATAGTTTCATTTTTTTATTAGGTATAGTTTCATTTTTCTATTAGGTATAGTTTCATTTTTTTATTAGGTATAGTTTCATTATTTTATTAAGTATTGTTTCATTTTTTTATTAGGTATAGTTTCATTTTTTTATTAGGTATAGTTTCATTTTTTTATTAGGTATAGTTTCATTTTTTTATTAAGTATAGTTTCATTTTTTTATTAAGTATAGTTTCATTTTTTTATTAGGTATAGTTTCATTTTTTTATTAGGTATAGTTTAATTTTTTTATTAGGTATAGTTTCCTTTTTTTATTAGGTATAGTTTCATTTTTTTATTAAGTATAGTTTCATTTGTTTATTAAGTATAGTTTCATTTTTTTATTAAGTATAGTTTCATTTTTTTTATTAGGTATAGCTTCATTTTTTTATTAGGTATAGTTTCATTTTTTTATTAGGTATAGTTTCATTTTTTTATTAGGTATAGTTTCATTTTTTATTAGGTATAGTTTCATTTTTTTATTTGGTATAGTTTCATTTTTCTATTCGGTATAGTTTCATTTTTTTTATTAGGTATAGTTTCATTATTTTATTAAGTATTGTTTCATTTTTTTATTAGGTATAGTTTCATTTTTTTATTAGGTATAGTTTCATTTTTTTATTAGGTATAGTTTCATTTTTTTATTAAGTATAGTTTCATTTTTTTATTAGGTATAGTTTCATTTTTTTATTAGGTATAGTTTCATTTTTTATTAGGTATAGTTTCATTTTTTTATTAGGTATAGTTTCATTTTTTTATTAGGTATAGTTTCATTTTTTTATTAAGTATAGTTTCATTTGTTTATTAAGTATAGTTTCATTTTTTTATTAAGTATAGTTTCATTTTTTTTATTAGGTATAGCTTCATTTTTTTATTAAGTATAGTTTCATTTTTTTTTATTAGGTATAGTTTCATTTTTTTATTAAGTATAGTTTCATTTGTTTATTAGGTATAGTTTCATTTGTTTATTAAGTATTGTTTCATTTGTTTATTAAGTATAGCTTCATTTTTTTATTAAGTATCGTTTCATTTTTTTTATTAGGTATAGTTTCATTTTTTTATTAAGTATAGTTTCATTTTTTTATTAGGTATAGTTTAATTTTTTTTATTAAGTATAGTTTTATTTTTTTTATTAAGTATAGTTTCATTTGTTTTTTAAGTATAGCTTCATTTTTTTATTAAGTATAGTTTCATTTTTTTTATTAGGTATAGTTTCATATTTTTATTAAGTATAGTTTCATTTTTTTATTAAGTATAGCTTCATTTTTTTATTAAGTATAGTTTCATTTTTTTTATTAGGTATAGTTTCATTTTTTTTATTAGGTATAGTTTCATTTTTTTTATTAAGTATAGTTTCATTTGTTTATTAGGTATAGTTTCATTTGTTTATTAAGTATAGTTTCATTTGTTTATTAAGTATAGCTTCATTTTCTTATTAAGTATAGTTTCATTTTTTTATTAGGTATAGTTTCATTTTTTTATTAAGTATAGTTTCATTTTTTATTAGGTATAGTTTCATTTTTTTTATTAGGTATAGTTTAATTTTTTTATTAGGTATAGTTTCATTTTTTTATTAGGTATAGTTTCATTTTTTTTATTAAGTATAGTTTCATTTTTTTATTAAGTATAGTTTCATTTTTTTATTAGGTATAGTTTCATTTTTTTATTAGGTATAGTTTAATTTTTTTATTAGGTATAGTTTCATTTTTTTATTAGGTATAGTTTCATTTTTTTATTAGGTATAGTTTCATTTTTTTATTAGGTATAGTTTCATTTTTTTTATTAAGTATAGTTTAATTTTTTATTATGTATAGTTTCATTTTTTTATTAAGTATAGTTTCATTTTTTTATTAGGTATAGCTTCATTTTTTTATTAGGTATAGTTTCATTTTATTATTAGGTATAGTTTCATTTTTTTATTAGGTATAGTTTCATTTTTTTATTAGGTATAGTTTCATTTTTTTATTAAGTATAGTTTCATTTTTTTATTAGGTATAGTTCCATTTTTTTATTAGGTATAGTTTCATTTTTTTATTAGGTATAGTTTCATTTTTTTATTAGGTATAGTTTCATTTTTTTATTAAGTATAGTTTCATTTTTTTATTAGGTATAGTTTCATTTTTTTATTAAGTATAGTTTCATTTTTTTATTAGGTGTAGTTTCATTTTTTTATTAGGTATAGTTTCATTTTTTTTATTAGGTATAGTTTCATTTTTTTATTAAGTATAGTTTCATTTTTTTATTAGGTATAGTTTCATTTTTTTATTAGGTATAGTTTCCTTTTTTTATTAGGTATAGTTTCATTTTTTTATTAGGTATAGTTTCATTTTTTTTATTAGGTATAGTTTCATTTTTTTATTAAGTATAGTTTCATTTTTTTATTAGGTATAGTTTCTTTTTTTTATTAGGTATAGTTTCATTTTTTTATTAAGTATAGTTTCATTTTTTTATTAGGTATAGTTTCATTTTTTTATTAGGTATAGTTTCATTTTTTTATTAGGTATAGTTTCATTTTTTTTATTAAGTATAGTTTCATTTTTTTATTAGGTATAGTTTCATTTTTTTATTAGGTATAGTTTCCTTTTTTTATTAGGTATAGTTTCATTTTTTTATTAGGTATAGTTTCATTTTTTTATTAGGTATAGTTTCATTTTTTTATTAAGTATAGTTTCATTTTTTTATTAGGTATAGTTTCATTTTTTATTAGGTATAGTTTCATTTTTTTATGATGTATAGTTTCATTTTTTTATTAGGTATAGTTTCATTTTTTTATTAGGTGTAGTTTCATTTTTTTATTAGGTATAGTTTCATTTATTTATTAGGTATAGTTTCATTTTTTTTATTAGGTATAGTTTCATTTGTTTATTAAGTATAGTTTAATTTTTTATTATGTATAGTTTCATTTTTTTTATTAGGTATAGTTTCATTTTTTTATTAAGTATAGTTTCACTTTTTTATTAGGTATAGTTTCATTTTTTATTATGTATAGTTTCATTTTTTTTATTAAGTATAGTTTAATTTTTTTATTAGGTATAGTTTAATTTTTTTATTAGGTATAGTTTCATTTTTTTATTAGGTATAGTTTCATTTTTTTATTAGGTATAGTTTCATTTTTTTATTAGGTATAGTTTCATTTGTTTATTAAGTATAGTTTAATTTTTTATTATGTATAGTTTCATTTTTTTATTAGGTATAGTTTCATTTTTTTATTAAGTATAGTTTCACTTTTTTATTAAGTATAGTTTAATTTTTTATTATGTATAGTTTAATTTTTTATTAAGTATAGTTTCATTTTTTTATTAGGTATAGTTTCATTTTTTCATTAGGTATAGTTTCATTGTTTTTATTAGGTATAGTTTCATTTTTTTATTAGGTATAGTTTCATTTGTTTATTAAGTATAGTTTAATTTTTTATTATGTATAGTTTCATTTTTTTATTAGGTATAGTTTCATTTTTTTATTAAGTATAGTTTCACTTTTTTATTAAGTATAGTTTAATTTTTTATTAGGTATGGCTTAATTTTTTTAATATAATTCTTACTCGCATCCGTTTTTCTTTATTGATATTCTTCGTTCGTTCTTTCCTCCTTTAATGATTTCTTTCGTATTTTTGTTCGTTATTTCTTTTACTTTTTTTTTTATCCCCCCCTCTCTTCGCTTCCCTTCTCTCCCTTATTTTTTTAAAAAGGTTCTCATTTCTCTTCTGAACTCCCCTATCTCCTATTTCACCTCAGTTCCAATACCCAATCAAACTGAGAGCAAAACTTACGCTCGACGTTTTAGTCTCATTTTCACGAACATATCTTTTTTCGAAAAGTTTGTCATGCATCGTTTAAGTTAGAATTCTTTAAATTTTTTACCGGGTGGAATTTGCTATTAACAGACTCGAATTCGAGACTGGGTATCGAGATAGCTTTGAAGGTTAAATCTATGCAACATCTGGGCTTTTTACGATACAACAAATACACAAATGTACACACTCAGAAAAACAACAACGTACACACATATACGCATATACAAACACATACATACTCACCCTGAAAAAAAAAACTGCTTATGCAGAGAGTTATATATTTCTAAAACCTTGAAACAAAGATTGATGATTCGTATTTTTTGGATTATTTGTTTCGACCGATATCACTTTCTGCCAAAGCCGGGAATTTTGCAACCCCCAAGAATCGCCACAGTCGTCGTCGTGTGTGTAATCTATATAAATGTCGTTATATCTGTTCTGATCCCCGTTATACATGTCTCCCATATGAATCCCCGCTACACAACAATAAGTGTAGATGGTTTATCTATGCGAACAACACTTAGGGTAAGAACAAATAATACAGAGAGTTATATTTTTAAAGTGAAAAAAAAACACACACACACACAAAAGAAAAAAAAACAGCGCAATTTTATTAATGTTTATATTTGTAACAATTTATTTTTGTTTATTTTCCTTTTGTAATGTTTTATGTGTGTTTTTCGAAATAATACATCCAGAATTCTCGATCGTGGTAAAGAAGTGCTCTCACAAAACATTCGTTATAAATAAATCCTAGGTCTGTGAATAGCCAACAATGACAACAGTTATCAACATAAAAAAAACAGAACTCTTCATGAGAGATTTTTAAGAGGGTACATTTTTTTTTATCATCACCGTTTTACTGCCACTGATACATCTCTTCTTCCATCTACGATCTCTCCTCTTCTTTTAACTAATTTTCTCTTCTAACTGATTCTTCTCTTTTCTCCGATCTTTATTGTTACATTGACCTCAATCAAAGTTGCGCTGGCACAATCACAAATCCATAGTCTTATGTACTCTGCTAATGATCATGCTTGGTTATTAGGGATGGGAAAAAATAAACGAATAAAAATAGGGGGGGACCTAGTTTTGAAAGCCAAGTTATCATAATTGTTTTATAGGTTTCAAACTACTTTTTGACTGTATTTGAAAGATTAGAGACTAAAGTTAATTTCGTAAAGGAAAAAAAAAATATTTGTACAGGTGAAAAAAAAAGTTATGAAAAATGTTTTCACGACGAGCTAACCAATTCAGCTAAATTTTGAAGTTAAATAAATTCACTGTTAAAATCCTTTAAAAAATAAATATTAGTTTTCTGGGTCTATTTCAAAGATAATTAGTAAAGTAAAGTCCAAAGATATTGAATTAAATAAAAGAAAAACACCTTAAATAACTTAATTAGCCCTCAAAAAGCAAGTAATTTACTGTTCGCCAAAAACGCAACAAACTAAAATTTTGTAAACACGATTATAAGGAGGCCCAAAATTTCAGCCAATCGAAACGCTATTTCAAAATGATAGTAACAGGAAGTAGGGGTGTCAGATTTCTTTTTTCCCCAGAGTGCATCCATACATTCCTATTCTGAACGTTTGTATCAATTTTTATCATTTTTTAATTTAATTATTTTATGTTCCTGTTTTTAAACTAATTTATTTTTAAATTATTGTTCGAGATTATATAAAAATTATGCTACGCCGAAAGTTTCACATTCTTGCGAGCAAGGAAATTATTAAAATCTTGCAAATAAAAATTATGCGAAATCTGTAATTTAAAAAAAAAGTAGAAATATTTTTGCTATTATAATTTTTTGTGTGAACATATTAAATAAACAATGCTTAATTCAATGGTAATATTGGTAGTTCGAGAAATTCATTTTTCTTCGAGTTATATCAAATTCATTAATATGGACTTTAGGGGCTTTTTTCGTAATGTTCCTGTAAAAATTATTTTATTTTATTGTTACAAATTACGATGCTTTATTTATATGAAAAAAAGCAAAAATAAATTCTTGCGTTTTTTTATTTAATACTGAAAACCATAACTTAAGGTATTTTTTGTTTAAACAAAATAATACATTTCTACTCAGATTTAAATAAAAATAATTAGTTTAGTATATTTTACGATCATTATTTGGTAAATACTGAAAATTTTATTAAAATTGGTTAATTTCCTGATTTTTGGTGAATTTTTAAGTAAAGGAAGGGGTCAAAGTATTTATACATTTTGAGCATCGGCATTCATTTTGTTATACAAGGCAAAGAGATCGGTGTACTCGTCTTACCAGGCATAAAATAATCAACAAAACCTGTGAGACAGCGTAGAATTGTAGTCTTAGAATAGTGATGAGAATATTCGTCACTTTAATAAAATATGAAAATATCAGATTACAATTTAAATATACACAACTCAGACCTCTCCATCTTTACTTCTTCCGGTAAATATGAAGAATCACTCCACCCTCGAAAATTCCTTTAAAATTACCACTTATATAGGTTTTCGGGGGGCACTGAAAACGAAAATAACGCTTACGATGCTTTATTTATTTTTTATATAAAAAAGAAACAAACAAAAGGTGACCATAAAGTGAGTTCATTTCCTTATATCTTGGAAACTACTTGTTTCTTGGAATTTTAAACGCTGGTGGTAATTTTAAAGGATTTTCCGGTGAAAAGAAAGTCCCCCCCCCCGAAAAAGCCGTGGCTACAAAGTGGGTGCTCATTTTACGTAAAGTTATTATAGAAAAGTGATCGCTCACTTTTTAATATTAACATTTCGTCATATCTTGGCAACTGGTTCTGGATATGACCTTAAACTATATCCGATGGTGAGGCCCCAGATGATGAACCTGTCTGAATTCACCTTGTAATGTTGCGTCAGTGCATTTATTTTATTCTTTCTAGAAAGAATTCCTACTAGAAAAATATCGTGGGAAACCAATGCTAACAGCAGAGACATCTGATTCATACAGAATGTATGAATGAATGAATGAATGAATGAATTTCCACAATTGTAGGTTATTTTTGCTTTATTTTGTAGAGGTATATGTATTTGAATAGAGTTTAAAAGTTGTGCATTGGTATTACGTTGCCATACATCCACAATAAAGAGAAATTAATATTTGTTGCTGCAAAACAAAAACATTAGGCGAATGTAACTTCCCACCTTTATCGATCATGTTTCTCAACATATTAACCAGAATTTTTATTTTACATCGCCATTCACTGTAAGCGGGTTTAATCAGCTTTCTATAAATTAGAAAGTGTCTAAGGAATGTCTAAATCATAAGTGGGCCTCAATCACATCTACATACCAGTTTTCGTAGTTCTTATTGGAATGCGTTGACGGATTCCTACATACAGCGAAACTCTAGCTTCCCTCATTTTATTTTTAGAGACCTCACGTTCTATAAGCAATTTTTCTGAACAAGGGGAGATAATTGCTGTTTTCTAGGTCTAAATCTGTCAACACTCATCATTGGTTCCCCTTTTTTTGTTGAAACTTTATATCAAATGGCTTAATGTCTTATCTGGAGCAATTTCCATAAAAAAAATGGTAATCAAACTGGTACTGGCCAGAATCAACGTTGCTTAACTTCAGTGTTCTAAGGAGACCCAGTGTGCTAATGTGATTATGCTGTATAATCAAAATATATGGATGGAATATTAACTTTTGTTCAATCAATCGTATAAATGGAATGATTTACAACGTATATTATTTAGTTATTTAATTTTTTTTTTAATTACATTTTCACCCCAAACAAGACACATTGCCACTTCAATATAGAAGGCTACTATCAGGAACATAAGCTACAGTGGTACTATGTGGGGAGTTGGGCAGCAAGATGTCGGTTCACGTTACACTTGAACTTCTGCATGTCATTACAGTTGGGGAAGCAGGAACCCGGAAGGGAATTCCAAAGTCTAGCGCTTCTGGGGAAGAAACTACTGGAGTAGAAGGCTCTCTTACATCTAGGGATCTCAACTGTGAAGGGGTGGGATTTTGCTGCTTGTCGAATTTGTCGGGGGTATTTACGTCGAGGGGGTACAAGTGATTGCAGTTCTTCGGAGCATTCACCGTTAAAGTACTTGTAGAACAGGAAGAGGGATGCTACATTTCGTCGATGGGACAGAGGCTGAAGCTTAGATGACAGTTCAGGATCTATTAGGTTGGCGACATTCTTTTGTATACTGAATAAAGGTTTGTTTGTTTATAAAAACCAACCAAATCAGACTAAACCAATTTATCTAAAATGTATTGCAAGGCTACATCTATTCATTAATTGCTTGTAACAGTCTAAAGCAGCCTAGATCGGAATTACTTAATAAAAAAGACAAATCACAAGTCTGTACAGACAAGAAAACGTATCAAAATCCAGATGTTTGATTTTTATACCCGTATAATACTTGCACTCTTGGATGTGGCATTACCATTTCAGAATGCAAGATTTTCCAACCTCATAAAAACGGAATAATTACGCAGGAATCACGGTTAATTATTTAAAGACTCACAAATATTGGTCCAGATGTCCTCATGTTGGTACAGATAAAAAGAGGCGAGCCAACCTATATTCTTGGATCTTTGAAGATCACAGAGAGAATTAATCCTTTTGAATAAGATAAAACGGCGAAAGAAAACAGATATGACACGAGAAAAGGGAAACTAAAGGAAGAAAAAAGAACAGAGAAAAGAAAGAAAATCATCTCGTCTTTCACCCTTCGTTCCGAAGACAAGAGATGCGCTTGACAAAAAGTGTCGGAACAGTCGTTTGTCCTCTTGGCTCAAAGATATCGCTATGAGGTATTCGATGACGAGTTGTATGCGTAATAATGTCGGCTTCACAAGAACCAGAAGTCGGCAACCTTTTAAACTACATGAATGACTAAATGTCTAATATTCAATTTTTCGCGACACTGATATAAGTTTATAAAATATTAATCCTAATACTGCTGCTACTATTACTACTTATAATGATAATACATATATAAAAATTATAAAAAAAATAGATTTAAAAAGGGGGGGGCATCAGTATCGATTCATATCACACAAAAAATATGTGAAGGGTCAAGGATGATGAAAGGGTAAAGAAAGGAAAGCACCAAACAGATCACCACTGATGAAGACACAAGCTGAACATGACAATTACAAATATTTGGGAGTTCTGGAAGCAACCACAATCAAATCAACAGAAATTAAAGAAAACAATTGGAAAAAAGTACCTAAGAAGAAAAAGAAACCTTATAGAAACTAAATTATGCAGTAGGAATCTAATAAAATGTATAAACACATGGGCAGTACCACTAGTAAGGTAGTCTGGACTGTTTAAAAACTGGACCAAAGAAGAACTGAGGTATCTTGACCAGAAGACCAGGAAACTTATGATCATGCACAATACACTAGACTAAAAGGATTATACTGACTGATTCTACATGCAAAGGAAAGGCAACGAAAGAGGACCGGTTAGTCTAGAAGACTGGATGACACAAAATAAAAAGGGTAGTCATCACAGCCAGAGACGCCGTCAAAATGAACAAGACGGAGAACAGAAAGGCTAGACAATAGATGAGAAATGAAAAATGGTGGAAAAACAGCTACACGGACGAACCATAAGGATAACAAAAGATGAGATTCCCAAAAACACCTAGACATGGTCACAAAAAGGTTACCTAAATAGAAAAACTGAATCACTACTGAGAGCCGCACAACATAACGCGGTCAGAATCAGCCATATCGAGACGCAAGAAAATAGCGAATACAGACTCTGTGGACAAAGAGGCAAAACGATAAACCACATTATAACTGAATGCAGCGAACTAGCCTCAAAAGAATATAAGATTATGCATGACCAGGTGGGGAAGGCAGTACTCCGGGAACTATGCAAACAACTGTAACTTTAAAATCCAGACAAACGATACAAAAGCAAACCGGTTTCAGTACTTGAAAACGGAAATCATAAACTACTATGGAATATGGAGTTAGAAAAGGATAAAACCCATGCACGCAATGAGAACGTATGTCATAATAATTAACACAAGAGAAAGCTTGTCAGAGCGTAGATCACAAGTAGTTCACAAGGTTAACATCAAGAAGACGAAGAAATCAAGCAAATACACGGAATTGCCCAGAGAGCTGAAAAGGATATAGAATATGGAGAATGTAAAAAAAAAAATAACACGAAAAAAAGAATTGGGAAAGTGGTAATCAGAGGTAAGGCTGAGAAGCTAGCAATAATGAAACCGTCTGAGGTCTTGAAAAAAGCTCTCGAATGCGAAGACTAACCGACATGAGCTACAAACATTAACCGACCTTATAAAAATGCAACAGAAGTAAAATATAAAAATACAGGAACACCACACGAAATCAAAAATCTGAAACTACCAAATTGTAAGTTAACAATCCCCACTCCCCCAAAATATATATAGTGTCGAAATCAAGTGGCACCAGATCAAGTAGTCGAGAAGAATCGAGGAAAGATTAAGGAGAGAAAGAACTAACCAGGACTTCACTGAACGTGTGCGAAGGGATTGGACTTTAGGGTGCTTATTGCTACACATATTCCAGTGATAGCTAATGGTAATTACCAGTTAGAAGTCAATGATAAACTGCTATTGCGATAATGTAATTTCATTTGCAAGGGTTATGGATAGAGATGGACAGTATAGGAAATCTGTTGTCACTCAGGGAACACCGCGGGTTGTTGTCAGTCAGTAATCTTTAGTGATGACCAGTATGAGAACTACTAGTGATTAAAAAACAAAACAAAAAATGTATAAATAATAATAATAATAATAATAATAATAATAATAATAATAATAATAATAATAATAGTGTGTGAACTAAAAAAAAATTAAATAAATAATCAGAAAACTTTCGCCCAGGTCAGCAGATGACTTTTGACCCCGCTGAACTGGTCTGGCCGTAGATCGTCTACCTTTCGAGAAGACTTAACATAAATTCTCAGCATCTCAGGTTTCGTATCGATTCTGCTGAAAATCAATTAGCCTTGCGTGCACGCCAGAAAAGGAAAACAGGCTCAGGAGTTCTAACTACGAAAAAGTTAATTTCACAAAAATTATAAGTTTTTACATATGTACATCGTTCAGTTTGATTATACCAAAAACATCACATCATTTCCACATTATTTCCACATTATTTCCACATTATTCTGGCATTTCCTGTCATTGTTGTAAACATGAAAAAATCTGCCTGTTTTTACAAAACACAATAAATTCATCTCTTTTTATAGGTCACCTTCCGGGATTCAATCAACGTTTAATAGAAAATCTCAACATATTTACTCCGCCTTACTCATGGTTTTAGAGGATTTAATCTCCCCAATGGGGAGCAATATCGCTCCTCCAGACGGTCACGTCATAAATTGTCATTATTTAAATAAAGCAAATTGAAAATGTGAAGTTTGCACAGTTTTTAAAGTGATATTTTGTTCACGTTTTTGCATAGAATGAAAACTCGGAGACATGAGTGAGACTTGGAAGCTACCGGTATTCCTTGAGATTTAACCTTTTTCCTCCTTTTTTAAGGCTTCTTTATAACTTAATCAATGAAGCTTATAGAAATTGAAAAGATCAAGTAAATGGTGGACAGTTATTGATGTGAATTCATGTGTGATCAGAAATATAAGACAAATTAGTAATAAATACTAAAACGTTTTTTTTTCGTTTTTACTACAAAACGCATTTTGCTTTTGCGGGGGGGGGGGCGCAGCGTATTTTTAGTGTGGCTTTAAAATTTTTTTACTCTAATGCACGCACAAAAAAGGCACTGTACCAGTTTGACGTAAGGGGCTACTATTTGGACCAAATCCACAGAGACACTATGCAGGGAGTTGGGCGGTGAGATGTCTGTTCACATCATACTTTATTGTTTGCATGTTAGTAAAGTCAGAGAAGCAGGAAACCGGGAACGAATTCCAAAGTCTAAGGAATAAAACTCTGAATAAAGTGGAACGTTTTCTGGTATATTTTGCTGCTTATCGGGTTAGTTGGGGGAGTACACGTGTTTCGCGTTCGTCGGAGCACATTCTGTTAAAACACTTGTAAAACAGGCACAATGGTGCAACTTTTCCGTGATGGGACAGTGGTTGGAGTTTGGTCGATAATGCAGAACCTATTAGATTGGGGGACTTTTGTGGATACTGTCTAAGAACGAGATACTAGTGGTAGATGCACCAACCCAGATGTGGTAACAATACTTCAAGCATGAGTGAATGGTGGCTTTTAAGAAATATAGGTTACTCTCAGGTGTGAGTAATTCTCTAGCACGGTAGAGAGAACCTACCTTCTTTGCATCAAACTTGGCAATGT
The DNA here is from genome assembly GCF_053919585.1 of Euprymna scolopes. NCBI lineage: Eukaryota > Metazoa > Mollusca > Cephalopoda > Sepiida > Sepiolidae > Euprymna > Euprymna scolopes. Next base: position 58,775,558 of record NC_136499.1, on the reverse strand, counting down.
CCTCAATATATTTGTTCCAATTTATGTTGCCTGTGAATGTTAAGCTCAGAAGTTTGAACGAAGAGGTTTCAGGTAGTACATTATTAGCGATGGCAATCAGTGGTTAAGAAGTTTTTTTTAATTGCTAAAGGCAAGAAGCTTGGTCTTGGCAACATTAAATCTTCTATTCATTTCACGACACACTGGAAGTCTCCCTGTAAAGGTTTAAGCCATTTCCTTAAATATGTGTTCATTCGTTTTCTCCTCGTGTTAATTATAGAGCGTGTTATCATCAGCAAATGTACCCATCTCGGAGACAACTGTATCAGGGAGGTCATTTCTTACAAAATATGTAATATTTTTGTAGTAACAAAAAGAGTCCTACAAATTTGTGGAACTTAATATCACTTGAAAGCTATTAGAAACATTTTTTTTTTTTACTTCAGGGGTTACAATGATATGAAATAGAGACGTTCAAGAGGTGATGTTTCGACAATTTACGTATCTTCTTAATTTTTTTTACAGTTTTCTTTTTATTTGCTTTCTATTTAGGTGGCATCCTCTTCTGAAAAGTTACTTAGCAGAAAATCGTGGGCTTAACAAAACAATTCACATCCGAACGAGCAATAAATTACGAGTGAAGAATATTTCGTTCATCCGAGGAATTGGAGAGACACTTGTCGGGCGGGAAAGGAGCGAGTAAGCAAGGTTGAGCGAGTAGGAATTAGAAAAAATAAATAAATATATAAATAAAGCCACAAAGAAATACAGAAAAAAAATTGCTCACACTTTATGGCAATCCGTTGCCCCTACAAAACCGCAGAACTTTCACCTCCCCAGGATTTTCTTTCTTTTCTTTTTGTCTTGAAAACTATGATGTATATGACGAGCTCAGTGCATTCCATTTTATCAAGTTGCCAAATTCTTCGAAAGATGAAGATGAAGTATCATTGTTTATGTCATTTTCTCTTTTCTTCTTCTTCTTCTTCTTTTTCTTCTTCTTCTTCTTCTTCTTCTTCTTCTTCTTCTTCTCCTCCTCCTCCTCCTCTTCTACTACTACTACTACTACTACTACTACTACTACTACTACTACTACTACTACACTTTTTATTTTTATTCTTGTATTTTCATGCACATATCCCTTTCCAAACTTCTTTTTTCTTTTTGTTGTTTTCTAGCTCTCTTTCTATATATTCTGTCTTTCTTTCGTTATTTCTCTTCTCACCCTCTTTCTTTTCTTTTTCCTCTTCTTTTTCCACATTTGTTTTATTTTGTCTTACCAGTTTTTTTCTTGTCTTCTTCTTTCCCATTCTTCTTCTCCTCCTTTTTTCCTTCTTTAGTTCTTTTTGTCCTTTTTCATGCGTTTAACTATTTTCCCTTCTTTTTAATCCTACATCTTTTTCTTGCATTCCTTCTTTATCCACTTCCTCTACTTCTAGTTTTATTCTTCTTATTCTTTTCATGCGGACATTCCTTTTTAAACTTCTTGCCTTCTAGTTCCTTTCAACGGGATTTCATTCTTCTTCTTCTTCTTCCCTATTTTTCTACTTTGCTCTAGTCATTTCTTTCTTTGCTTTTCTTTCTTTACTTTTTCCCTTTCGTTCCTCTTGTTTATTTATCTATTTATTTATTTATTACTAGCCCGAGTGCCCGGCGTTGCCCGGGTGTTTGTACGTGTGTGTTGAGCAAAAAAAAAAAGTTATGGTAGGCAGGCAGGCTCGAACCCGCGACGCGAAGGCGAAAAAGAAAGTGGAGGTGTGTGTAAGAGTGTTGGCTGAGCAAAAAACAAAAAAGCAAAAAGAGGAAAATTGCGAACGCTAAAAACAAAAAACAAAACAAGTTGTAGTAGGCAGGCAAGCTCGAACCCGTACCGCGAAGGAGGAAAAGAAAGTGAAAAATAACGTGACGCGTTAGTTGTTGCGCCCATCACCAAACCGGAAGTGACGTAGGTTTAAATTAAAGCTAGACAATCGAAAAAAAGCGATGAATTTCAAAAATATCGGCGAAAAAAGCGATCCATCCCTTTAGAAAAGTGCCGAGTTAAGGGTAAAGGAATTTATGTTTTGGACCAATTTTTCGATATTTTTCGTCCGAAGGGTCGATCTTTAAAATGATACCGATTTCGTGAAAATTCGTTGCCTCTGTCGAGGGTTTCTGCGAGACATACAAACGTACGTACATAAATACATACATTTGAACAGACGGGTGATATTTATATTATAGATTAATCCTTTTCCTTTCTATTGTTTTATTTCTTTCCTTTTCTTGTTTTATTTTTTAATTATAATTACTTGTAATTCTTTGCTTATTTTATTATTCGTCTTCTTCTGTAGTTTCCCCGTCCCCCCCCCCGTTATTCTCTTTATTTTCCCTTATTCATCTCCGCCATTTTTCTTCACGCTCCAACACTTTATCATATATTTGTTTTTGTTGTAGTGACCTTTCATACTTTTTCTGTTTTTGGATTCTTGCCTTCTTTTATGGCTATTGTTATTATTGTTCTTCTGTAATTCTTTATTTTTTTTATAGATGGGAGCGACCACTTATCAAGGCCCGAAGGTCACTCGAGGATAAGGGCTGATAAGTGTACGGTAGTCATCGATACAACAGCATAGTAATAGTTAATAGAGGGAATTTAGTATAATTTGATTATTTCAGGGGACGGCAACAACTTGTTTACATTGGACTCGAAGACGAACATGTTATAGTTAGCTGAAAAGTAGGTCAGCGGAAGAGAGTTCCACAGACGGGCAGTTCTAGGAAATAATCTTTGTCTATGGAATCCAAGTTTAGATTTAGACACAAATAGAGGGGGGGGGTTGTTAATAGGCGTTTTAGCTTGACAAGTAGTTTTGTGAAAGTTTAACAAGGGACGACTATGGATTGGAGCCCAGTTCTTTATTTCTTTATTACTTTTTATTTGGTTCTGGTTGGGTTTTTTTTTCTACGTTTTCTCTTGGTGTTTATCATCGTTTACCTTTATGTTCTACGTCACCTTCTTTTGTTTTCGTTTTCTTCTTTTTAGTCCCCTGACAAAAGGAGGGTGGACCTGTGAATTCACCCTTGTCCGTTCGTCCGTCCATCTGTCCGCACTTTTCTCAATAACTACCCCTTGGAATTTTTTTTTAATTTTGCACAAACATTAAACATGATATGAGTAAAAATGTAACCGAACTGATTTTTCGGGAAAACTCCAGTTATTCCCCTAGGGGTGCCTTTCGTATTAAAATCGCTAAAATTGACACGTGTGTACTTATTAAAAAAAATTGAACAAACAATTTTAATTTTTATAAAACTTTTGTTGTAAAAAACTGATTCCTATATAATTTTGTTTGTCTATACTTCACGATAAATCTTGGGTGTGCCCCAGGGGTCTTTTAGGGCTAATAAAAACACTTCATTTTTGGAACTATTTTACCATATTTGTCCAACATTTTCTGTGTATGTCTATATATTAGTTTTTCATGGTGCTGAACTCAAATTTACATATGTTAAAGCCTAAAACTGCACAGTTTGTTCATTTTAACCAGGACTTGACGTCCCCTGGGGACTTTTGGAGCTATGGGAGGGCAAATGCTGAACTTAGTCGTTTTTTTTCATGCCTCGTTCATTGTGCACTCACGGGGGACCATGCATGCTTCAGTTGTTAATGTTGTTGTTGCTGTTATTCTTTTTTTGATCCTGCCCAATCATTATCTCTTCTTCATTTTCGTTTTCTTTTTTCAAGTACCGTGCGTTTCTCACACCTTCGTTGATTATGACCTCTCAAAGCCAAAACAAAAACGAATTGCAAGAATGGCGTTGAATCAAAGAAATGCCACAGAAAAAAATGTTCGAGGAAAATATGTGCACCGGATGTGGTGCATGTCAATACAGTCAAATCTCGGTTCATGAATATCATGGAATTGGAACAATTCGCATTTCGAACAAAATATCCAAGCCGGAAATGCTTCGTTTTTTTTTTTTAATTTCGATCTCCGAACAACACCGACGGCAACCGAACAACACCGACGGCAACCGAAGCACACCGTCTGATAAAACATTAACAGTTCTGTGCGTGGTCGCCATTTTTTTTAAAATCAATTTTTTTTTAAAAATCACTTTGGATTTTCATTTTTATCATTGTTGTTTTTACTTAGGGACTATATTTTTTTATATCTACTAGAATTAAAAAAAAATATTAAAACATGTCTAGTTTATTGGTCACAATATACACCAAAATAGCATAATTTAAAGAGTTCCCATGGAATATATTTTTCATGAAATAAGGTTTTATATTGTACATAAAAGTTAGTGGCCAAAATAATATAACTGATATTTAATAGTTGTGTATATTAACCCATAAAATATATAAAAAAAGAAATAGTCTACGAGAGTCATCCCAAAAGTAAGGCCGTCCAATTTTTATACTAAAAACTAAAACGCTGAAAAGTTACGAAGGCACTAATGAGTCTGTTAAAAACGAGCTATCTTTCATGCCCCAGAATTTATTTTTTAACGTGGTCACCACTATTCCCAATGCATTTTTGCCAGCGATAAACGATGCATTTTTCGTAAAAGTCCGGAGTATGCGTTGTCATCATTCTGAAATCGACGAACCCATCTCCTAAATGTGCTAGCGTCAACTGCATCGACTTCGTAAACGTTCGACAGGCGCCGGCGAATGCTGATCGTTTCAATTTTTTTCTGCATGGGAGAATTCAATGACACATCTCTGCCTCTTGCACATGTCCATGACCGGGGTTGCTTTGAACCTTTCAATCAGAAACATTTAATCACGCAGTGTTAATACTAACAGTATTTACATTTTAAATTCAATGGTTTTTGTAATTTAAAATTAATCTTTCTCAATTTGAAGTGGGTCTTTTTTAATTCGATGTTCAGCTTTATTAAATGTAAGTTGAGAATTTTAAATTTCAAGTTAATACATTTTAATTTGAGGTTTTCCAGGTGTATTCTATGACATAACAAGCAACTGTCTGTTTCGCTAAAAATGAGAAACTATAACTAAACATAAATATTCGACTTCAAAATCACCTCAAGTAGTTTTTGGTAACCAGTTTAGTGTAATATTCATTTATGAGGGCTCACCAGCAATGATGTCGATGGCTTTGGTATCTATATATTAATATCATAGTACCTTTAATGTACGTACGTGTGTCACGGTTTCCAGATTATACATTATTCGATCGGTTTAATGCGCTAATTTAATGTTCGTAGTATGTTATCATCTTCTACTCTATTTTTTAATAAATAGGATATCCCGATCACCGAGGACGCAATGTAAAAAATAAAGATAAAAATAAAAATAAATAAATGATACCGCTTGTGGGCCGTACGTGAAACTAAAATACACCTTCTTGGTCTTCTAGCAAGAATCCAAGGGTAGTATCAGTTCTGTCTGAAGACGGTATAGTGATATTGTGGGGATTACATCCGCGCCGGGCGTCCATATAATGGAAATATGTAATAGACTTCTATAAGGATATTGGAGATAAAAGGTAATAACCAGATATATGCTGACACTACATTAACGAGATTACTTAGATAAATACATGTACAGTTTTAACAAAAGGGCTACAGTAATATTGCGGGGTCTCCATTCGCGCTGAACGTCGGAAAATACCCAGCAGCAATATATTACATATGAAAGATGCCGCTGTAGAATTTCCACAGGTCCCGCTAGTCAGAATAAATGCTCTAGTATTTAAGAAATCAAAGGAAATAACTTTTTAAATGTTGGAAAGTAATCTTCATTAACCCGCTTGAGAGATATAAGTACATAGGTATCCTTATCCATTCCTGGACAACGCTGAGTAGCGATGTTAGTTTATAATTAAAACAGTTGAAACGCCATCTTTCACAAAAAGGCAAACCTAATCGGCTCGTATATGTGGCTTGCAGACATTCAATATGTGAAAATATCACGTGCTTTAGGCAAGTAAAGGAGGAAAATAATCAAGCCCGACAAGGGAAGTACAGCATGTAATAAAAAAAAAACAGTCGTTACAGAGAAAACAGAAGGCGGCGGTACATAAGCTGCCCGTGTCTCCTAACAGATTCTCAAAGAATTTGTCTCAAAGTAAAATGGCTATGTAAATAAATATAAATACTGGAATCTCTGAAGTAACTAGAGTTAAACTATAAAAGGAAAGTTATACTCTGTTGATTACTATATATAAATATACAATCGGGGAGGGGGGGTCGCCCGGCTTTGCCTGGTCGAAAATTCGCTGAAATATGATATTTTAATGTGTTCAGATTTCGTATATATTATTATAAAGTCGTCATTTCCAAAAAAAAAAAAAGAAAAGTAATTGGGTGTCATCAACTAGAAACGATACCGAAAGCAAAACTGTAGCATTCAGAGCTGGTGACGTTACCACTGTACCAACGTTACATAATATGAACTGATTAAAAATAGGCTAAAATTAATGTACAAAATGTATAACGATATTTTCAATTTTGACTCAGTTTTGACCGCTTAAAGACTATTTTAACCGGCTAAAAACCCACCAAAGAACGGTCCATAAAAAATTCAAATATTTGAGGCATCTAGTGCCGCTCTGCGACTTTTCCGAGAGAGATAGAGTTTGTAAAATATAACGACAGACAGAAAGACAGACAGACATACAGCCTTATATATATATATATATATATATATATATATATATATATATATATATATATATATATATATATATATATATTAGGAAAAAAATTAAAAATTAAAAAAGTTGAAAAACCTTTTATAATTTTAGAGAAGGAAATATTTGGCTATGGCTGTACATCGGAGCAATATATGACAATATTTACATAAAGAAAATAAAAACTATTAATTTGCCTTCTTTAATTGATCACTATCAATAATCCTTGTTGATAATAATAATGATTTTAATCTTTTGAATATTTTCAACATGGAATATATATATATATATATATATATATATATATATATATATATATATATATATATATATATATATATATATTACAATAGAAAAATGCGAGCATGAAAAGTAATAGAGTTAAGTTAAACATGGAAAAGTAAAGGACTATTTGTTAAAACTTTTTTTTTACATGGGTGTCACCGCTTATCAAGGCCCAGAGGCCACTCAAGGATAAGGGTTAATAGGTATGCATTAGTCATTGTGATTTTAGCATAGTAAACAGTGGGAATTTTGTAACTTGGATTACTTAGGGGGACGATTCAATTAGAACTTGTTCACATTGGACTTTTTTTTCATAGGTATCAACACATTATCAAGGCCAAGAGGCCACTCAAGGATAAGGGTTAAAGAGTGTACAGTAGAAATTGGACAATATAATAATCATTAGTAATGAAAATTTGTTAAATTTGATAACTTATATGGAACGGCTCATCAAGAACTTATTTACGTTAGACTTGAAGACAACCATATTGTAGTCAGCCGGAAAGCAGGAAAACGGAAGACAATTCCACAGGCGTGCAGTTCTAATAAAAAAGCTTTGTTCATGGAATCTACGTTTAGGTTTAGGCACAGATAAAGAGTGGGGGGAATTATTAATAGTGTTTACAGCTAGACGAGTGTTTCTTGGGAAAGTTTTGCGAGAGGGGGACCATAGATTGAAGTTCAGTCGAACACTTTCCATGAAAATAACGATACATCAGAGACAAACTCGCAACATCTCTTCTGTAAGATAGAGGTTGGAAGGAAGAGAAAAGGACATCTCCTACGAGGCTACGAAGTCTATTTTGAACTCTATCAAGGCAGGACAAGTCCTTTCTAGCAGCTCCTGCCCAGATGTGGCAACAGTATTCCATCCTTGGACGTACCTGGCTCTTATATAAATAGAGAATTGCATCAGCAGTGAGATATCTACTGGATCGATAGAAAGATCCCACCATTTTTCCAGCGGCCTTGGCAACAGATTTGATGTACGTGTTCCATTTAAGATCAGGAGTAATGGTCACGCCCAGAAGCTTGTCAAAACTTGAGGCCTCCTGAAGACGAGAGCCATTCATTTCAATTGATGCCAGATGGGGATCAGAATGTTGATGATGTAAAGATAGAAGCTTCGTTTTAGATGCATTAAAAGTAACCAGCCACTCCTTTCCCCATTGTACTACATGCTCAAGATCAGAGGAGAGAGAATTGGAGAGAACTTGGTCGTTTTCTGTCTTAGATGTGCTACCATAAATGGTAGTGTCGTCAGCATAAATGTCTACAAATGATGTAAGGATGTGATTTGGAAGATCATTAATGTAGACCAGGAAAAGAGTTGGGCCCAGGATGGACCCCTGAGGGACACCGGCATTAATATTGTGAGCTTCTGATTTTTGCCCCTCAACTACTACTCTTATGAACCTATCAGAAAGAAATGATTTAATAATTGAGAAGACATTTCCAGCTATACCATAGCTAGAGATCTTATGAAGTAAACCTTTATGCCAAACCATATCAAAGGCTTTAGATATGTCAAGAGCAATTGCCCTGGAAAGGTTGCCTCCGTCGAGAGATTTGCTAATCCTATGAGATATAACTGTAAGCACATCTGCTGTAGATCTAGCAGAACGGAAACCATATTGAGTGTCACTAAGAAGGCTATTTCAATATTTTAAGTTATAAATTTATTATATTTTTTACTAGAATATCTTGTTCTTTTCTTTTCCAGTTATAACAACTAGTCATTTACTTTTCCATGTTTAAGCTTAACCGTATTACTTTTAATGCTCGCATTTTTCTATTGTAATCCATGATTTTTCCAGGCTTCCAGTAAATTCACTTGTTCTTTGTTTAATTTCAGTCTTAATTTTTTTTGCCTCCATAAGCATAGCATACACATATGTAATAAACAATGTGCGACACTCGTCTGCTTCCAATAAAATTTCCCCAATTACCTCCCTTTCATTCTTTCATTTTGTCTGTTTCACTTGTTACTTCTCTTTTCGCGACAACAATGAATTAGTAGCAACACTTGTCGCTGAAACGACGTGGTTGCTATGGAAACCAGTCAAAAAAGACGTCGCCCACCTCCTTACGTTGTTTTACGATTTTGAACACCAGTAAATTCATCATAACTTTTGTTTTACTCAACGAAAATTGAACATTTTATTCTTCACAATATAGCTGAGCGGGTGAGCTATAAACTGTAATAATTGTTTGAAATTTGGTCGACAAATGAGTGAGCGGTGAAGCTTTAAAGCAGTTCTAAATGACTCAAACTGCCACTTAACCGTATATTCAAACACTACCAAGTTTGAATGATATATATATATATATCATTCAAACTTGGTAGTGTTTGAATATACGGTTAAGTGGCAGTTTGAGTCATATATATATATATATATATATATATATATATATATATATATATATATATATAAGATGCATCCGGCGTTGCCCGGTATTAAACGTAATGCTGAATTCCTTTAAAAAATGAAGTAAAAAGAAAACGGAAAGAAACTGAGACATGTGCATGTGGGTCTTATATTTCTCCTAAACAGTAAGTTAGGTGTGATAACCATTAGACTAGCTTGCCACAATCTAAAAAAAACTGATTTAAACTTCATGAAACATTTGACAAACAAACAAAAATTCGATGGCCTTCAAGTACTAAATATTTAAGTGTGACCCCTCCTAGCAGCTCTTTTTTTTCTGGATGAAAACCGATTAAAAGTTTTTCCATTTGGCTGATTACTCTATATACCAAATTTCAAGTCTACAAGATAAAATGTTTTTGAGTATATTTGAGAATCGTCCTCGAGCACACGCATTTTCACTTATTGTTTATTGGTGTTGTTATGCATCAGGTTTTTGGGGTGACTCATGTAGAACTCACTGAAGATGGTCCCGAGGACGAAACCAATAGATACGTCATCTGTCCTGGTGTAAACGTTCCCTATGTGGTTGTAGAAGGGTACTCCGTTGGTGCAGGCAAGGAGTAATTTTTAAAATATTTTTTCGGTGATTTTGGAGGGAGAGAGAGATGGAGTTTTGTATGTATGGTTGAGGATTACATCGATAGTTTTTGACGGGAACGTTTGTAAATAAGCTTTCAACATCAAGAGAGTCGATCATTTTGGCGTCCAGTTGTTTAGATTTAAGGATTTGTAAGATTTATTGTGTAGATTTTACACTATATTTATTGGGACGATATCAGATGATGATGTCATGCACAACGTTTGTTAGTGAATAGACTGGGGTGGTAACTTGTGAAATGATAGGTCGAAGAGGAGTATCAGGTTTGTAGTCACCAATGATTTGGGGAAATTGGTAATTCCCGATTTTGTTGGCAACGATGAGTCTGTTGATTTGTGTTATGAAAAAATACTGCCTAAATACACGTAATATATATATATATATATATATATATATATATATATATATATATATGATGGATAGATAGTATTTAATTTTTAATATAATGAATTGAAATATAAGACTCAACTTACGATTAAGAGAAAAAACAATGATAGCAGTTTACAGCGAGGAGAAAATGGACTCAAATAGAAACCACATTAAGTCCAATGAGATTTTCTTTTTTATTTACAAAGAGAATGGTTTCAAAGACATTATGTAAGCGGTTTCAAAAATCTTTCGAGTTGGATAGCTGCTTCTCCCATATTATGTGTTTAGATATATACAATGAAGACAAAGTAAAGCTCCAAAAACATTTTTAAACTCAGTTTTTTATTATTATAGGTATTTTGAAAAATAAATATATGTAAAAGAAGAAGAAGAAGAAGAAGAAAACGCGTCTACAATAGAAAAAGGAATATGAATTTAGCCTGCCACATCACCACTGCTACCATAAAAATACTACTAACCGGTTTCGACAACAGAGAACACGCAGTATAAAGATTGAAGAACACCCAGCCTACGTTACAGATGGATAGATCTACAATGATAAAGGTTTTTAGCAATCCGAGATGCATGTGAATATACCCGGAAAGTTTGCGTGCAATATCAGTTATTCAAGTAGGACGCATATATTTATAGTTTTGTTTTGTTTGTTTAAGAACGAGAGCATCATAAATTGTCTAGGATACAATAAAAAAAAGATTGGGTAAAAAAAAAGAAACGAACTGATGATCCGCATTTAAGAAAGAATCGAATACTAGATCATAAGTGAAAAGTAAATCACAAATAGTAAAATCAAGCAATAAAACCTTACTTGCTGGATATCAGGTGCTGCTTTATGTTTGAGGATAAGTGGCATCACCTACTTAGAATTGGTACACACACGCACTATTGCACACACACACACTATTGCACACCTACTTAGAATTGGCACACACCCACACACGTATGTATATATATATATATATATTATTTTTAAAATGTAATTATCCACTGACACGTGTTTCGTCGTCTACGACTCATCAGAGTGGCTGTATCTAGCGAGATTTGAAATCGGGACCCAACGGTAATGAGCCTAAATCCTTACCCCTGGACCATCTCGCCGACTGTCTGGATATATCGCGATTTACTTAGATGTTGTTTTTTTGTTTTGTTTTGGTTTTAGCGATATGTTTATATATATATATATATATATATATATATATATATATATATATATATATATATATATATGGGTGTGTGTGTGTGTGTGTGTGTGTGTGTGTGTGTGTATTAGGGATGAGACGATTCCAATATTTTTTCCGATTCCGATACAATTACCGATTCTGATTCTTTCTAAATCTCTAAATATTTACAACTAGCGGGGGTACTCGGCGTTGCTCGAGTGTTTGGAGCTGTGTGTGTAAGAGGGGGTAGAAAAGAATAAGCGAAGTAATAACCCTGTTTAAATATTAAAAAAAAAAACGATGATAAACTTCTTAAAAAAATCGGAAAAACCAAAACAAAACAAACAAAAAAACAGCGAACAAACGTAAAACTTCCTTTTAAAAAAATCGGAAAAAACAAAAAAGCAAAAATTAAGAAAAAAAAATTATGAACGTGTTCGGAAAAACAAAAACAAAAAAAAAAAAACAGCGAAAAGCTAAAAAAAAAAAAATTGGCATAAATAGCCTTTCGATTCGGTTAAGTCGTTTCACCCAGTAGAAAGCATAGAACGAAAAGGAACGTTAAAATTCCATTCCAGTTTTTTAAAGCAACTACAAAACGAAATGAAACGGAAATGATGTTTTATATGTTTATTTAAACAAAAATGGAAAGAATCATTTATTTTAGTGTAAAAATGTTGGGAAAAAATGACATTATTGTTTATGTTCCCAGTACCCCTCTCGGCAAAGAAATGAAACTCAACTTATTTATTTCCCCCCCCCTACCCTGGCAATCAGAGGAAACTGAATGTTTTCTTTTTAATTGTATCTGAATGTTTTTGAGCAGAAAATTGAAAGAATCACTAATTTTGTGTAACAAAAACTACATGGAAAAAGTGAACGGTTGTATAATGCAATGTGATATAAAAGTCCATTTACATGAATATCGTCTGCTAAGTGTTATTCGATGAGGCTACGTTGAAAGAGACACAAACGTGTCATAATTAAAGTTTTATACATGAGTAAGAGTTGGAGACCAATTTGGTTTGTAGTAAAACATGGAATCAAAGGTTAGTTCATCGCGATTTTCTATGTGTAAAGTGAAGTCGTATTGCAGAACACGAATTTCTGTAAGAGATTGTTTGAATAGTATGCTATGCTATTTGTTGAAGTAATGTAAATGGTAATTAAGCAACGTAAAAGTAAGCGTTGGATAAGAATTAATGTTTAGGGGAATGTCGGTATCGGTTACTTCGTGGTGCGTTTCACCTAATACGAAGCATAGAACGGAAAGGCACGGTAAAATTCCATTCCAGTTTTTTTAAGCAACTACAAAGTAAAGAAAACCCAAACTGGCGTTCCTTCGTAACTGTCCCTTGTGAACGATCCCGGAAACGGTGTAAGTGGTGGCGGGGGAGGAGAAAAGATATTACTACTTCCATTGATTTTAACCGATTGTGGCATTAACTCTCAGCAGAAAAATATATGAATCTACGATTATCGAGGAAGTGGAGAGGTAACATGCCTATAACACACATCAGATATTGTACTGCAGTTTGTGCATATTACATTTGCATAAAATGTCTTGATTTTTAATCCTATTAAGGTCAAAATAACAGGGGAAAAATGAGTTCATTATATATATATATATATATATATATATATATATATATATATATATATATATATATATATATATATATATATAGGTAGGATAAAGTTGTTATTTTTCACGATTAACGTAAAAATACATGTTAAATGCGCAGATATTTTCTTAAACGTAAGGATACACTTGTGAGGAATGATCTATCGATTTTAATTTTACTAATAGTTTAAAATTAATATATAGTCATTATTTTAGTAATACTAGATGCGGGAGAATATTTTTTTTCTTTAAAGGAAATTAAATACAAACGCCAATTAAAAGAATCGTTTTTGGCATCGGAAAATAGGCACAATTTTTTCCGATTCCGATACCGATTCCGATACCACAAAAAGTTCCGATCTTTT
>NC_136499.1:58744581-58757081 GCF_053919585.1 Euprymna scolopes | reverse complement strand
ATTATTCATTAACACACCCATGTGCCTAACACTGACGATCAGTATGCAATTCTTTTACCACAACTTGCCCTGAGCGATGTCTCAGTTAAGATAGCAGCAAAATGTAATAAGTCCTCAGACGCACCTTTCTATTATACAGCATACCGATACTCTACGGTTGACTGGAATAGTTTCCGTACATTTATATCAGATCTAGCTCTGCGTTCCATGTTTAAAAAGAATGTGTCCTCTATAGTATCAGATCTGACAGAATGGTTTATTGTAGGTATAAACTGCTCTAAAAAATTCCAGAAAAAAACTCACAGCCAGTCGATAATAGGATAAGTTGATCTCTCGACGGAGGCTTTCTTTTATAGGGAAATTGCTCGACATATCAAAGGTTATAATGCTTAGAAGATATCTTCCTATTTTTGTGAAGGTCCCAGTCTAATATGACCAAAAAAAGTTAAAAAGTTTGATCCATGCCAAAGAAACCTACATCTAAAATTTCTAGTGTTTAGACAAAAATTGGCGGAAGAGTCTGGTGGAGTTTTCAAAATTCAAATCAGCGAACTTTGACCCCTTGACAGACAAATTTATGGCCAAAAACCGATAAAAAGATTTTCTAAAATCTCAATACCCCTTATGTCAAATCTCGAGTCTGTAGATTGAAAATTGACAGAGTAGTTTGGTAGAAAAATGCACACAGACAGATAGATACATAGACAATTTCACGTATATATATATATATATATATATATATATATACCTATTTACTATGCCTCCCCACGGGACAGAGTTAGACACCAGAGTCGTTTTTTAAGGTGGAGAAAAGGTACAAAAATAAAAATTGTCTCAGTCGTGAAGGATTTCTCCTCCACCGAAAGAGAACAAGAAATGGAAGTGCAGCATCTGAAGAACAGATACTACACTTTGATCTTGACCATAAGGCCATGTGTGTATTATATATGTATGTATATAGATATTTGTATATATATATATATATATGTATATATATATATATATATATATATATATATATATATATATTTCGATGGTTGTAGGTTATATCCACGGTTGGGGAAGGGTGTATGTCTTACCGCACTGATGAGTTGTAATATAACGAAACAGTATTGTATGTGGATGACAAATAAAAACACCCCTCTTTGGGTTGAGTACTTTGTAAATATATTTTCACCCGACGCATATTTAAGCAATTAAGCGAAGCCCCTATTAATTTGTTTGCAAACAAACATGGTTTTGGCACTGTAAGCGACGGGCGGGTGTGAATTTAATACACACTCGAGGAGAAACATTTACGGTACTGATTCGTGGTCCGTTAGTTAGAACAACCCACTATCAACTCGACGGTTGTAGGTTCGATCCACGGCTGGAGAAAGGTTTATGTCTAGCCGCAATTGTGAGGTGTGATACAACGAAACAGTACTGTATGTGGATGTCATATATACATATATATATATATATATATATATATATATATATATATATATGTGTGTGTGTGTGTGTGTGTGTGTATGTATATTATGTGTGTATTGACAAATATTTCTAATATAATATTTGCAGTCTTTTAGTTTATTTTACAAATTAAGAAATAAGAATAAAATGGGAAAATATAAGTAAGACTGAGCACAGGAGTCCACAGTGTCCAGATTTATCCCGTGGGCGTTTCTTCTACCAGCAGATAAAAAGAATATAAAGGCACCCCATGAAATTTTACTTTCTTGGATCTATTTGTTTCTCTCTGGAGAACTAATCAAGGTAAAAGAAGGTCGTAAAATTCGTTCTTGTATCTCGAAGAACGTGCCCCAAGGGGGATCACATTAGATTGTTTTTTTTTCTGTTGTTTTTTTCTTTTTTTTTTGCATTTCATTTTTTATCATGGCTATCTGCCAAATGATAAGGTTTTTTATTCTCTCTCTCTCTCTCTCTCTCTCTCTCTCTATATATATATATATATATATATATATACTCATGTTGATCTACCCAACAACAACAACAACAACAACAACAATAACAACAATAATAATAATAACAATAACAATGATAACAATAATAATAATAATAATAATAATAACAATAATAATAACAATAATAATAGTAATAATAATAACAATAATAACAAAAATAATAATAAGAATAATAAGAATAACAATAACAATAATAACAATAACAATAATAATAATAATAATAATAATAAAAATAATAACAAAAATAATAACAACAATAATAATAACAATAATAATAACAATG
The DNA here is from genome assembly GCF_053919585.1 of Euprymna scolopes. NCBI lineage: Eukaryota > Metazoa > Mollusca > Cephalopoda > Sepiida > Sepiolidae > Euprymna > Euprymna scolopes. The sequence goes on along the minus strand of NC_136499.1, from coordinate 58,754,831 downwards.
ATTGGTTTATGAACGTCTCTCTGGAAAGGGATGGGATTAATTTCCAGAGGATTTCCCTTAATCCCGGCTTCAAAACAGGAGCTTCAAAGATCAAGGGTTTTCCTAAGGATGTTGGTGGTACCTATAATTGCAGAGGTTTGAAGGCCACCTAAAACATCGGGGATTTGTAGTTTTTTCAATTGTTATTCCAGACGACTCGATACTACTTCTAGTGTACCAACTACGACCAGGATTATTTGTGTTTTAACCCCGTGTATACGCCTTATCTTCAAGGTCAATGGAGCATAATTGCCCCACTTCTCATTCTCCTTCTCTCTCACATTCCTATCCCAGAGAAGTCTACAATCTGCCAGTTTTTGAGACCTTGTCAATAAGGACCAAATCCGGGCGATTATGTTCCAATTGCTTAGTCGTTGTGACACTTTTGTCCCACCATACCTCTACCTTGAAATCTTCATTTGTTATCACTTCATCAGGCATCTCCACAAACCATTTCCCAGCACACTTCACCCCAACCCTCTTACACATCTCCCAATATATCCGGAGTCCCATGCGATCGTGTCTTTTGCGGTACTCTCTCTGGGCCAGTCCATTAAACCCTGCTGCAAGGTGCGCAATTGACTCTGATGGGGACTGACAACGTAGGTGTTCAAAAGTAATAAAACACTTGGAGTTTTTTTCTGTAAAGTCTGTTTCTTTTAACAAAAGCAAGTAAGTATTTCCCAAAATTAGAATGAGCGATCTGATGGAAGTTCCGAATCATATGATATTTCGAGACTATTTCCCTTCGTCAGATGTGTGTTCAGATTTATTCAAGTGTGCATATCATACGGAATTTTCATGACGTGAATAAGAATATAATGTCTTATAATAAAATCGTATTCCTGTTTGTTTTGTATACAAAAGGGACACTGTTTCACAAATAATAAATCACCATATATTAAGATTTAAAATATTCGGTGTATCATAGATAGTATGTAACTAAACCATTCGCTCACCAATTTCTTTCGGCCTGACAATGCCATATATATATATATATATATATATATATATATATATATATATATATATATATATATACAAGGGAGTCACTATTTATCAATGCCCGAAGGTTACTCGAGGATAAGCATTAATTAATGTAAGGTGGTAGTTTAGTAATTGTTAATTGTCAAGTTTGGGTAGAATTTGGATTATTTGAGGAGACGGCTCAACAAGAACTTGTAATCGACTGAGAAGCAAGCCAATGGAACAGTGTTCCACATTTAGGAAAGAATCTTTGTTCATGGAATCTAGATTTAGTCACAGATAAAGAGTGAGGAAGATTGCTGATAGTGATTATAGCTAATCGAGTGCTTTGTGAAAGTTTAGCAAGGGGGGCGGCATAGACTGGAGCTTAGACGAGTGCTTGTCATGAAAATAACGTCCGGGCTGAGACAGGCTCACAGTGTCTCTTCTGTGGGAAAGAGATTGTAGGGAAGAGAAAAGGGCATCACCTACTAGATTTCGAAGCAGGTTTTGAACTCTATCAAGCCAAGATAAGGCGTGCCGAGCAGCTCCCGCCTAGATATGGCAACATTATTCCATATGAAGGTGGAATGTTATAAGTGTATGAGTAAGACCATATATCTCTACAATTATATAAATTCAACTTTGTCCGCGTGAAACGGCTAAACAGATTTTTCGCTTAGCTAGCATGATAGAACAACAGGCCGTGAAAATTCTACCGTGGGTAAGTTGATAGCGTGTTATTTCTTTTCTTTCTTTCTTTTTTTGCATAACGTGGTCTGTAGGCTCAAACTCCGCACATGAATTTCTTAATTTATTTTTCATTAACTGCAAAAAATTTTATAAAACGTGTTTTTTTTGTTTTTTGTTTTTTTGTCATGACGTCGTTTGTAGGCTCAAATCCCGCACGTAAATTTCTTAATGTTTTTTTTCGTTAACCGGAAAGAAGTTTATATAAAATAATTTTATAAAAGAAACAGTAGGTTATCTAGAGTGCAATCCAGAATAACATATATTTTGTACTAAGTTACTGCATGGAGGCATGTGAAGCTTCCACTCGGGGCGATTTCATGGATTTCGATGACAATAAAAATATAGGAATGTGAAATATTCGTTGATCATCGTTGAATCCTGGGCAACGTCAGGTTTCCCTGCTAGTATATATATATATATATATATATATATATATATATATATATATATATATATATATATATATATATCATTGTTGGCGTCCTTCCAGCTAGTCAATGGTTCTCAACCGGGGTCCATGTGGACCCCCATGGTACATGTAACGTTAATATCGGTTCAGTCTTCCTTCAAGATAAACTGTTGATATATGTTCTTTGGTTTTCTTTACATTACTGAAAAATAAAATAAGCTATAAGGGTTCACCAAAATACATTAAAAAGAAAAGAAAGTCGTGATTAAAAAAAGGTTGAGAACCATTGGTCTAGATAGACGATAGAGATTTGCACCTGAAGGTTGTCATGTTGACATAAAAAGGCGGGAACTGTATAACTCATAGTAACATTATATATCTTAATTTGCTTCAATTTTCTGTCGGTCCGTTACACCTCCGCATTGTATTGCATTCTATTAATTACCTTTATAAACTATTTTCGTCTTTTCACGAAAACCTAACTTTTCTACACAATAACTGTATTAGAACCGTATTTACTGCAGTTACCTACGGTTATTATATCTTGGGGGCAAGGAATTAAGTGAATTTATTTCTACTTTCAAGTCGAGTTGTAGATAGTGTGTCCGAGTTAGAAATGGAGATATATAAGAGCAAGAACGGGCGAGAGAAAGAGAGAGAGAGAGAGAGAGAGAGAGAGAGAGAGAGAGAGGGGGGGGGAAGGAGGAAGGAGGGAGAGGCAAAGAGAGGGGGGCGAGAATGAAGGGCGTGTGCGTGTTACATCAGACGGCAGCACATAAAAACCTTTGATGTTGAGGGTAGATCGGAAGGGTTGGGTGGGGGAGTGTACGTGTGAGGTTGTTTAGACGCCAGAACTGTTAAGCAAGTAGATGGGAACTTTTAATCTGACAACCTTGTCGACACAGCAAATGAAATACGAGGTGCCTTCAATAAGTTTCCAGACTTTATTTGTTACGGGCGCTTTTATTGATAGTACACACATGAAACGTTAGTCCCCTTACAAGTAATCTTCTCCGGCTGCAATGCATTTGTTTTTACCGTTCCCACAACTTCCGGAGGGCCCCATGGAAATCCTTTTTATGTGAGCGTGTTCATAACCCTCGTCACAGCCTTTTTCATCTCCTCAACTTTCTCATAACGACAGCCTCTAAGGTCAATAAATAATCAAAAGTCACAGGGGACAAGGTCTGGACTATAGGAAGGGTGAGGAACTATCTGGATGCCCATCTTGGTCAAATAGTTTGTGACAAGAATGGAGTTGTTGACTGGTCCATTCGCATAAATCTTCCACTTTTTTAGGTAATTATGTGTACAGTTCCCACACTGACGTAAACCTGTGCACTTATTGTCTCTATAGACACACGACGGTCCGTATCCATAAAATTCTTTATAGTAAATACACTGTGTTGTTCTGATTCCATGATTCTCCCACGCCTCACAGACTCCCTGCCCTCCTTGAATCTCTTATGCCATTCAAAATCTGATGCTTGATTCATGCAAGATGGTCCAAAAGTAATCTGAAGCATTCCATACGTTTCTGTAGGATTTTCCTCATGTTTAAAACCGAATTTTATTGCACCTCGTTCTTCTAAAATTCCAAATTGCATTTTTTTAAAATTCACCAACTGAGACAATCAGGCTTTAGTAGGGTGTATTCCAATTCATGCTGTAGCTATTCATTTGAATCCGAAGACATAAAAATTGGTCAGTCATGTCGTAAGATGTATAACAATAACATAGTTAATTTTCAAGGCTCTTCGATAAATTTAAATACTTTTACAAAAAAAAAAAGTCTGTAAACTTATTGAAGGCACCCCATAGCTATTTCCCAACGTCGAAATGTAACTTGAATTATTTTTATTATGAAAAGTGTCCTGCATTTTTTTTTCTTTTTTTTTGTATCACAATTCCGATTCACCGCCTCTCTGTTCCGTGGGGAGAATATCCAACTCCTCAAAAAAAAAAAAAAAAAAGCCCTCTGATCGAGACAAAAATAAAAATTTTCGCACTCAAGAAAGATTTGTCCTAATTTGTAATACGAACTGTTCACAATTAATTAGTTCTCTCATACAGTATTCAATATATACAGTCATGATTATATTTATTGACACGCTCCAATAAAAATAATATTTTGTTAATAAAATCTGATAAAAATGGTCAGAATCGAAGGATATTATGTAGTATCATATGTATTTTGAACTGCTCTTTCCGATGCAACAATTGTATTTTTAAAAAAATCTATCTATCTATCTATACTCCTATAAATTCGGCTTTCTTTCGTGTATATCGATATTCATATTAAAACCCTCTTTTCTATTAGTATTTATTTGCTTTCTCACCAAAGCAAAATGTGACACCAGGTCGTTTTTATGTGGGGTTAAACCAGCTCCCCGAAAAAAAGGGAAAAGGGGCACTCTGGTTGGGTCTAAAAATAGTAATTGTCCCAGTATAGAGGGTTTCCCCTCTATTGACTGGTACAAATTACCTTAAGTACAACATCCGCAGGACAGATATTACACTTTGATCCCGGCACGAAGGCTAAGAACAACAGAAAAAAGGCAAGGTATTTATTTGCTCCCCCACCGAGAAAATTAGGCACAAGGCCGATTTTTAAAGTGAGGAATTAAGGGGAAATGGGGAGTAGGGGAGCTGGATAGTGACAATTGGTATGAAGGGTTGCCCCTACATTGACCAAGGTCTTATATGTGGGGTTGCCTCCACATATGGTCTTTGCTTGCAGTATCTGCCGGAACAGATGGTATTTATTTGCTCCCCCACCGAGCAAATTAGGCACAAGCCCGATTTTTAATGTGAGGAGTGAAGGGAGGGGGAAGGGAAAAAGGGGACCAGCTCCCGAGAGGTGGGAAATGGGAGCTGGTTAAAGGTCAAGCATGTGGGGTCGCCCCCACATCTGGTCTTTGCTAGTCATAGCTAGTCCTAGCTAGTCATAGCTTGTAGTATCTGCCGGAACAGATGGTATTTATTTGCTCCCCCACCGAGAAAATTAGGCACAAGGCCGATTTTTAATGTGAGGAGTGAAGGGAGGGGGAAGGGGAAAAGGGGACCAGCTCCCGAGAGGTGGGAAATGGGAGCTGGTTAAAGGTCAGGCATGTGGGGTTGCTCCCACATCTGGTCTTTGCTAGTCATAGCTAGTCATAGCTTGCAGCATCTGCCGGAACAGATGGTGTTTATTTGCTCCCCCACTGAGCAAATTAGGCACAAGGCCGTTTTTAATGTGAGGTAAAAACCAGCTCCCCTAAAAGGGGTCACTCTGGTTACCAAAAATAATAATTGTCCCAGTATAGAGGGTTTCCCCTCCATTGACTGGTACAAATTATCTTAAGTGCAGTATCTGCCGGAACAGATACTACACTTGGATCCCGGCCCGAAGGCCAAGAACAACAGAAAAAAGGCAAGCTTCTTTTCTATTTATTGTATTTATTTGCTTCCCCACGAAAGCAAATTAGGTAAAAGGCCGTTTTTTAATGTGGGGGGGGACCAGCTCCCCTAAAAGTAGGGTAAAAAGGGGTCACTCTGGTTGTGACCAATAATAATAATTGCCCCAGTATAGAGGGTTTTCCCTCCATTGACTGGAACAAATTATCTTAAGTGCAGCATCTGCAGATCAGATATTACGCTTTGATCCTGGCCCGAAGGCCAAGAGCAACAGAAAAAAAAAACAAGCCTCTTTTCTATTTATTTAAAAAGAAAATACAATTTTCTTATATATGGGTTGTGGAATTGCATTCACTAGCAAAGGATCTATCTAATTTGCATATTCTTTAAACATTCATTTTAATTAATTCCCTATTAGTTTTCGTTTTTCTAATGGGATAATCATCTTTTGTTAACTATTATGTGTAATTATATTCATGCAGATAATCTACAGGATTTATACTTGCATAATATTTGCGTAAAAATGTTTACATGAAACACAAAATTGTTTCCATATATATTATGTATACGTTTATATTTTTGTTTAATCTATCTATCTATCTATCTATCTATCTATCTATCTATCTATCTATCTATAAAAGTGAACGTGTCTGTGTGTGTTTGTGTGTCTGTGTGTGTATATTTCCCTACGCAATAACTTTGTCAATTTTACGCCTTCAGACTCGAAATTTGATATACAGGGTACTGAGATTTGGGAAAATCTGTGCAATTCGTTTTCTGCCAGAAATTTGTCGATTAAGGGGTCAAAGTTCAACGATTTGACCTCTGAGAACTCTACCAAACTCCCCCGACAATTTGGGGTCTAAACACTTGAAATTTTAGATATAGGTTCCTTGGGATCTAACTTAACTTGATTTGAGCTCCAAAACAATAAATTTTAATGGGCCATAATAGGGGTCAAAGTTTTAAAAATTTTACCTCTGCGGTCTCTACCAAATTAGTCAGACACTTTCTGGTCTAAACATTTGAAATTTTATATAAAGGGTATTCAGAGATAGGGCAAGTTTTTCATCGGTTGTGGTCGAAAATATTTAGTTACCAATATATAAATGTATGTATGTATGTTTGCATGTGTGCCTAAAACTTTCGACGGAGACGATGGATTTTTACAAGATAAGTATCGTTTTGACGTTCGACCTTTCAGACGACAAATATCGAAAAATTGGCTAAAACATTAATATCTTCACCTTCAACTGACCACTCCTTTCTGTTGTCTAGCCTTAATTAAAACCTACGTCACTTCCGGTATGGCGGTGATCGTAACGACAAAGACGTCAGGTTTTTTTCCCGTTCTTTTCCTCCTTCGCGGTACGGGTTCGAGCATGCCTTTCTACTACAACTTTTCTTTCTTTCTTTTTTTTTTTGCTCAACACACATATCCAAACAGTCGGGCAACGTCAGGCTGAAATACTAGTATATATATATATATATATATATATATATATATATATATATATATATATATATATATATATATATATATATATATAAAAGTGAACATGTATGTGTGTGTGTCTGTCTGTGTACATTTCTCTACGCAATAACTCTGCAAATTTTCAGTCTACAGACTTGAAATTTGATATACAGAGTACTGAAATTTGGGAAAATCTTGAGAACTCTACAAAACTCCTCCGACAATTTTGCGTCTAAACACTTGAAATTTTAGATATAGATTCCTTGGGCATGGATCTAACTTAATAACTTGACTTGAGCCCAAAACAATAAAAGTTAAGGGGTCATAATAGGGGTCCGAGTTTTAAAAAATTGACCGCTTTATTTATTTATTTATTTATTTATTTGCTCAACGTACACCTCCAAGCACCCGGACAACGCCGGGCTGAAATGCTAGTATATCTATAAAAGTGAACGTGTCTGTCTGTCTGTGTGTCTGTGTACATTTCCCTACGCAATAACTCTGTCAATTTTAAATCTACACACTCGAAATTAGATATACAGGGTACTGAGATTTGGGAAAATCTTTATAATCCATTTTCGGCCAGAAATTTGGTTGTTAAGGGGTCAAAGTTCAACGATTTAACCTTTGAATACTCTACCGAACATGGATCTAACTTAATAACTTGATTTGAGCCCAAAACAATAAATGTTAAGGGGGTCATAATAGGCGTCAAAGTTTTAAAAAATTGACTGCTTTTTTTTTGTTTGTTTTGTTTTTTATATACACCTCCAAACACCCGGCCAACGCCGGGTTGAAATGCTAGTACTAAAGAAATTACAAACGAAATTTCTAAATTAACATGTTCAAAATTATTGGCACGGCTTATTATTTTCATCTATTACCAGTATAATTGCAACCAATTTCGTGTTTGACATGGTTTTGTTACCTTTTTGTAGCCTTATTATGCTTATTTAATGTTAATTTAAAATTTTTTTTCTTTTTCAGAACACAGCTAAAATCTCAGGAAGCGTGTGAGTGCGTGTCATTCCAAAGGGAAGAGCTATGATAAGATTTCTTAGAAGCTAAACCTTCCCAAATCCACCGTTCGAGCCATCGTAAAGAAGTTCAAATCACAAGTTAACGTTATGCATTTGGAAGGTCAGGGGAGAAAAGGCCACTGTCCGCGAGAGCAGAGCGAAAAATAGTTCGGCGTGTCAACCAAAACCCAAGGATCACTGCTGGGGAGATTTTAGAGGAACAGAGAAGCTCTGGAGTGATCGTGTCTCGACACACAGTTGGCAGAGTTTTGAAGAGAGCTGGTTTGAAAGCATGTCGCCCGAGGAAGACTCCCTTATTGAAACCTGTATATCTTAAACCAAGACTAGAGTTCGCAAAGCACCATATTGAAAAAGATGCTGCTTTCTGGAAACATGTTATATGGTCCGACGAAACGAAATTTGAGTTAATCGGCCATAATAATGTTTCTTCTGTTCACAGGAAATCTGGTGAAACCTTCTTGCCTAAGAACACCATACCAACTGTGAAGCATGGCGAAGGGAGTTTGATGTTTTAGGGATGCTTTGCTGCCACTGGACCAGTAGGACTTGTTAAGGTCACAGGCATCAGGTAGTTAAGGTATTGGTTCATTATCTAAACGTTTTGGGTTCGAATCGTGGTGTGGGATTTTTTTTTTTGATTTTTTAAATTTAAATATTGAACCCTGTATTATTTAAGCCATTTTTCACGTAACGTTCGTTTTCCTGTGTTTTTTTTTTTACTTCGCTTATTCTTAGCGACACCCCAAAACACCCGGGTACCCACCGATTTTTTAAATTTTAATATCGAAACAGGCTTATTTAAGCCATTTTTCACGTGTTCGTTTTCTGTTTTCATCGTTCGTTTGTCTTACGTTAGTTTTTTTTGTGTTTTTTTCGATGTTTTGATTACCCCCCCCGTTTAATTAAAACGTTGTTTTCTTTTCTTACTTCGCTTATAACAATGCTTACATCGTCATCGTCGTCGTCGTAACGCTCGACGACTTTCAAACATCTTTCACTTATTCGCTTATAACAATGCTTCATTCTGGCTGGCCGATTTTATTTTCAAACTTCGCCTCAGGGCTTCGGCTTCGATCCTACCCCCCGGTTTCTTTTTTATTTAACACCACACACACCTACAAACACCCGGGCAACGCCGGGTACCCCTCGCTAGTTAGTGATAAAAGGCAAACTTTTCAACCCTTCAGGAACTTTTTGGACACCCTTTAAACCCATGCCGATAAAACAGTATGAACCTGCTAATTCAGGTAAATTACGTTAAAATATGCGATTGGCAAGGAGTTGGATTACCTAGCAATCGATGCCTCCATTCAGTCTCAAGATACAATGGACACCCCTGTAAGGGTAGTTGAGCGTGTAATTGTGAGGCATGGTTTCCATGAAGTTGGCTCGAGCTCGCTCGGCAACTGACGGAAATAACTGGAAAAGGTCGGCAGGTCGCAGAACAACTTGTGTCGCAGTGGCGCACTTCTCGAAGACTTTTAGACTCGTCTGGTATGAAGTGCTAAAAGAATTTTAGCACATTAGAGTTACGTAATTATAACTAGAATAACAGGGCGACCTGACGTTGCTCGGGATTTAAAAAGGATTAACAAATGTTCCACACTTCTAATACTTTTAATGTCATCGAATTCGGTAAAATCGTTCATTCGTCAATCAAATCAATTAATTGCCTGCTCTAGTCAAGAACTCACCTCTGTGCACTGGGAGAAAACTTCACATGTCTCCCCGTAGTGACTTAGTCCACAATTCATTGTAGTCGACATTGCAATGTAGATAACCTACTGTTGATTTTATGAAATTATTTTTAATTTTATACAATGACTTGAATTAAGTTTAAAATGCAAAAGTCAAGTACAATGGTTCAATCATACTTTAAACAGAAGCGTTCATTTTGAAAGTGCCTCTGTCTTATCAAAGAATCTACTGTTGATGTTATAGGCTGAGCCATTTTGCTTTTGTGGTAATAAAAGTTCTTGAATACAATTATGTTGGTAGGCTACATAAAAGTGTTAAATTTAAGCAAAAACGGACTGTTTTTTCTTTAATCAGATTTCTTCGATTATCTATTTTTGATACTTATCAGAGATATTCCGATACAAACCTTATGTAAAAACACTCCTAGGCACATACGGTACATGTGTGTGAAATTTTTAAAAAACCGGCCCAGTTA
>NC_136499.1:58592081-58739581 GCF_053919585.1 Euprymna scolopes | reverse complement strand
AATTATTGTTTGTTACTTTAAACTTGATACACAATATGAACACAATTTATTTAGCCACAGTTACGAATGCAAAATAAGTTGTTAACTAACAAAATGAAAAAATTTACGTGGCAAACTTTGATTAATGTACAAATACAATTTCAGAATAATAAAAGGTGATTATATAAATTGAATTTTAAAAATTCTTATTGCTGCAATATTTTAAGTTATAAATTTATTACATTTTTTATTAGAATATCTTGTCCTTTTCTTTTCCAGTTTTAACAACTAGTCATTTACTTTTCATGTTTAAGCTTAACCATATTATATTTCATGCTCGCATTTTTTTTATTGTAATCCATGATTTTTTCTCGGCTTCCAGTAAATTCACGTGTTCTTTGTTTAATTTCAGTCAAATTTTTTGCCCCCATAAAAATAACATATACACATATGCAATAACGATATACGACACTCGTCTGCTTATAATAAAATCCCCCAATTATTTCCCTTTCATCCTTTCATTTTCTCTGTTTCACTCGTTACTTGTCTTTTCGTGAAGTGTTAACAACAATAGTCGCTAAGGCGACGTGGTTGCTATGAAAACCAGTCGTAAAAAACGTCGCTCACCTCCTTAGTTTTTTTTTTTTTGCCGATTTTGAACACCAGTAAATTCATCATAACTTTTGTTTTACTCTGCGAAAATTGAAAAAAGAAATTCACAATAAAGCTGAGAAAGTGATTTATAAACTGCAATAATTGTTTGAGATTTGGTCGAAAAATGGGTGAGCGATGAAGCTTTAAAGCAGTTCTAAATGACTAAAACTGCCACTTAACCAAATATTCAAACACGGTAGTGGTTGAATGATAAAAATTAAGCAAGGTAAATTGACTGAAATATTAAGCAAATGATTAACATTTTTGTAATCGAGCATTCATATATATATAAAAATCAAAACAATGAGGAAAAAGATTACATCATAGTTGTATTTTTCGAATATTACAATACACACACACACGCACGCACGCGCGTGCGCACGCACGCACACGTATATTTACATCGGTGGGGTATAATTTCTACGAAACTTTGACTTTGTCGTTTTATTATTAACGTACTTCGCTGAGAGATCGGCGGATATAATATTACGAGAAATTTTCCTACTATTTATTTTATTCCGCTTGAATAAATCAGAGGGGATTGCAAATTGCATCGTTATGATGACTGCACTTATTAATTCCTAACCTGAAAATTTCATCTCTCTTATGCAGATATTTACAGTCTCTAAGAAAGCAACCTTGCCATTGACGTGCGTCAGAACCAGAGATGCAGTGGTAAATTCCTTCATTAAAAAAAAAAAAAAAATTGAACCAATCAACATTGCTTCTTGAACGTTTATGAAGCCGATACAGTTGATGTCAGCACGGTTAGGAGATAGTTTGGATTTCAGAGTGGCGATAGAGATGTTTTGTTTGTTTTTGTTTTATATAGGCATCACCACTTATCAAGGTCAAGAGGACACTCGAGGATAAGGGTTAAAGAGTGTACAGTAGAAATTGAACACTATAGTAATCGTTAGTAATGGAAATTCGGTAAATTTGTTAACTTATATGGAACGGCTCATCAGAAACTTGTTTACATTAGACTTTAAGACAACCATATTGTAGTCAGCTGGAAAGCAGGAAAATGGAAGACAATTCCACAGGCGTGCAGTTCTAAGAAAGAAGCTTTGCTCATGGAATCTACGTTTAGGTTTAGCTACAGATAAAAAGTGGAGGAAATTAGTGATAATATTTTTCTGCTAGTGTTTTCTTGTGAAAGTTTTGCGAGGGGGGACCATAGATTGAAGCTCAGTCGAACACTTTCCATGAAAATAACACTCGCAACATCTCTTCTGTGAGAAAGAGGTTGCAGGGAAGAGAAAAGGACATCTCCTACGAGGCTACGGAGTCTATTTCGAACTATAAAGGCAGGACAAATCCTTTCTAGCAGCTCCTGCCCAAATGTGGCAACAGTACTCCATCCTTGGACGTAACTGTGAGTACGATGTCAGTGAGAAAACGCACTCCGGACGCCAATGCACAACATAAGTGCTTGGAGTGGTGACTATGTAGTAAAATATGTTCTTGAGCACAAAAGGTTGCTCGGTTTCATGGTATCACTCCCGTGTTCGTATCCACTTTTGCCAGTGACACCACGAAATGATATTAATAGTACCTTTTATGCAGGTCGCAAGTATGCTTGCAAAACGTTTGATTCGACTCTTGGTGCGACAAGATAAAGTTGTCCGAAAATATTGCCTTTCTGACCTAAATACAGCAAATATTGATGTTATTGTTTTTTTTTCTTTTCCGTTTGTAAAACTCAATCATGTTATGCAAAGAAAACAATTAAAGCAGCAATCTCTCTCTCTCTCTACAAAACAAAACGACCAAAGTAAACAACATGAAAATATATGTGAACTTCAAGCAATTTTTTTTTTTTTTTTACAAAATGAGTGAAGCCGAAAAGGGCTGATATGCCGTGTTCGTATCTCTTCAACGTTTCAGTTTTTGAGTTAAAAAAAATAGGTCTTATTTTGAAGCGACCGTCGTAGTGTAGATAAAAACATGCGGATACATTTTAAACTAAACTCCATCCTTGCTTATTTGGTTCTATACTTTACTTCTTACGGATGGTGAGGTCTGCTAATCAGCCTTTTTCACGTGCGGGTACCTTTCGTGAATAGACACTAGAAAGAAATAAAAAGAAATTGCCGTCATACAATCCATTCAATTTAGGGAATAAGGATAAATTTAATTTGCCTTCCTTCTCGAATCTCTAAGAAAAGTTGCACTCCAGGGAATCGACTTGTCTGAAGATCCTACATCCGTGATACTTGGTATAGATTACGTCACACTATACGTACACATCTATTTGATATCATTTTGTTTTATATTACCGATGGTACTAAGTATAATTACAAAGTAATAGGACGTGTACTTTTTGTATTTATTTTGCGGGAAGACAACCATGAGATTTGTTATGAGAATGTATGCAAATATTCAGTTCAGCGTTGCCTCCCAGAACCTTTTGAAATACAAAGAAACACATAGAACACTAAAATTTAAAAAGAACAAAGAAAAAGAAAGAAACAAACAAAGAGAGAGGGTGACAAAGAAGATGGAAATTAGAAGATAAAGAAATAAAGAGCAACTAGCGGGGCCTGTTGATATTCCATAGCGAACTCTTCATATATAATATATTCATGTTGGCATTCTGTGCATGTTCAGCATAAAAGGAAACACCCTGATATTATTTTAGCTCTTTTGTTCAAACTGCACAAGTATTTATCTAAGCTAGCAGGGACGCACGGCGTAGTCCGGTCGTAAAATACGCTTAAATATGATATTTTAATTCATGCAGATGTCGTATATATTATTATAGAGTCAATTTTCTATCAATTCTTACATATAATAAAGTCGTGATTTGAAAGATAATAAATTTATCCATATTACTTGGGTGCATCAGCTTGAATTGAAACCGAGACCAAAACTTATGAAGAATTCTTAGTAAAACTATTTATTACAAGGAATGGAAGGTCATAACAATGAAACGACAGTCACTCGGAAGAAGAAATATGTAAACGTGACACACAAAATAGCACACACGCTATCGTATTAATATATAGATGAGAAATGTGGATTAGAAAAAGAAAATATGAAAGAGAAAAATGAAAAAATGAAGACAAAAAGGAGGAAGGAAAGAAGGAAGGAAGGAAGGAGGGAAGAAGAAAATATCAGATTAGAAGATGTAAATAATAAGGTGAAAATAAAAAGAAAAGAGTAAGATTTGAAATGTGTTAAGAAAAGAAAAGAGTAAGAAAGGTGTATTTATAGATGTGAATCAGAAGGAAAAGAAAGAAAGAAAGAAAAGGAGAGTTAAAAAGTATAAAGAAACGAAGAAAAGAAGGAAAGAACAAAGTGAGAAAAACGAAAGGAACAGACAAAAATAGGAGAGACGAAAGGTCTGTGCACCGAGAAAACGAGGTCAGTTTCCTTTATATTTTAGTGATAATATGATACTTCCGGTTCCGGAGTAATTATCTCCTCTCAATCAAGCTTTTCTGAAGTCATTTGAACACTCACGCCCATGGACAGACACACGAGCACGTAAACACACACAAGCACACTGACACATACGAAATCACATGCACGCATACAAAATTACAAATACGACATAAACTACATAGAGACGTATTTTCTAACCACATAGTGCTTGCAAATTTCGGTCTCCACATATATGATAAAAAACAAGCGTTTTAAAGACGTTTTGGGCTCTTACATATAAACATACACGTACGCACGCATACACGCATACACGAGAGCGTAAATCGTATACACACTCACGTCGGTACATAAAGAAACAGAACGATTTATAAACGTCATGATCGAGCTAAGAATTACGTTCATCATCATCATCGTCATCATCATCGTCATCATCGTCGTCGTATGAATTCAATGACTATTGTTGGCATTGATCTCCCCGATCATTTTCTAGTCAGAATTCTTTCTAGAAAGATATCGGGGATTACGGAAAAAATGTGAAGGTTGCCAACATCCCAAGTGAAAATTATTTTTGTGGAACGAACTGGATTCGAAATTGGGACTTCCAGATCGTCAGTCCGTGTTGTTAACTTCTTAGGGTTAAGATGATTGTATTTCGAACTTAATTCAGAATTTTGCGCGTTAGTCTGTTGTCTTTAACTGAACATCTCTCTTTCGTTCTCTCTTTCTCTATCTCTCTCTCTCTCTCTCTCTCTCTCACTCACTATCTATCTATCTCTTTCTGCGTTAGTTGTTTATGCACAAATTCCAACAGAAAGAGTTTCAACGTTCACATGAAAGCTCTATAAGACGCAAGGTGTAACATATGTAACAGAGCGCGTATGAGGAGGATAGCTGGCTGGCGAAAATATTAGCAGCAATCGTATACAGTTAGCAGTTGTGCGCAAACTTTCGTTACAGGAAAAGGCGATAAAAACATCTCACGTGGCCAGCAGAGAAGCAAGATGCGCACCAGGCAAGATGAGCGTATGAAAGTCGAGGGCGAAAAAGCTCTGATTGGCGCTGACGTGGGGTGGCGGCGACAGCGACTTTTAAGAAAAGCACATGTGTGTACAGAATAATCATGTTGATACACCAGTTCCCGCTGGATCACTGAAGTTAAGCAACGTTGGGCCTGTTCAGTACTAAATTGGTGACTATTTGGGATTTCCAGGTGCTGTATGTGCTCTCTACTTATCCCGGCATTGTTTCCAGTCGTTCTGGACTTCTCCTTGCCACTAGATAAAAAGATGTAAACGTGACACACAAAATAACACAAGCTATCGTATTAATATATAGACTAGCGAGACCTGTGGAAATTCCACAGAGAACTCATTCATATGTAATATATTGATGTTGGAATTCTGTAGATGTTCAGTGTAAATGGAGATGTTTTGATATTATTCTATTTTTTGTTAAAACTGCAAAAGTATTTATCTAAACTAGCACGAACACCATACAAAGCCCGGTCGTAAAGTACGCTTAACTATGATATTTTAATTCTTGCAGATTTCGTATACATTATTATAGAGTTAATGTTCTATCGATTTTTATATGTTATAAAGTTGCGATTTCAAAAATAAAAAAATATATATCCATACAACTTAGGAAGATCGAAACCGAAATAAAAATTTATGAATGTCCCGATTTCGAATCTCGCTAGATACAGCCACTCTGATGAGTCGTAGACGACGAAACACGTGTCAGTGGATAATTACATTTTAAAAATAATATATATATATATATATATATATATATATATATATATATATATATATATATATAACTTGAGTTCGTTCAGCCATAATCGACGAATTATTGATAACATTATTAATAAAAAAAATAGATGAAGTGCCATCAGTTATAATCGAAACCGAAAGCAAACTTATGAAAATCCTTGATGAAATTATTTCTGACAAGAAATAGAATAATATAACAATTAAACGATCCGGATGTAAGCATGACACCCAAAAGAACACACACGCTATCGTATTAATATATAGATGAGAAATGTGGATTAGAAAAGGAAAATATGAAAGAGAAAAATAAAGAAAGGAAGACAAAAGGAGAAAGGAGAAAGGAAAGGGATGAAGAGGAAAACATGTGACAGAAAAATCAGATTAGAAGATGTAGATAAGAGGCGAAAAAGAAAGAAAGGAATAAGGATTGAAATATGTTGAAAAAAGAAGAAAGGTAAAATAAGCAGTACCGATTTAGGAGAGTTGTGGTTGGGGGATTGCGCAACCCTTGTTTTATTATTACACGCGAAGCTGCCCCATACATGGGTATCCTTTGTCTTTTGAGACTACGCGGAGGCATCGATTGATATGTGTGCGAAAAAAGACTTTGGAAAAATAATGAAATGCGTTGGTTTGGAAGAACCACGAATAAATGCATTCCGTTTGCAATTTAAAAATGCCGAGTTGGATTTTTATTTATTTTTGTTTATTTGTTTGTTTGTTTGTCCCTTTGCGAAGGTACCAGACGGCGTGGGGGGGCGAGAAAAGACCCGTTGCGACACAGTTAAAAAGTAACGGTCCCTATATATACTAACACTAAGATTACTCTTGATACGAAAAAAAGAAAATTATTTTATACTAATGAGTCACCAACGATAAACGTCAATAAGATTGTCAGTTGGATGATGAAAAATATCACGAAAGGATTGAAAATGATGACTGGAATGTAAAAAGTTATATTAAGTGAACGATCATACAGCTATTTGTTTGCATTGGATTTGAATACGAACTTATTGCATTCTATAGAGAAGCAGCCCTGTGGAAATATCCTCCAAAGATGGGGAGTTCTTGGATAGATATAGAAAGAAAGAAAGTAAATTCTTTTCAGTCGGAGTAGAGAGGGTGTTTTATGTGAATATTTTACAGAGAGGAACCAGAAACTGGAACTCAGTCGAGCACTTTTTTTTTAAATTGATGCTTGTAGGCTTCAAACTATTTGACCAAATTGTACGATATTTTTTAATAAACTATCCTGAAGACGTTAGGTATTTCACAAGTGATACAACTGTTAATTCTATTAATGCGACTATAACAAGATTACTAATTCTAGTTGTAATTATATTATATAGGTATGGCTTCACTGTGTTAAGCAACATTTTAACAAATTCAGCATGAAATCACAGTTTAAACACGAAACGTTTAATTTATAAGCATAAAAAAACTTGATTCAAAATCTTGTGCTTATTTTTCAGTATCATTTTCACAACTTGTTAGTCAGTGTAACCTCCGACTTTCTTCAGGTGTATCTTGTCGAGTTTAAGATTCTTTCTGCCGAACTTGAGAATTTGCACAGAATTTCAGACGGAAGCCTTTATTTAATTCACGGGAACAGCATGCTCTCATTTCATCAGCAAAGACACGTGGCGTAATGGATAAATTGCTACTGAAAAATTCAGTTTTTAGT
Organism: Euprymna scolopes; assembly: GCF_053919585.1. Lineage (NCBI taxonomy): Eukaryota > Metazoa > Mollusca > Cephalopoda > Sepiida > Sepiolidae > Euprymna > Euprymna scolopes. The sequence continues at coordinate 58,732,099 of NC_136499.1, read as the reverse complement.
TAATCGTTTTTGGAGGTTCAATTCTCAGTGCGGATGAGATTAAGAATCTAATTGCAAATTACTTAAGACTTCGACCCGGTCATGGCTGAGAGGACGAGAAGATGCAACGCTATTAGATTAAATAAATGGTTCCGCTCGAAATTCCATGCAGATTCTCGAGTTCGACCAAAACATTATCAAGCCCGAGAGAAAGATTCCCGGGTTAGGCCCTTCCAAAAAGTCTCGTTTATATGGTGACATCAGAACTGTTAGTAATAAGTTACGCCAAAAACGCTTCGAAAGAAAGAATTACACACAAAGTTTTTTTAAAAAGATTTATTTACATTTAAAGATAAATCTTTTAAAAACTTTGCAAGGCTGAGATATAGGTCAAATATTTTCGCTTGTTTTCTTTTCCTTATAAGGGAAATGGTTTCCATAATGTTTTATTTTTAAAGTGTTTTTTATTCAATAAGTCTGACGAAAAGCTGTTTTTGTGAAAATTTTCAAACGGCATAATGTTTGAATTTGTCCAAATAGTCTTGAAACAATTGTAACTATCAATGACATACACTATTTGTTGCTATCAATCCATTCTTTGATGTCTTGGTTTTTGTTAAAACAATATATGAATGCTCAATTATTAAATATGATAATTTTGTAGCTTACAGTTTAAGTTCTCTTTTTGGCTTAAACATTATTGGTATATGAACGATTACTGAATTTTCACTTATATAAACTCAGTAAAATTTGGAATACTATAAACAAGACTATATATATATATATATATATATATATATATATATATATATATATATATATATGTGTGTGTGTGTGTGTAAGTATTTATATGTATGTATGTGTGTAAGTATTCATATGTACGTATGTATGTATGTATCAGTTTGAGACGTCTCGAGCGGTTTCACCAGGTGTGCCTACGACGAATCTTACGTACGTGCTGGCAAATGTATGTCAGTTGAGGTTCTTGAACGGACCCAATGTCTAAGCATTGAAGCTCTTATTATGGAACATAGACTGAGATTGAGTGGTAATGTGGTAAGGATGTAAGACTGTCAACTTCCAAAACAACTCCTTTATAGCGAGCTTGCTGAGGGAAGGCGTCTTGTTCAAAAACCTAAAATGAGGTTTAAGGATTGTTTGAGATCTACCTTGAAAAAATGTGAGATGGATGAGAAAACTGGGGAGAGTTTTGCTTTGGATCGTGGAGAGTGGAGAAGTGCCATACGGGGAGGTGTGGGAAAGTTTGAGGCTGATCGAACCCAGTATGAACGACTGAAGCGTGATATTTGGAAAGGAAATATGCAAGAATAAGTTGATGAGCTGGGGCGCCAAATTAGTCTGGAGGGTGAGGCGTGCAGGAGACTATGTCTGAACAGAGCTGGGTTGATAAGCCACCAGTCTGCTCATCAACGCAACGGGACACAAAAAGTCTTGTGTTGCCAGATCTAACTTGTGTTTTTTATTTAATGTATTTTTACATGCATAACAGTTCATTTAGGGCAAAAACAAGGATAACAACAGCATTAGCTGCCCGAGTATGGCAGTTAAAAGAAACGAAACGCCATTCAGCATTAAATGGAAGATCATAGAGAGAAGACCGGCATACTCACCAGCCTCAAAACGGTGCCCCTTTTGTGAGAAATACCACATTATAAAGATTATAAATGACCCCCGAAAGAACTGTTTAAACGTCCAAAGTGAACCCCTTAAGGCCTGCTTACATAGGAAACAAGCGCCCCTAATAAACTGAGAGGACTGAACAACAAAGACCCGACCTAAAAGTATTTCTTCAATAGTATTCTAAATGCAGATATATATATATATATATATATATATATATATGTGTGTGTGTGTGTGTGTGTGTGTGTGTATATATATATACACACACACACACACACACATATATATATATATATATATATATATATATGCATTTATTAAATTAAATAAAAAAAGACTTAGGCATTACAAGTCAGTAAATGAAATTAAAATAGCTTATATAAGATCCCTTAGAACCTGATATTAGATACATAATAAGCAAAGATAAAATAAAAGCATATTGGATACTGATTGATTAATCAAAATATAAGCGTATAAAATATATATAATAAATATAATAAATATAATAAATTAAAAATATATATATAAAGAAATATAAAAAAATAAAATATAATATAATAGAAAAGCAAAGAATCATGAGTTATCCCCCTTTAAATGAAATAAAAGAAAGACAAAAGGTTAAAGAATTAATAAGATAGATTAATTACATCTCTTGGACCAACAAAGACTAATCGATTAGACCGGAAGCCATCCCAGTTAGGAACAGAATAGGACAGCATTAATTTAAACAAACATTTACTAAAAAATACATTGAATAAAAATTAAAAAATTAGAAAATTGATATTAAAATAAAATAAAATATATAGAAATAGAGATAAACTATAGTTAAATAAAAATGAACATCATTATAAACAATATATGCGGTCCTTCATTTTCCTCAAATAGAAAACAACATGGCTGACGAGAGCCTAACATTATTTACTATTTACCATTAACTGCCCCCCTTTTATTGGGTTTGAAACCGGTGCTACCAATGTTTTTCTAGCCTTCTGTACAATTATAAATAAATAAATAAATAAATAAATATTAAGCTGTTATATTAAAAAGTTACGTCTTTGTTATCGAGCACTTTGTTGGAATTCTTTCCCCCAAGACAGTAAACACACACACACACACACACACACACACACACACACACACACACACACACACACACACATATATATATATATATATATATATATATATATATATATATATATATATGGCTTGTCTATCTGTACCCTAATCATCTCTACCAAACTCCTCTCTGAATATTTGGTCTACAGGCGTGAAACTTGATACTTGGAGTATTTTGACCTCGGAAACATTTTCGATTTGGTTTTTAGCCTGTAAAACCTGTTAATGGGTCAAATTTTGAAAAATAATAATACTTTACCTTGGCAATAGTAAATCGATTAACTTCTAAGCGTGCGTGCATACATATATTTTTAGCTTAAAATATCTTAATTTTTAGTTTTTTTGTCCTTCTACTGATAGCTGAGGCTGTAACGACGAAGCCTGAAGCGCTAAAAATGTTTTATTTCGATTCCAACAAATGGCAACGAAGTCATTTTTTAACGTTTAAAATCATTATATATATATATATATATATATATATATATATATATATATATATATATATATATATATATCTTTTCTTTAGAAATATATTTTCTTATGATATATCAAACCTTATATAAGAAGCTCAATGTGATTACAGAGCGATATATAGAATAAATGAAAAAAGTTATATTAAAAAATTCATGATGTTGACCATTTTATAATTTATTTCTTTAAATCAGTTTTCAAGAATTGTATAAGTCAACTGATTTAAAGGAATAAAGTATAAGATGGTCAAGATCATGAATGTTGGAATCTAACTTTTTCTCATTTATTCTATGTGCAAATCATCATATAATGATTAGATCACTCTGACAGGCGTTAAAAAGTATTTAAAAGTAAATGTTTAAATTCAACAGCATTTCTCGCGGTTAACAGTAGCCGAATGAATTAAGTCCTTGCTAATGAGGCCAGGGATGGCTTCTGTTGCTGGGTTCGAATCTATTGACTAGTGTTAATCGTGACACACTGCACTGATGATTCCCGAAAGGATGAAACACTAGTGTTTGTAGGTATTTAGTAATTATTATAGTAAATAATTATATATATATATATATATATATATATATATATATATATTAGCAAAAGTACCCTGATTTTTGAAAGTGTGATAGGTTATGAAAAGGAAGAGTTGTAAAGAGATAGCTTCGAATTTGAGGGTCTCAAAATCAAAGCAAAGTAAAAACAAAATAGATAAACCCCATAATTTATTATACCATACCTGTTCACACTGAAACACTTATCACAATATTCTGTGGATCTATATTAAAAAACCTTGTTAAACTTTGTGACATATTTCCATTCTATGGAGGTCAGGTGCGAACGAACACCCCATAATTTTATTATACCATATTTCTTCAAAATAAAACATAATTATCAAAGTATACTTACGCAGATAGATATGAAAAGTCTTTATTAAAATATGTGTCTATTTCCATTCCATGGAAGCCAGGCTCGAACGCAGACCCCACAATTGTATTATACCATCCTTATTTAAGTTAAAACATACTTATCAAAGTATTATTATGTACATCTATATTAAAAACACTTGTAAACGTTTTTTTTTTAATTAAATTTTTTTTTTATTTCCATACTTTGTGGGCCAGGCGCGAACGCAGACCCCACAATTTTAATGAACCACCGTTCTTCCAGATCAAACATACCCATTCCGGTGTCTCGATACATCTTCTATCATTATATGTAATCAGTTTTTTAAAATAGTCAAACACATAGGAGCCTATTCGTGACCACACACACACACACACACACACACAGCTTTATAACATATATATAACAAAAAAAACCTACGTAAATATATAAACGATGAAACTAAACAGTAAATCGTCTATGGCATCATAGCGTAATGGATAAGACGCTGGACCGATAATACATAAGGTCCAGCGTTCGAGTCCTAATAACAGTAAAGCTACGCTCAACAGGCGTAGGGCCCCGAAACATGCATATACGTAGATTACAGTCTTATAAATAAATAAAAATATTATTTATTTACGTCCAAAATAAAAAAAAAATCGGCAATTTCTAAAAAGAACAAAATCCGATCTTCAAGGCGAAGACGCTCACCTCAATATCGTTTAAAAAATCAACAACAAAAAACACTACGTAAATATATATAATCGATAGGGATTTTGCTCTATGATAATAAATACAAAATCTGCATAAATTAAAACGTCATATTTAAGATTATTTTACAACCGGGCAACGCCGGGCGTCTTGTTAGTATTATATATATAATTATCAGTGTGCTAATATTTTTATATGATTCATGTCAGTGGAAACGAAAAATAAACGAATAAATGCCCGCAATTTCCTGCTTCTCCCACTCACAGCTGGTATCTTGAATTGAATTATTTTCACTGAACCATACCACCATTTTGACTAATTCTGATTAGCTTAAGGCTGAAAATTCTGACAAAACAGATTGCTTCGAATCAGCCAAAGTATAGACTTATACTGTCCTTATTATCACGCGTGGGTTCTGTTCGCGTCTCTGGCGATCTGATGATCGCGGATGACAAGTTACTCCCCGGGCGAGGAACACCACTTCGTACTTCGAGTGGGTTCTAAATGTTTGTTCTCGTTCACCCCATCCCCTCCCCAAACACAGACACGCACTTTACCTCCTTAAATCTCAGGTAGGGAAAACACCTGGATCCGAATCGGTTTGTAAATCTTCATTACTTCAGAGTCAGACCCGAACACTTCACTGATCTTGAAATGAAAAGTAACGCATTTTTTTTTTTGCCGTAGAAATCTAACATGTTTTATTTATTTAATTTATTTAATTTATTTTATTTTGCTGTTGTTTCAATCCTATGATATCGTGTATCAGAAGTTTAGGATGATGTAAAGTATAGCAAACCCGATACCATAAAAGTATTACTTACAAAAACTATTACTATTTTCTTCTTGGGCTATAACTGATAACGATTCGTGTAAAAACTAGTGAGTAAATAATAATAATAATAATAATAATAATAATAATAATAATAATAATAATAATAATAATAATAATAATAACTAGCGGAACCTGTGGAAATTCCACAGCGGACTCTTTCAGGTGTAAATAATTGATCTTGGCATTCTGTGGATGTTCAGCGTAAACGGAGACGTCCTGATATTATTGTAGCTCTTTTGTAAAAACTGCAAAAGTTTTAATCTAAGCTATCAGCCCGATCGTAAAATACGCATAAGTATGATATTTTCATTCATGCATATTTCGTACATATTATTATAGACTAAATATTCTATCGATTTTTATATATTATAAAGTTGTGATTTAAAAAATAAAAAAAATGTATCTATATGACTTGGATGCATCGGCTTGAATCGAAACTATATATATATATATATATATATATATATATATATATATATATATATATATATATATATATAATAATTGGTTTCTTCTTACGCGCTTTCAGAATTTGCAGTCCTGAATATCTGGATGAAAAATTCAAATACCTCACAAGCATTTTGAAAACCTTGCAATATCCGACATATTTCATATTGAATGCTACACAAATATTTTCCAGGATAAATAATAAAAAATCATATACACCAGACCGTTCTCTCATAAACAGACATCTTCTTTTACTTAAACCCACTAATAATACAATAATCTGTGACGTACAAAACAAACTAGAAATTCCTATCATATAAACCACATCACTAACCATAAGACAAATATTAAAAATTACGAAACATCTTCAAAACAAATCATTAAAAACAAAATTTTACAAAACTATGAAACATCTTCAAAACAAATCGTTTTCCTTGCCAAAATTGCCATCATAAATCTGTTGGTGAAACCCAGCGTAAATTGGAAAAAAGGCCCAGTGAATATAAAAGAGATATAAAAAAAAGCAATTCTCTTAGTGCATTATTCTCTCATTCATTTCAGCATTATCACACCTTTGACTTAAAACAAGTAAAAGTAGTTAAATTTATTTCAAATAAACCGCGCCGGAGAAATCTTGAATCTGCGCGTATCGCAAATTCAAGCACAATTAAACAACGTGCAGGTTTCTATAACATAGCGCCATTAATAAGTAAACTTTTATTAAAAGAACGTACTTTAACTGTAACTCACACCATTCAAACACCCCCTGTAATAATTAATGCCTATAATTTCAATCAATAAATTACATAACAAAAAAAAACACTCATTTCATTTCTGTTACAAACCTATATTTGAATTTCAACAGATACATTTCTTCCCAGTAAGAATATTAACTGCGTTTATATCTTTTAAAATTACATTAACGACTATATGATGTCACTAAAATTTCCCTCACTTTAACAGCGCAGGCCCACCCCCTCCTTTTTGAATTTCCAACGTCTTTTTTCCGTTTTTTCTGAAATAGAACAGCGTCACACTTTGCACGTGAAACATTTTCAAATATTTTGCTCTGGTGTTTTTTGTTTCTTAATCTCATTCATCCAGAGGAAGTCTCGAAATAAAGACGAAACGTTGATGAACACATAATACGGTTTGTTCCTTTTTATTTCTCTCTCTCTCTCTCTCTCTCTCTCTCTCTGTGTATATATATATATATATATATATATATATATATATATATATATATATATATATATATATATATATATATAACTTGAGTTCCTTCAGCTATAACCGAAACCGAAGCCAAAACTTATGTAGAATTCTTAGTTAAATTATTTATAAAAAATAGATAATCATGACAGAACCTCCCCTCATCATATGTCTTATTTGAGTGGATCAGCCATTCCACATTATGGACATTGAAGTCACCGCAAATGTGAATGGTAGCCGAAGGATGAGCAGACAGGATGAGGTCAATTTTCTCAGATTTACTCTTAAGGACAGTAACCCCGCTGTTGTGGGGGAGATAGAGAGCAAATATGAATGCGGTGGTGTTAGCAAGTGCAACCCGGAAGCACATATAAGGTAAATTAGGGTCTTCTCTGGAGATATCTCTACCACACGGGAAGCCATCTTTAATGTAGGCGCATATTCCATGTCCATGGCGATCTTTGGAGTCAGATTTAGATGTTAAGTTAGAGTATCCTTTTATTATGAACTCATCTAGGGAAGTGGTCGGCCCTATGCCAGTTTCGCTTAGAAAGAGTAAGTCCGGTTTCATCTCTTGTAATTGGGTTTCAACCTCTGGAAGGTTGAACGTAGACCCCTGATGTTGGAGAAGGAGACATGGTAGTAGGGGTCTATGTTGGAGAATGGGGTTCTAGGTTTATACGTGTTTTTTTTTTTTTTTTAGATATTTCATGTTGAGTTTTTGGGGTTTGTGGAACAGGTCCGCAGACTTTGTTAGAGTAGGACAGAGAGGGAAAGTCAGAAAGAGAAAGAGAGGAAATTTTTTGGTAGCACATGATAAGGTAAAGCCGTAACAATTACCCACTAGTATGCCATCGAGAGGCCCCACCAGAGACTACTGCATGGTCCAGATTCCATTCACCAAATGGCAATACAGTAGCCCCAGTACTTTACACCTGCTGATAGGACAGCCTCTTTAGTGGTTAACAGAGGTTCAGGTCCCTGACTATCAGGCTTGTAACGTCAGCCCAGATGAAACGTTTACCTCCAGCATCCTTACTAGTGACATGGCCACAAGGATAGACATAGAAACAGAAATTTTCCGATATCTCAGGCTACTGTTCACGAAGTATTACCGACCTGGAAAGCAGCTTTTCTTCACCCTTTGTCAGAAAAATCACTCATTGGAAATGAGAATTGAGGGACAAAAAAGGAGAAGCGAGAGTTACTGAAGCTGTCAATAACACAACCACAGTGTATTATCTACTCTGCATTAAAATAAATAAATAAATAAATAAATAAATAGAGAAAAATAAAAATAAAATAAAAATGTAAGGACTTATTAATATTTACTTAATATAATACCGTTACTCCGTTCTCAGTTTAAGAGAATATTTGAAAATAATCTTCCCTCGCATAATTATGCGTAAATATTTTCTTTTTTTTCTTTTTGGCTTTATCTAACCTCGATAGCGAATGATTTGAGCATTCGAGCTTTACCTTTATACGATACCGTAATGGAACTTTCAATTTGTGAGGTCGTTTTTTTTTTTTGTATTGATTTACTTTGGAAGAACCCGTATTCTCTATCTCTATAAAAGCCAAGTGCGTCCAAAGATGGAGTACTGCTGCCACATCTGGGCTGGAGCTTCAAAAAACAGCCTATCCTGCCTTGACAAAGTACAAAATAGTATTCGTGACTTAGTGGGGGGTGCTCGTTTCTCTTCCCTGCAACCTCTCTCCCACAGAAGAGACGTTGTGAGCCTGTCTTTGTTTATTCGTTATTTCAATGGAAAGTGCTCGTCCGAGCTCCAATCTCTGGTCCCCCTCGCCAATCCTTCATGATAAACACCCGTCTAGCTAAAACCACTGTCAGTAATTTCCCCCACTCTTTATCTGTGCCTAAATCAAAACGTAGATTCCATGATCATAGCTTTTTTTTTTCTGAGAAGTTCACGCCTGTGGAATTCTCTTCCGTTTGCCTGTTTCCCACCTGACTACAACTTGGACGTCTTCAAGTCCAATATTAACAAATTCCTGATTAATCGCCCCCTTAAGTAAGACACTTTATCAAATCTCCAATACCAACTATTACTACGATATTATCCCATTGATTATTGTACACAAAATAACCCTCATCCCCGAGTGGCTTCAGGGCCTTGATAAGTGGTGATTCCCATGTAATAAAAAAGAAAAAAAACTCATGCCTCGACCCCTCATCACCATCGTGACGTCATTACTGGAAGATGACTACAGTTTTTCGAAATGTATGTTTTATTATAAATAAATTATATAATATTAAAAATTCTAAAAAAATAACGACACCATCCAACAGAAATTAGTCTAGTTGATCCATACACGACACCAACAGCTAATTGATGTGATGCTGGTGGCGATGAAGGTAGTGGTGGTGGTGGTGATAGTCTAGGTAGTGGTGGCGGCAGTAGTGATGGCGGCGATGGTGGAGGTTTTGTGGTAGAAATGGCTGTGAATATGGAGGTGGCATCAGTGGTGGGGGTGGGGGTGATTGGGGGAGCCAGAAGTGTTGACGGTGTTTTGGCAGTTGCAGCGGTGGTGACTTCGATGGTGGTGGTGATGTTCGGGCAGTGGTAACGGCTGTTGCGGAAATTTTTGTAATTTATCAGAAGTGACTTTTCCTGTTCATTTTAGTAATTAATCAGATGTGACTTTTCCAGGGCATTTTTGTAAGTTTAAAACTGTGTAACAATGAATATAGTATTAAAAAACGAAATATAGTTTTCCAATGGATTTATTTTTAAAATAATTAATCAGAAGTGACTTTTCTGGGCATTAAATACTTAGTTGATAATAAATTTTCTTTACCATAAATGTTTATTATTATTATTAGCCGTTTGGAATATTCCACTTTCCTTTTAAGGCATGTTAGGATTATAACGTTTGAAGCGACCCTTGAGTAGTGAATGCGTTACAATTTGTCTTAATCTCAACATGACATATAAGTAGGTAATAAATGAGGAGATATGAAGGATCACTAAACGACAAAAGCACTGCATGATTTTTCTTATTTCGACGTAGTTTTATATAATTAGAATGTGTAGCCTCACCAATGACACTAATGTTTTTTGTTTTATTAATGTTTATTATTAGCCATTTGGAATGTTCCACTTTCTTTTTAAGGGATGTCAAGATGGTAATGTTATAAGCGACATATAAGTAGGTAATAATGTTTTCACGTGAAATGCGGAGATTTGAAGGTTCACTAAACAACAAAAGTACTATATGATTTTACTTATTTCGACGTATTAATATATAATTAGAATGTGTTTGCTTTATAGCAACGCCAATATTTGTTTGTTTTTACTTTCCTTTTAAAGGGATGCTATGATGATAACAGTCGAAGTGAACTACGATATCAATATATAGATAAGAAGAAGTAGAAACCTAGAAACATAAAAAAAATTAAAATTAAATTAATATTACTTGTTAATTTAAAATTTTCTGTTAACACATGTCAGTTTTAAAAATATTATTATCTTAACTGATGTAGCGTTTTTTTTTAAAGAGCAAAAAGTAAATATTATCCCAAATAGTAACCCAATAGATGATAGAGCACTTGGTAAACTTAAGCCTTAAAAGTTACACTTCTGAAGGTTGAAGGTTCACTCCTCAGTACGTACGACACTTAAAAATACAATTGCGAATTACTTAGGATGACGGAACGAGATCATGCTACCCCTGTGGATTAAATAAAAAAGTTCCGGTTAAAATTCCACGCAGATTCCCGAGTTCGGCAGAAAGATTTCAGAGTTCGACAAGATACACCTGATAACAGTTGGAGATTACATCGACCGAAACATTGTGAAAATAACACACAAAATTAGACAATAGTCCGAGCATTCCAAATAATACGAATAATCAATACTTATCTAAAAAATTCAGAAACTTAGTAATTTTGTGTTCGACAGTAAGCCCTCCCCCTCTATCGTAAATAATCTCACCCGCTACTTAATTGGCTGTAAATGCGAAGCTTTATGTTTGTTTGTAAACAAGCGGTTTGAGCACTATAAAAGTGGTGGACGAATGTTTGTTTGAAATGGATATTTGTTTAGGTTATTTACGGGCGCCGCTCCCGGCGGTCGATGGGTAGAACTGCCCGCTACCAACGCAATGGTTCTAGATTTAATCCTCGGCTTGGGAAAGGTACTAGTCTAACCCCACTGAGAAGTTGTGATACAACGAAACCGTACTGTATGTGGATGACTGCAAATATATATATATATATATATATATATATATATATATATATATATATATATATATGTGTGTGTGTTAGTGTGTGTGTGTGTGTGTGTGTGACTGCAAATATATATATATATATATATATATATATATATTTGCAGTCATCTACATACAGTACTGTTTCGTTGTATCACATATACATATATACATACATACATACATACATACATATATATATATATATATATATATATATATATATATATATATATAGGTAGTCCACTATTTATAGTAAGCACTGTTGATAGAGAATACAAAATTTAAAACATTAACGGTTTAAGAAAATACAACTGCATCTTCTCTTTCAATAAAAAAAAACATTTATTTATTAAAATTAAATTCGGTATTTCGATTTATAACAGAGTCTTCATCAGGAAAATAGTCTTGTTTCCTTTTAGTTTTTAATTTTTATTTTCCTGATGAAGTTTCTGTTATGAATCGAAATATTGAATTTAATTTTAATTAATAAATGTTTATTTATTGAATGAGGTTCTGCACTTCTTTGGCTTTAAACCGTTAAATTTTGGAATTTTGTATTTCATAACAACATCTATATATCTCACCTGTCCGTTTAAATGTATGTATGTATGTATGTATGTGTCCTTAAATCTTTCGACAGTGGAGACGGATGTTCTCAAGATCGGTATCGTTTTGAAGCTCGCAGGACAAATATCGAAAAATTGGCTAAACACCTTAATTCCTTCACCCTCAACTGGGCACTTTTCTATAGGGAAGAGTCGCTTTTCTCGCCGATATTTTCGAAAGTCACCCCATATTTTTGATTGACTTGCCTTAATTTAAACCTACTTTACTTCCGGTTTGACGATGGTAGCAACAGCAAAGACGTCACGTATTTTTGTTTATTTTACGTTCATTTCCTCCTTCGCAGTACGAGTTCAAGTCTGCCTGCATATTACGACTTCTTTGCGCTCAACACACACTTCCAAACACCCGGCCAACTCCGGGTAGCCAGGCTAGTTTACTATGAGCAGTGAACTTTCTATTACTTAACACATACGCGCTTGACCGGTGCCTTCTGCTGTATCGGATATTCCGACATTATGCTTCACCAATATCTGAAGAAAGACGTGTACAAACCTTACCACACACCATGACACGTAAAAAAAAAAAGAGAAAAAAACGTGTATTTTCCTGATGTAGATTCTGTTATAAATCGAAATCCTGAATTTTATTTTAATAAATAAATATGTTTATTGCAAAGATCTTGCACTTGTTTTGTCTTAAACCGTTGATTTTTTTAAAAATTTTATACACACACACACACAAACACACATACACACACATATATATATATATATATATATATATTATGGTTGCAACGTCTTGTCAGACGAGTGCCACTCCCTCAGACATTTAAAATCCATGAGCCCAAATACCTGAGGGAGTATCTATACAAAGATGATGTTACAGAGTCTTAGCTTTGTACGACAGCTAAGTCTCTCTCTCGGTTCAAAATGTTGAGATCCAGCAACAAGCAAGAGCAAGATAGCCAGCAACAAATTAAATTGCAGACCAGCTTAATGCGGGTAATGGTCTTCCGCTTTATGGTTTTTTAAATCAGAGATTTGCTTCTCCTAGAAAGGTTGCCTTCACCACGGCTTACGGGAGCCCTCTCCACCCCAATACACATATACACACACACACACACACACAAATATACACGGTGCTAGTTGGCCGTTGACCCAGAAAAAGAGTTCATTCGCCCTTTGGAAGGTCTTGTTTGTAATCCTTCAGGGAGACTAGCCGCCTTCCTCACCAAACAAGTCTGGTGGGGGGAACCAGTTTAGTCGCTGGTGACCCGACCATGAGGCAGGTAGTACTGGGTTACATGGTACCAGTAGCATATGGCATGACCTGACATGTATATATATACATGCATACATACATACATAAAATTGACACGATGTAGATGAATAATTCTACTCGAAGAAACAGGTGCTCTCATAATTGAACATTTTACCCTGTCGTATGTTGTCGATCTTACCGTTTATTGTTTAAAATAAACGGTAAGATCCACAGCACCTTGAAATTTGGAATATAAACTGTTGTCATTTATTTGTATATGCTCTGTAGGTACATCAAGCTTCATGAATTAAAGGATTGGTATAAATAAAAGGTGAAATATAATTGAATAAACATAGTTCTCTCTCTCTCTCTCTATATATATATATATGTATATATATATATATATGTATATATATATATACATACATACATATGTGGTAAAACTGGCAATTAGTAAAAATCTGAAGAGAGTGCTCAGTACTATTGCAGAGTAAATATTTTTTTTATTTTTTTACTATCGTTTTATCTGTTTGGTTACATATGTTTCAGATGTTGGACCATGTCTACGATCCAACAGCCTCGTCAGACTTCTGTAAGGTCTGGTAAGCCTGTTGGATCGTAAACATTGTCCAACATCTGAAACATATGTAACCAAACAGATAAAACAGTAATAAAAAATAAACACACACACAAATATATATATATATATATATATATATATGTAATATACAATTTCTTTAATACGATTGATGCATCTTTTTACCAAGAGAAAATAAAACTACGTATATTTTCACAACCAAGTGTAATCGTTGAGACAGTGCTCTGAGATTTATGTAATGTCTTTCACACATGTTCCCGCCAAAAGTCTCAGGCTTCTGCAGATGATGATGATTAAAGTTTCTAAAAAGAAACATCACGTGACTGATCTTGAAAAGCAGACTTTTCCGTCTTGTGAAACTCAGTCACATGACGTCTCGTCCTAGAATTCGGAAAATGCTAGTCTACATGTCGGTATGAGCGACTTAATGAATGCATCTTGGCTCGCTTCTGTCCCCGCGACGTGTCACGCCCTTCTGAAGTTCTACCGCGTGAATTTCTCCCCGACAAATAGACATTAGATGTCAGTTTCCTTAATTTATGAGGACTTCCTGTTCGAGGCAGACCTTTCGTTAGATTGAGTTTCGTCTATTTTCGAATGATTGCTTTAATCGTACTGATGGAGTTATTGAGTTCATTTAAATCTGTAGGTATCTAATTCCATGATTATGATGTTTATAATTACCCTACTACGAGTGGATTCCTTAGAATGTACACACGCATCCTCTAAGCTAGTTTTAATTTTATGTGATTGTATTTAAACGATTTACTTATATAAACACATCAGACCATGTATCGAATACTCTTTTCAAATTTAGGCTGTGAATTTCTGTTCTAGTTTAGAGTTCTTGATAAGGTAAAAAACATAAAACTGTAATTTGATTGCCCACCCCATCCTTTTTCTCTGTACCCCACCTCTCTCTCTCTCACACACAAAGGCGTGATGTTGCTACTCCCAGTCTTTTCTATAAATACTATTCTGACATGGGCTCAGAATTGTCCGATGTATCCCCGACTTCTGCTGTTCCCATTTATTTGTCTAGTTAGTCTCGTGATCTCCATCAATTTGCTGTTTTGATATTTTATCATAGTACATTTTCATATTCCAGTAGCTTATTTGTTAATGTTATTGACTTGTGGAACTCTTCTCTCTTTTTGATAGTTTACTTATAGTCTTGGTCTTTTCAGGACTAAGGCCAACACACGTCTTTTGTCTTTGCGATAATTATTTTCCTTCTTTTTAGCTTCTTACATCAAGTGGATTAACGCCTTGTCTGGAGCGATTTCTATAAAAACATAATTTTATACTTGGACGAGATATTTTGCTACAATTTTCTTCTATTATTGTAAATTATGCGGTGATTCATTTATGAATTTCCGTCTTCTATAATATAAATATCACCTGTCTGTTTAAATGTATGTATGTATGCATGTCTC
The DNA here is from genome assembly GCF_053919585.1 of Euprymna scolopes. Taxonomy (NCBI): domain Eukaryota; kingdom Metazoa; phylum Mollusca; class Cephalopoda; order Sepiida; family Sepiolidae; genus Euprymna; species Euprymna scolopes. The sequence continues at coordinate 58,716,702 of NC_136499.1, read as the reverse complement.
GTAAAAGCTTTCGACAGAGGCGAAAGATTTTCACGAGGTCGGTATCATTTGGAAACTCAACCCCTCGAATGACAAATATCGAAAAATTGGCCAAAAGCATTAATTTCTTTCACCCTCAACTGGGCACTTTTCTACAGGGAGGGGTCGCTTTTTTCGCCGATATTTTCGAAAGTCATCGCCTCTTTACGAATGCCTAGCCTTAATTTAAACCTACGTCACTTCCGGTTGGGCGGGCACTCAGGCTAGTATCTATATAAATACAACAGTAGCCATGTGTATGTGTGTGTCCGCGATAAAATATTTAACAGATAAACTCTTTTTACAATCCTCATCTAACAAAGGAGACATTGTTAACCTTTCCCTACCCAATTGTTATTACAATGAAAGGTGCTCGACCGAGTTCCAATTCTAGTTTCTCCTTGTAAAACATTCATAGTTACAACCTATCTTACAACCTAAACGGTAAAGAACTTGTCTTTCTTTCCTCGCGTACCTATTACCAAGTAAAATTTCCATGAACAGAGTTTCTCTCCTAGAACTTGCCATGGAACACATTACCAAGGGAATGTTTCTCCGCAGATAACACCACCACAGTTTAAGCCATTGATGAGATTCCTTGTTCTCTGTTGGCTGAAATATGATTCTGGGCAGTTCTAGGCGATTCACCCTCGAAGGATTTGCCTTCTTACCCTTTAAGAAAGGCGTTATGTTGTTGCTAGTCGCCTGAAATACCCCTACCCGGAAAAAATTCCACTTTCCCGACCTTGTGTCACATCTTCCCGTTGTGGCAGGTAGATAAACACAAGACATTTGTCTTCAAATCCAATGTTATAATCTCTTTCATAAACCACACTCATAAGTAATCAAAGGTTCTTCATTTAATTCGTTCTTTTCAATTCTCTCATGCCTGATGTTACTAGATTAGGCTGTCTGAAGATACCGATTTCCTGACATAAAATGCACCAAACACTGATATTGTTGTTTTTATGTATTTACCTTTGCAAAACTCATTCTTATGCTGAAAAGCAAAAACACAGCATTAACACATTTTCCTTTACAAAACAAACACAACAAATACTATGATTAAATATTTTTTTTAATATAAAGAACTTGAAGCATGAATTTTTTTTACCAAAATGACCGAGTTCGGCATTAAATAATCCCCAAAAGTATCAATATACCGTAAAATAGCACAAACATACAAAACAAAACAACACATCCTCTCATAATATTCTACATCATACAGCTGAAGATTGATCCATCTGATTGACCTTAATCCTCAAGTAATTTTATATTCTAATGAGTGATGAATCATGATTAAAAAAAAATTAATAAAGATAAAGTACGTTTCCAAAAAAATAATTTTAAAAGCGGATCGAAAATTAAGTAGTTGATTTTACGTTACATTTGCGATAGAAACAGATTTCCCTGTTAAATTACGAGGAACTCATTAAACCTTCCAATACTACACGGCATATATATAGGTCCGAGCAACATAGCTAAAAAGACGACACGGTCTATATTTCGGCCTTCTAATAGCATGCTATCAAATAATTTTTCTAATCGCCCATTGTCTTTTTGGCTAATTATTGCTAAATTGGGCCAGGGTCCAACGGTAAAACAAATATTATCTTAACAAAAAACGGGATTCAATTGATAACATTTAAATAGATTTTTTTGAAAAATCACGGACAGATGGAATACTGATTTAACAGATTAATTTTTTTACTTCAAAACACTAAAAATGAGGTATATTACCGCTTTTTGGTCCCTCGACAAACGGAGGGTGAACCTGTAAATTCACCCTTGTCTGTTCGTCCGTTCGTCTGACCGCGCTTTTCTAAATAACTACGCCTTGGAATTTTTAAAAATTTTGCACAAACATTAAACATGATATGAGTAAAACAGTAACAGAACAGATTTTCCGTGAAAACTCCAGTTGCCTCCCAAGGGGTGCCTTTCGTGTTAAAATGGCTAAAATTGCTAAAATTGACACTTTTGTGCTTATTAAAAAAAAAAATTAATGCCTTGGATGTTTATAAACTTTCTGAAAAGTTGTAACTAACTGATTTCTATATAATTTTGTTTGTCTATACTTCGCGATAACACCAACGCTCCATTTTTGGGACTTTTTTTTTACCATATTTGTCCAAAATTTTCTGTGTATGTTTATTTATTTAGCAGTTTTGCATGGTGCTGAACTCAAATTTAAATATGTTAAGGCCTTGGGGACTTCTGGGGCTAAATGAAAGGGGGGGGACAAATGATGGACTTAGTCATTTCTTTCTTTTTTTTTCATGGTGCAGAACTCAAATTTACATATGTTAAATCCTAAAACTGCACCGTTTGTTCATTTTCACCAGGATTTGATGTCCCCCGGGGGACTTTGGGGGCTAAATGGAGGGGGAAAATGCTGAACTTAGTCATCTCTTTTATACCTCGTTCACTGTACATTCACGGGGGACCATGCATGCTTCACTTGTTTTTATCGCATTTTCACCCCAAACAAGGCACAGTGCCACTTTGATGAAGGGGCTTACTATCTGGGACATAATTTGTAGGGGCACTATGTAGGGAGTTTATCAGCAAGATGTCTGTTCACATTACATTTAAACTTTGCATGTCAGTGCAATCAGGGAAGCAGGGACCCGGAAGGGGATTCCCAAATCGAGGAGTCCTAGGGAGGAAACTATTACAGTAGAAGGCTGTCTTAAATCTAGGGATTTCTACTGTGTAGGGGTGGGACTTTGCTGCTTGTCACGTTTGTCGGGTCGGAGCACCTACCATTAAATTACTTGTAAAACAGACAGAGGGATGTAGCATTACGTCTACGCTTAGTCATGAAAGGCTATTGTGAACTAAGGGTCAGATTTATAGGAGACATCCTAAGTGAGATAATTGTTTGTTAATTTTCTTCATGTCGGTGCAGACAGGAAAATATAGAACTAGAAGGCTAGTAGTTCAAAGAAAAGAAGCTATTGCATTTCTTTTTTTTTTTGTTTAGATGAGGATTGGTCATTCGTATCATTTAGAAAATCCGGACTAATGTTCTCATCTTGAGTGTCATTTGCACAAAATTTCGGTCGATGTAACCTCCGGTCTTCATCGGGTGTTTCTTGACGAACTAGGAAGTGATTCTGTCGAGTTCGGGAATCTGGACGGAATTTTAAACAGAATCCTTTATTTATTTCACAGAGGTAGCATGCTCTCGTTCCATCAGCCACGACTGGATTAAAGACCTAAGTAATTCGCAATTGCATTTTTTCAGCCGTCCACATTGAGGATTGAACCTTCGACCTTCAGAAGAATATCACTTTATAATTTATTTTTCCAAAAACTTTAACTATTGCGTCACGGGTCCATGCGAATTGCTTAGGACATCTATCCAGTCATGACTTACAGAACGACAGCATGCTATCTCCGTGAAGTAAATAAATGGTCCAGTTCAAAGTTCCGTCCAGATTCCCGAGTTCGACAGAAATATTAGCCAGCTCGACAAGATACACCTGAAGAAAGTCAGAGGTTACATCGACCTAAATGTTGTGGAAATGACACTCAAGATTGGAACAGTAGCCCGAAGATTCCAAATAATACGAAAAAAGTTGTTAAAGTAAAAAAAACTTTCCGGAATCTACAGACCTTCCCAGTGAATGGCTAGGAATTAGCCGAGTGTCAAGTTAATCGGATGTTGCCGAATTAACTATCTCGTATTAACTTTATTTATTTATTTTTTTTATTCAATTTTCACCCCAAACAAGGCACAGTGCCACTTTGAAGCAGGGGGCTACTATTAAGGACTTAATTAGCAGGGTCATTATGAAGGGAGATGAGTAGAAAGATGTTTGTTAACATTACACTTGCACTTCTGCATATCATTGCAGTTGGGAAAACAGAATCCCGGAAGGGAGTTCCAAAGACCCGCAGTTCTGGGGAAGAAACTATTGGAGTAAAAGGCTTTCTTGCACCTAGGGATCTCTACTATAAAGGGATGAGACTTAGTAGCTTGTCGGGTTAGTCGGAGGTAGTTACGTCGGGGAGGTACAAGTGTTTGCAGTTCGTCAGAGCATTCACCATTAAAGTATTTGTAGAACAGGCAGAGGGATGCAACATCTCGTCGATGGGACAGAGGTTGAAGCCTAGATGACAGTTCAGGACCTATCAGGTTGGCGACCCTCTTTTGAACCCTGTCCAGGAGCGAGAGACAAGCAGCAGATGCACCAGCCCAGATGTGACAACATTACTCCATACATGGGCGAATGGTTGCCTTATAGAGGTATAGGATACTGTCAGGTGTAAGTAGTTTTCTAGCACGATAGAGGGAGCCAACCTTCCTTGCAGCAGCCTTGGCAATGCTCTCAATGTATCTATTCCAGTTCATATTCCCTGTAAACGTTAGGCCGAGGAGTTTAAAAGAAGTACTTTCAGGCAATGTGTTCTTGGCCATTGCTATTGCTGGTAGAGAAGGTTTCTTGTAGTTATTGAAGGAAACAAGCTTAGTCTTAGCAGCATTGAATGTGACCAACCATTTTTGTCCCCATTCCACTACAGATTGGAGGTCATCCTCTCGTGTTTCTGCCATTTCCTTGGATATGTGTTCATTTGTTTTCCCCTCATAGCTGTTATAGAGAGTGGTGTCATCGGCAAATATACCCATCTCCGAAACAATTTTATCAGGGAGGTCATTTATGAATATCAGGAATAATAGAGGTCCAAGGATAGACCCCTGAGGTACTCCCGCATTTATGTCATCCATAAAATATTAGCATTCCCTTAGAAAATGTTATGGGCAGCACCCTCAAAGGGATTCGTGGCAAAGAATTGGACTATAGCAAATGGAATCGGTATCTCAAGGGTAAAAAACAACAACAAAACAACTCCGGACCAACTTCATTACTCAACATACAATTTTACTTTCGTCGTCTTTCTTTATTTTGTTTCCACATTACGAGAAATTGTAAATAATAGCTGTTCCTGAGTCGAAATCTATTTATCTAATATTTATTGGTAGTGTTCGACCTTGGAGTAATATTGTATCTTCATATATTAAATGGCTTTATGACTTGTCTAGAGCGATTTCCATACACAAAATACGACCTTTTTCTGTGCTAATAGGATGAAGAAAATTATATAATGCAATGATTATGCAAATACATCAACAAAGAAGGCTGAAATTCCAGTATGCAGGCTATATAGAGCATATCACAATGTTCTGAGATCGAATAAAAACGGTCAAAACTAATAGATTAGCAGAACTTCAAGCCACTTGCTGAAATTTAGAAAATACTCAGTAATGCACTAATTTACTGAGAAAACAACCATTTTGCCAGATCATTCAATGTTACCTAAGTAATAAAATAATAAATTTTCAGCACCCATTGACGCTACCTTGTTATGGCTAGAAACTTAAACAACTGTAATTCTAGGTTTTATGGAAATGAACCGAAGTTTATATGTAACGTCACGGCTGCCACTTGAATTTTCCAGTGAAGACATAACTAGTGTTAAATTTAAACAAAATAAAAGTAGGTGCAATGGAAACAAACAAACTGATGGCGTCTTATACACTCGAGCCATCTGTTTGCCGCTCAATAAATTAGTCTGGTTTCAGTCGGATTATCAAATTTCGTTTCGTACTTTCGTCTGGATAAAAAAAAGAGATAGTTCTAGGCCAATGGCGTATACGTCCGCTATGTCATAGCTTGTATATAATTTATACAAAAGTATTCGTTCATTAATTAGCAGCTGAATTCAAAAGACATTTTCTGAATTTCGACTATGTTACGTTTAAAAGTTAGTACGGTCCTAGACATGACCTTAAACTATATCCGATGGTGATGCCCCAGCTTTCGGGCTTTGGGGAGTGTAGCCACCCTTTAATTGCCATTGCTCCCAGGGCCACTCTGACCCGGAGTGGTAGTACCTGTTAGGGTTCCAACTATAGGTTAAATAGAAACCAACTTCAAAAACAAATATACTCTATTAAAAAATTGTTCTTCAAAATCACTGGATTCGGCATTAAATAACCTGGAAAGGGTTGATATGCCGTAAAACAAAAACAAACTAAAAGTTAGCAATTGATACGTTTAAATATATATTTGCCAATACTCGTAAAATTTCTTGTTGAAATGATTTGATAATCCTTACTTGTTTATAAAAAAAACTAGCAAGGATACCCGATGTTACCAGGGAGTAAATGATGATCAACGAATGTTTCACAATACCATACTGTTATTGTCACGGAAATCGGTAAAAATCGCCTATTTTTTAATCAAATCGATCGATTGCCTGCTCTAGTTGGGGTCACATCGCGGTGCACCGGGAGGAAGCGCCACAGTCCTCTACACACTGATTAATCCACAATACATTTTAGTCTACATTGCACTGTTGATTTTATAAGCTTATTTCTTTTATATATATTGGCTTGAATTAAAGTTGAAAATACCAAAGGCAAGTATTATCGTTCAATTGTGCCCTAAGCAAGAACATTCATTTCGAACGCACCATTGTTATATCAAAGAACCTATTGCTGATTTTACATGTCTAGTTTTTATGCTTTTGCGATGATAATGATTTTAATTTAAGTTTATAATAAAAAGTCAAGTATCATGGTTCTATTGTGCTTTAACCAGAAATATTCATTTCAAATACACGTCTGTTATATCGTATTTTTTTTCTGCTTGTGTGGTAATAAAACTTGTCAAATGCACTTGTGACGTTAGGCATTATAAGGATTAAATAATAATTTAAACCTTGGTCAAAGCGGCCTGTTCCATCTTTCATCGGATTATTTCGATTATCGATTATCAATTACCGATACTTATCGAAGACATTAAGATACAAAAACTAAGAACACTGCAGATACATAAAGGACATTTGTGTGAAATTTCATAAAAATTGGCCCACCCGTTTTAGAGTCCATACAGAACGAATTCACACATACAGACACACACAGACAAAATTCCATTTTATATAATAGGCTACGGAATCAAATCATATAACGTATTGAAAACGAAATGTTGAAAATGCGAAACCGGAAGTAACTTATTTGCAAATAACTCTAAAAAAGGCCTTGTGTCTAAATTAGTTCTCGACGGAAGGCAATTACCTTCTATTCGACAGCACTTTATAATGGGAAATTATGAAAGTTAAATAACAAGAAGATATAACTAAATTCCCAAAGCAACATTTATATTTTCTTAAATAATGTTATTTTTTTGTTTGTTTTTTTTTTAGTTAGCGACTGAAATAATAAGATGAAGATGTGGGCTGGAAGCACCGGTAAGCAGCAAACCGGTACATAAGAATAATTATAAGATTCCGAGATAAAGTAGCCACCGAATTAAGTATTAGTTTCGATTGAAGCGAATAGAAAAGGGGCTGTATTATTTACAAGAATGTAAGACAATGTTTATATCCAAACAACTCTAATTGTCTGGTTTGTAATGAAAAAGCTATCGATAACAAAGAAATGATAATCAGACTGATGTTTCCTTATATTTTTATAGCAATCGCGCGAGACAAAGTGTGAAGCCACTTGATATAGGAGCTAACAATAACAAAATATGAAAAAACAAAAAAACACTAGTTGTTTATTGATCTTAGTCACGACAAGACAAATTCTATAGGTACGAGGTAACCAATTAACAGTTAGAGAGTTCCAAAAACATGCAGTTCTTTGAAATAAGCTGCTAGAATAAGAAGCTGCATTACAACGAGGCATCAAGACAGTGTATTAGTGGAGACCTCTAGATCAACGATTCAAACGAACTAGAACAAAAGGAACCGGGAATAGATCCGACAATTCCGAAGAACACATGCCCTAATAGTCTTTATAAATAAAAAGACTGAGACTAGCAACATCACGTCCGTGAGAAAAAGGTTACAGAGAGGAAGAATTAGCGGTAGCTAATCGAATTATAAACACGTTTCTATATTTATTAAGAACCCTTAAATGATACGGAAGTTCGCCCGCCCAAACTATGACCACAACATTCCACACACGACCTGATAGTAGATTTGTAGAGAAAAAGAATATCCTCAGCTGTGAGAAAGTGTACGGATCGATAGAGAGAATTGAGTTTACAAGAAGCAGAAATAGCAATGGATCTCCTTTATGCATTTGAGGGATACAGAAGTAGACTTCGTCAAAAATGGGAATTTTTTTTTTTTAATTTTCACCAGCTATGGACAAATAGCTATGTCTTGCGGATTCTTTCGGAAAGGAACAGGTAAGAAAGTAAACGCTGAAAAAAAAATCCGGTTTGGAGACCCGATAAGCGGATTGTGAACTACTTACACACCTTTTCGCCAACCCCTGCAGTTGCGCTGGTTCGACCGTATTGGTTTGCCTTTCCGTCGGATTTTGTTTGCAAGTCCAAGAGGGGGTGGGGAGCTAGTACTAGATGGGCTTAGGTCTCCTTGTCACCTACCCAGGCCTGCTGTGGCTATACAGTCGAAACTAGAGTCTCCATCTGGAGAGACATCTCTAGTTTGGACTGTATATCCACAACAGACGCTGCAAGTACACCAAACTAGATGCAGAACGACATTTTCTGACAAGTCAGAAGGTTGCCATCATCATCTGGGGATAGATAGAGAGAGAAAGAGAGAGGGAGAGAGAGAGAAAGAAATAAAGAAGAAAGAAAGATGGAAATAAATGATTTATATACTTCCAATAATATATAAAAGCAAGCATGAGCTTTTAAAAAAAAAAAAGATCTTGGCGAACCAATTTAAGTGCAATTTACCGAAAAAATAAATAAATAAAATAACGTAACTCTTTTTCTTTAACAACTGTTAGCAATAAAATAATTCCTTCTCTTGCCCCAAAGACATCTCAAAAATTCATATCAACTTAAAAGATGACAGTTTCACAAACCCCGAAAGTGCCAAATAGATATTGATCATTCTTCCTTTACCAGACGCCAGATGCAAACAGCGCCAAACAGAGGCCAAAGGCAAAATGACGTTTTAACTGTCAGGGAAGTTAAAGTCGTGGGAATAAAAAGAAGATCCTTTCATTTACCCGACCTCCTCTTCCCTTTTTTCCCTTTCTTCCCTCTCTTCCCTTTCTTCCCTCTCTTCAGGCATCCGTTCCTTAAGAAAGAGATCCTTTTATGATTTAAAAAAAAAAGAAAGAAAAAGTACTTGTCCCTTGACCCTTTGTCTTGTTTGTTTTAGATGATCTGCTGAAGTTTATACTAATCATCCTTGTTATCGTTGCTTGCAGATGGTGTAGAGGATGAAGGGTGTTCGTCGTTTCGCCAGATGATGTGGACAACCTCGTGGTGGGAACCATTCACATGTTATAAAAAAGGTTACTCAACACAAATCGCTTGTGGTACTTTGCAGTTTTGCGTCAGAAGGAGGGTTGTATGTCTATATCGTTTCAATTCACAGTCTGACAATTTTCGCAATCTTTACTTAAAATAAAACAAAAAAAAACGCAAACCTTATACAAACATTTATATATGACTAGCAGGGTTATCAAACATTGCCTGGGACAAAAGCGTAACATAATTTCTGTACCTCTATCTTTCTGTCTCCCCTGTTTCCTCCGCTACCCTCCTTGTTCGCCCAGTTCATTTTTCTCTATGGACATGGACACAGACATAACTAGAGTCGGCGAAACAACAACAACATTATTATTAATAATAATAATAATAATAATAATAATAATAATAATAATAATAATAATAATAAGAAGAAGAATGATAACAATAATAATAACAATTATAATAACTGGGACCTTGCGGGGGCTTATTGCCACTCAAATTCCAGTGAAGACCAATAGTTACTGCCAACGAGAAATCAATTGCAAGCAGCTGTTGCGGCAATGCAAATTTATTTGTAAATGTTATCGAAAGAGGTGGAGAGTACTGGAAACCTGGGGAGGCTTGTTGTCACTCAGCTTCCAGGGAACACCACACGCTGTTTTCAAGGAGAGATCTTTGATGACCTGTGTGAAAGCTCCTTGCGAACCAATAACAAGAACAAGAACAACAACAACAACAACAACAACAATAATAATAATAATAATAATAATAATAATAATGATAATAATAATAATAATAATAACAACAACAACAACTAGCGGGACCTGTGAAAATTCCACAGGTGACTCATTCATATGTAATATATTGATGTTGGCATTCTGTAGATGTTCAGTGTAAATGGAGACGCTCTGATATTACTGTAGCTTTTTAGTTAAAACTGCAAAAGTATTTATTCAAGCTAGCACGATGTCCAGTAAAGCCCGGTCGTAAAGTACGTTTAAATATATTTTAATTCTCGCATATATCGTATATATTATCATAGAGCTAACGTTCTATCGATTTTTATATGTTATAAAGTTGCGAGTTCAAAACAGAAATATATATCCGTATGACTTGGGTGCATTAGCATAATCGAAACTGAAATAAATCTTATGATATATATATATATATATATATATATATATATATATATATATATATATATATATAACTTGAGTTCCTTCAGCCATAACTGAAACCGAAACCAAAACTTATGAAGAATTCTTGATAAAATTATTTACAAAGAAAAAAATATAGATGAGTTATAGTCGAAACCGAAACCAAAACTTATAGAGAATTCTTGGTAAAATTATTTATGACATGAAATAAAAGATCATAACAATTAAACGACCCGGATGTAAGCGTAACACACAAAAGAACAAACACTATCGTAGTAATATATAGATAACAACAACAATAACAATAATAATAATATACATCATTATTTTTACATACTTACAGACAATAGTGTTTCCTGCTTATGCAATCATCAGTGCAAGAGATGACGATCAACGCTGGTCGATAAAGCAATAGGTCCACCTTTGGCTCAATTAACAATATATTTTTATATATATATTAACCGTTTTATCTGCTTAGTTACACATGTTTCGGTTACCGAATCGTATCAACGACCCAGTAACTTCATCAGATTTTGCAGAAATGATTATTATGATTAGAAAAACGATATTAGAAGAAACGCAAAAAAGTGGGGGGGATTTCAATTCTAATTTGTTTGTAAATTCCCTAAAATTGCTCTACAATAGTATTGAACACTTTCTTCGGGTTTCTACTAATTATCATTTTTGCTAAATATTTGCTCCTATACACTTGAGTACTATATCCCAAAAACTTGGATCATTACCATTATTATGGAAAAGGTGAACTTCAACTTGTCACTCAAGAACATACCCACGACAAGCAGCAGAAACGACCTGTTAAAACTCACCCTAAGAATGGAAGAATTGATTAGAAAAATGCGATAGAAGGCATTTTTTGTCTTTTTTTACATAGGTGTCACCACTTATCAAGACCGATAGGCCACTCAAGTCTAAGGGTTAAAGAGTGTAGAGCAGTCAAAAGGACAATATAGTAATCGATAGTAATGGAAGTTCAATAAATTTGTTAACTTAAGTGGAACGGCTCATCAGAAACTTGTTCACGTTGGACTTGAAGACAACCATATTATAGACAGTGGAAAGAAGGAAAACGGAAGACAATTCCACAGGCGTGCAGTTCTAAGAAAGAAGCTTTGATCATGTTTAGGCTTAGGCACAGACAAAGAGTGGGGAAAATTATTGATAATGTTTTCAGCTAGTTTAGTGTTTCTTGTGAAAGTTTCTTTTTGAAGGAAAATGATACAAAAGATAATCACACGGATTACCATGGTTCGTCAATCAGGACACAGCTCCAATTGTTGACCAACTCCACAATTTCGAAAAAGATCTCATGGAACTTACAAACAAATTAGAATTGAAATTCTTCCCCGTCTTTTTCGTGCTTCCTCTAATATCGTTTTTCTAATCATGATAACCATTTCTGTAAAGTCTAGTGAAGTTACTGGATCGTTGATACGATTCAGTAACCGAAACATGTGTAACTAAGCAAATAAAACGGTAATAATAATACACACACATACACATACACACACACACATATATATATATATATATTTGCTCTGCAAATGTATTGAACACTTTCTTCAGGTTTTTACTATTTACCGTTTTTGCTATATATATATATATATATATATATATATATGTGTGTGTGTGTGTGTGTGTGTGTGTGTGTGTGTGTGTGTGTGTTTGTGGAGGGGTTGATATAGCAATGCCAGCTGAAATGAAGGTGGTAGAAAAAGAATAGGAAGGCGCCAAACAATATCAAAACTTGAAAAAAGGAGATAAAAAAAAACGTGTGAAAGTAGCCCCGGGGAGTATAAGAAAAGATTTTACAAGAAAATTGGTATCTATTGCAATTTTGGAGTACTTTACAAAACTGTCCTGTTGGGAACAATCAGAATCTTACGTAAAATGCTGAAAGACTGAGAAAAGAAGATGCGGATTACCTATTGTCATTTGTTATGATCCGACTATCGCACGAAATAGGCAGTAACAACAGCCAGACAAAAATGTGATAAAAGAATAAAAATATTTATAATTAGATCAGAGTTATTTCCTTTAGATGATAAAATTATGACAGGTTACGTCTTATTTACTTCACTTTATATAATAACATTTAAAATCGGGTGAATTTCTTGATAACATTAAATGATATAAATTACCACTTTTTTATATGGAGGTCACCACTTATCAAGGCCCATAGGCCACTCAGGGATAAGGGTTATTGCGTGTACAGTGATCAATGAGATAGTATTGTAGTAATCATTAATATTGGAGATTTGATAGAGTGTCTTACTTAAGAGGGCGGTTTGTCAGAAATTTGTTTATGTGGGACTTGAAGAAATCCAAGTTGTAGTCAGGTGGGAAACAGGCAAACGGAAGAGAGTTCCACAGATAAAGAGTGCGGAAAATTATTGACAGTAGTTTCAGCCAGACGGGTATTTTTCGTGAACGATTGGCGAGTGGGGCGAGAGATTGGAGCTCAGACGAACACTTGCAATGGAAATAACAAAGACAGGCTCACAACGTCTCTTCTGTGGGAGAGAGGCTGCAGGGAAGAGAAAAGAGCATCCCCCACTAAGCTACGAAGTCTATTTTGTACTCTGTCAAGGCAGGATAGGCTGTTTTTAGCGGCTCCAGCCCAGATGTCGCAGTAGTACTCCATCCCTGTATGTACTTGGTTTTTATACAGATAGAGAATTGCATCAGTAGTGAGATATCTTCTGGAGCGGTAGGAGGACCCCACCATTTTCCCAGCGTCCTTTGCAACAGACCTGGTGTACGTGTTCCATTTCAGATCAGGAGTAAAGGTCAAACCCAGAAGCTTGTCAAAACAAGGCGCCTCCCCAAGACAAGAGCCATTCATTTCGATTGATGCCAGATGGGGATCAGAGCGTTAATGATGTAAAGATAGAAGCTTGGTTTTGGATGCATTAAAAGTAACTAGCCACCTCTTCCCCCACTGTACCACGCGCTCAGGATCAGAGGAGAGAGAATTAGAGAGAACCTTGTCATTTACGGCCTTTGATGTGTTGCCATAGATGGTCGTGTCATCAGCATAGATGCCAACGAATGATTTAAGTATGTGTTTTGGGAAATCATTGATGTAGATCAGGAAGAGAGTTGGGCCCAGGATGGACCCCAGAGGGACTCCAGAATTAATACTGCAGGCTTCTTATTTCTGCTCATCAACCACTACTTTTATGAACCTATCGGAGAGAAATGATTTAATGATTGAGAAAATATTACCAGTGATACCGTAGCTGGAAATCTTGTAAAGTAGGCCCTTATGCCATACCTTATCCAAGGCCTGCGATATGTCAAGGCAAGGACTTTTTTTTTCTAAATTTTAAATATCATTTTTCTGGGTAACGCTGATTGAAAAAAAAAAATACAAACTTGTTATGGTTGTTTTGTTGTTGTTGTTTTTTTTTTTTAAATTTGTAAGTATTTACGAGATATACAAACATACACATAGGCGTTAGCTCCTTATATTATTTGACCAGCATGATATTTGAATCTGTCTGGCGGTATAAATGAATAAAGGCAATAATTTTAACAATGTATGTAACCTCTGCTAAAACTTTTCTTTATTTTCCCTACCATTGAACTTCTCTTTCTTTCTCTTTTTACCTCTCCCCCTGTCATTCTATGTCCCTCTTTCACTCGACTACCCTTCTCTCTATCATACACCCCCCACACACACGCGCACACACAACTCTTTCTCTCTTTTTCTCTCTCTCTCTCTCTCTCTCTATATATATATATATATATATATATATATATATATATATATATCTTTCTCTCTTTGGAAACAGGCTAAAATGATTTAAAGTAAGAAAGTTAATGTTGTTTTTGAAACAACTACAGTAAGAATTCAAAAACAAAATAATTTGATCTGACTAGGCCAGCGTCATACTGAACCCACCTTGAGTATTATTCACACAACGTTTCAGTCGATGTAACCCCCGACATTCTTCAGGTGTATCTTATCAAACTGGGAAATCTTTCTGTTGAACTCGGGAATCTGCACGAAAAGGGTAGCATGTTTTCATTTCGTCAACCATGACCAAGTAGAATCTTGAGTAATTCGTAGTTGTATTCTTATTATCGCTCGCACTAATGGCTGAAACTTCAAAAAGAAGAGTGTCACTTCCAACTAAATTTTTATCGAATACGTTATCCATTATGTTAAGGACCCGTGGTAATTTTCCAAGTTCGACAGAAGTATTCTCGAATTTGAAAAGATATACCTAAAGATAGTCGGAGGTTACATTTGTCGAAATGCTGTGCCTATTGTTTTTACGTATAAAAAAAAAGTACGCGCATCTCTTGCTATCTAGAAATCATTTGTGTGTAAAAGAAGCCAAATCTCTCTACCACTTTATCAAGTGAATTTGAATAAAATGGCGTCCTTCCAACGTTGCAATTATCGCCAACAACAACAACAACAACAACAACAATAACAAAAATGGACTTATATTATTTTTCGGGGTTACGTTGATTGAAAAAAATACGAAATTTTGAAGGTTTTTTTTTAGAATTTTTAAGTATTTGCGAGATATACAAACATACACGTAGACGTTTGCTCCTTATATTATTTGACCAGCAGGATACTTGAACTTGCCTGGTAGGATATAAGTAAAGGCAATAATTTTACCAGTCTTTTAATACTTTTTAAAAACTTTTAAAACTTGTCAAGATCAAACTATGCTGATTATTGCTAGGTAGAAAGAATGGATAACTTCTATGTATGTAATATATATATATATATATATATATATATATATATATATATATATATATATATATATATATATATATATATATACTGGCAGGCCGCTTTGCATTGCCCGGACGTAAAATATGCTTAAATATGATATTTTAATTAATGCAGATTTCGTATTCATTATTATATTATATTGGGCCCAATATATAGTAAGTAAAAACTTTAAAAAATACGGACTCGTGCGCTACCACCGAGAATCGAAACCGAAACGTTTAGGTTACGATTTACTTTTTCCTTTGAGGTTTACGCCTGAACTATGAAGACATGCTGCTAGGCTAAAAATTGACACATGAACCATTAGCTATTGCGTTATGCATGCATATTCGTAATATATATATGTATATATATATATATATATATATATATATGATTTGAATCATATAAAATATTTATATTCTAAAATTTTAATTCGTTGTTTTTTTTTTAATTCACGTTAAACAAGGAACATTGCCATTGAAACAAACTAAGAGACTATTGTAAATTTTGAATTATATGGTTATATACAAAGGGACATCCTCTTGAGAGTAGTACAGCGAGGTACTTATTCACATTACATTTAAACTTCTGTTTGCTAATATACTTTGAAAAACAGGGAGCAGGAAAATAATTCCAAATATTAGCAGTTCGAGAAAAGGAGCCATCCGTATAGAAAGCCTATCTGCACTTGAGGTCCTCAAAAGTGAAGAGTCGATTGTGAGGTTGGCCAAGAATATTTATGTCGAGGAGGCATCAGAGCAGCAAATTCATCAGAACACATTTCATTGAGATTATTCAATTTAAACAAAAAAAAAAATTCATCCCGAGCAACACCGGATAATTTTGTAAGCCAATAAATGAAAGCGTCATTTGTGTGCGGGGTGTTCTAATTACGCAAACGATTTAGTGTATCTGAACAAACGGCTGATCCATCGGTTCTAAGAGACATAACAGACAGGGCATCTTACTGGAATCGATGCAGATGGGGAAACCCACCACGTCATTTCATTTTGCTCAGGGGTCGCACTTGAACTTGATGGCTCCATTTAACAACAGGATGTAAACTCGATGAACTGCAATTGCCGAAAAAAGAAACAAAAAAAAGTGAAACCACTAATTTTCTCTGACAGCCACAAGCATGCAATGAAAAAAAAAAAAAAACAAAGAGGCGGGTGGGGGGGAGAGAAATGGGGTTTTGTGGTTGGCCTTTTACTTTGCATTGTTATGAACGGGGGAAGGTCTGCATTTTTCGGTTGGCTTCTCTCATTTGAAAATGAAAGGCTAACCATAAAAGAAAAGAAGATGGTTTCCTCTTGAACGTCGCCATTATTAGCATTTTTCTTTCGCATTCGTGTTCTTTGATTTTCTTACTTTTCGATTCTTCTTCCTCATCTTTCTCCTACTCTTTTCGTACACTACTACGGCAGCTACTGCTACTGCTGCTGCTACTATTACTGCTACTACTACTCCTTCTCCTCATATTGCTACGTTCCATCTAGTTTCCTTCTTATACACTTCTCCTTCGTGTTCGTCATTATACGATATTCTTCCTCTACTTTCATACAATTGTGGATGCAATATATTTCTATGCTTCGTTTTAGACATCAGCATCATTTGTATTTATCTTCGAATTTTTCTTCTTCTTCTTCTTCATCTTCTCACATGCAGTTCTGCTGCTTGTGAACTTTTGCTACCGCGCTATTTTTTTTAATAGTTTTTTTTTTCGGGTCAAATTCAAGCTTCACGATATTATTATTATTATTATTATTATTATTATTATTATTATTATTATTATTATTATTAAATTCTTAGGTAGAAAGCACAGGATAGTTACAAAACACCTTCCCCATCCACGTGTTAAGAATGGCTTTCAAAATAATAACGTCATTATTTCAGCACGGTGGCAAAAGTGCACAAGTACCGCAGTTCTGTTTCCTCTATCTTATTGCTTTTCTCTTCCCTATTTTCTTACTACTACTACTAATACTACTACTACTACTACTACTACCAAGTTCTTCCTAGTTTCTTCCTTATAGAATACTGCTTCCGATATGTGATTCTTCTACTTGCCTTCTATTGTAAACTCATATATTTCTACGCTTATTTATACAGTTTCTGAATTTTTTTTAGATGAACATTGGTTATTCGTATCATTTGGATTCTTCGAACCCCTGTTCTCATCTTGAGTGTCATTTTCACTGATCGTTGAAGGTTCAATTCTCGATGTGATAGAATTGCGAATTACTCAGGGCTTCTATCCAGTCGTGGCTGACGAAACGAGAACATGCCACCCCCGTGAAGTAAATAAAACGTTCCGTTCTAAATTCCGTCCAAATTCCTGACTTCGACAGAAACATTCCCGAGTTCGACAAGATGAACCTGGAGGAGGTTGGAGGTTACATCGACTGTTGTGAAAATGGCACTAAAGATAAAAGCAGTAGCCCGAAGAATCCAAATAATACTTTTTTAATTCTTTTTTCGATTCTTCTTCTTCTTCTTCTTCTTCTTCTTCTTCTTCTTCTTCTTCTTCTTCTTCTTCTTCTTCTTCTTCATCATCATCATCATCATCATCATCATCATCATCATCATTTATTTCTACTATTTTTTTCTTTTTAAAATCTTTCTTTTTTTCTTTATCTCCGTAATCATATTCCTTTTTTCTCCGGTTCATTATACTTATTATTATTGATGTTTGCTATGCCAAGCAGAACCGACTTCTGGAGTACGGTGATGTTGTACTTGATTCTCGATATTATTATTATTATTATTATTATTATTATTATTATTATTATTATTATTATTTACTTACTAGCAATAGCCATCATCAAAGAGTGCTTTTTGAGAACAACTTGTGGTGTTCCCTGTAATCTGAGTTACAACAAATCTCCCCAGACTTAACCTACTTTTTACCTCTTTCGATAACCTTTGCAAAAGAATTTGCGCTATCGCAACAACCGCTTACCATTGATTTCTCGTTTGCGGCGACCATTGGTCTTCGCTGGAATTTGGATGGCAATAAGCCTCCCCTAGGTCTCAGTCCCCTTTACGCTAGCTAGTGCTTTCTCTCCTGGATATTTTCATCCTCTTTGACCTTCATCATTTGGTGTCGTGCTCGTTTATGGTGGCACTCACAAAAAAGTGGGAGGCGATATCTTATAATTATACAGTTTCCGTTTCATAATTCCATGTGATGTTCTTTTGTGTTTTGCATCTTTAGCTGTTTCTGTGTTTAGTTTTTGTGCAGTTTTTGTGTTGCAGCTTTCATTATTGAGATTCGTTGTATCTTCTCTGCCATCCCTCTGATTCCAATCTCTTCCATTCTTTTTTTCAAAGTTTTTCGGTATCGTTCCTAGCGCTCATACTGTTAGTGGTGTTATCTTTACTTTCTTCATTTTTCAGATCTCTTTAAGCTCTCTGGCCAATTCCGTGTATTTGCTCCGCTTCTTAGTCTCCTTGATCTTCACTCTGTGGCTGTTGGAACGGCAAAATCTACATTTTGGCAGGACTTTTCCTTCTTGTTAACTATTATTACATCCGTTTTTAGTCGTGTGCAAGCGACTCTATAAGTCACTCCGTCAGTCCGTCGGTCTGTCTGTCCGTAACACTTCTGTGCTTGGCCTTTTTGGTTAAGATCAAAGGTCTGTTGTTAATAAATGCTGTTCTTAGCTTTGGGCCAAGATCAAAGTCTCCGTGATGTATCGACAGTCCACAGCCGTCGTGCAAGCCAACGGAAAGCGCTCAAAACCCTTTGTTATCTCTCGGTCGGTGGGTCAGGGTTGTCCGCTGTCGTTCCTGCTCTATGTTCTGGATTTGGAGTCCCTGCTCCGCAAGCTTGGACGTGGGGAGGCAGATTCGGCCCTGCACGGAATTGCAATACCCGGTGTTAAGCCACCAAGGTATCCGCGTTCACCGATGATGTCACGGTCTTTGTGTCGAGCTTCAGAGACATCGAGATCGTGTCAGAGGCGCTCGCCCGGTACGAAAAAATTACAGGACCAAGATAAACTGCAGCAAGTCGGTAGGACTGCAGTTGGGCGCCTGGAGTGGCAAAGCCAACCTCCCGGCGCCCTTCAGCTGGACGCATGGCCCAGTTCGGATCCTCGGCGTGTGGTTCAGACCGGGTCTCCAGCTTGACAAAAATTGGTTGGAGGTACGATCAAAGGTGGAGGCTGCAGTCAATTTGTGGCTTCCTAGGAAACTTTCCTTGAAGGGTAGAGCTGAGGCGTGCGCCACTTACGTCTTTCCTCTCATCCTTTACCGACTGGCCGTACTTCCCCTGCCTGCACAACACCTAAGAGCTCTCGTCAAACTCTTGTCCTCGCTTGTTTGGGACAGAGGAAGACACTGGGTGAGCAGACAGGTCTGTATTCAACGTCCGTGTGAGGGAGGCTTGGGAATGCCGCTTGAAGTGTCATTGAGATGCTGTGAGGCTGGCCTTCCTGATCCACTATATGCAAGATGACCAACCGTGGCACCCTGTGGTTACAGCCGCCTTCCCTAACCTCATTATTCACCCTTCTATCGAGAGCCGTTGTAGGCCGCGGGGAGAATCTGCCTACATGAAAGTGTGCCAAGCCACGCTAAAACGATTACCAAGGTCCAGCGACCTTGTGACTGCTATCTGTAGGGAACTCCACAGGGATCTAGTGAGGGGGGCCGCCGACGACCCGCTATGCGCGCATTTGGGTTGGCAGCAGAGTGAGATACGCTCCGCGTGGAGCTGGGCGCCAGGTTCGAGTCATCTGAACAATTCGGAGTTTTCTCTGACCTGGCGATTGGCCCAAAATGCATTTCCACTCAACAACGTACAATGCAGTTTCCGGTTTTTGGAGTCGCCTGATTGTCCCTGTCGTGGGACAACGCCCGTAGAAATGACTGATCATGCTTTCTTCAGTTGCCGCGAACTCCACCGGTACTGGTCGTATGTCAGCGAAGTGACGGCTCGCATCGATCCCCAGCATCCTCGCCCAATTACCGTATCCAATGTCGTGGACAACATGAGGCCGCCGTGAGACTGAGAAAGAAAAATGGTCTACGTTACGATCCTGGCCGTGGCGAGAATGGTGATTTGGACGTCGCGTCTGCAAGGTTACCAGGGGGGTAGTTGTCTTTTTCTGATCAGGATCTGATCGCTTTCTTTAAACACCAACTACGGGTGA
The DNA here is from genome assembly GCF_053919585.1 of Euprymna scolopes. NCBI lineage: Eukaryota > Metazoa > Mollusca > Cephalopoda > Sepiida > Sepiolidae > Euprymna > Euprymna scolopes. The sequence continues at coordinate 58,696,349 of NC_136499.1, read as the reverse complement.
AGATCAGATGTGATAGAAGAAGGCTGCATAGCGAGGCATTTGACAGAAGATGGATACAGGTAGCAAGTCTGTGTGTATGAAGAGGAGCCAAATTTGAATATGTGTTCCCCGCCTAGGTGTGGAACGCGCAGTTCCGTAAAGTAAAATTAAACAAGTAGCCTCTCAGCTAGATGAGTGTGTGTTCCATCCCTCCCCGGTTAGGAAGCCTCCAAAATACCCACCCCCTCCTACTTGCAATTTTTGTTTTCACCCCTTCCTCTAAATTTCACCCATCTTGGAGAGAAAGAAATACAAACTAACCCCCATCCCTTACCCACAAAATTTTCTTTTCTCTATTCACCCGCATCTAGAGGGCATCCGCACTTAGAGACTGACCCGCAGAAGCGAGGTTCTTTTTACAAACGTGGTGGGACAGGCAGTCTATCAACTAGACGGGGTTGGGAGGGTCTTACTAATCACCCCCCCCCTTTTTATTTTATTTTCTTCTTCCCCCGCCCTTGACACAAATGAATTATTGTACCATTTTTATTGTTATCTTTTTTGTTTTTACACGTCAATAAAAATGTTTTAAAAATTGGGAGTTAAGTAGAACGTCCCTTAGTATGAAAGGGTGAATGCGGTATTATGATGAAAGAAGATACTAGCTGGGAGAAACTTTTGATTTTGTTTAGTTCTGGAGTGACAAGGATAACCAACGACCCCCATAATCCCCCCTTTGAGTTGGCCATGTGCCTAAGTTTTTTGTTCATTGTTGATTTTCAATGTATTTTAACATGAATAAAGGATTTAATATCTCAAAGTGTAGTATCTGTTCTTACTACATGCTGTACTTATTGTGATATAAAGTGGGGGATCACTTTTCTGCATTAATTTTATGTTAAATGATCACCCACTTTACAACCAGTTAGTCTCAAAGCCATTCAAGTCATTCTCCAGATCATTCAAGTTGTTTTTGAAGGATTCCGGTTATTTTTTAAGCATTCAAGTCATTCTTAAGGTCATTCAATTCTTAAGTTCATTAAAGTCATTATAAGTCATTTACTTTTTATTTAAGTCATTTCAGTCCATTTTTCGGTCATTTCAGTTTATCTTCAAGAATTTCATGTCAATCCTACATTCACGCATTCATTCATTACACGAGAGCACGTGACTAATGGCTATCAGCCTTGTTCTTGCTTGGATGGGTTTATCCATTTGTATATCTATGTTCCATAGGTTCTTGTGACTTTAATTTTCCAGTACTGCTGGCGGTTTGTGTTTCTACCATTTATCTGTGTTTTCAAGATGCAATTACTTTCACACTGGCCAATGTACTGCCTTCCCCACGTGATCGTGTTTATTTTTATATTCTTTTTGGGCTAGATTGCTGCATTCACTTATTGTGTGGTTTATTGTTTCGTCTCTTTGTCTACAGAGTCTGTATTTTATGTTTTCTTGTGTCTTGTCAATCCTTGCTGTGATGTAGTTTGTACTAATTGCGTTATCTTGTACGGCTGTTATTAGTGATGCAGTTTCCCTATTATTATTATTATTATTATTATTATTATTATTATTATTATTATTATTATTATTATTATTGTCATCATTTTTTATCTAAGAACCAACGTAAAATTGGCTACTGTTTACCATCCTGGGGTAAGAGCTACTAAGGTATGCTGAATATTTAGCCATGACAGAATACGTTCTTCTCTTTCGCTTTCTCTTTCTCTCTCTCTGTCTCTCTCTCTCTCTCTCGCTCTGTATATCTCTCTCTTACTCTTTCTGTATCTCTCTTTCGCTCACTGTTTCTTTCTCTCTGTCAATCCCCCCTCCGCACTCTATATATATCTTTTTCTATCAATAATTCCTTCTATTTTAATCTATCTATTTTTTCTCCCTCTTCTCCCCCCCTCTCTCTTTCTCTCTCTCTCTCTCTCTCTCATATACCTGGTATTCTTATCTTTCAATACTCTTATACTTCTGTTTTCCCTTACACACTAAAATATAAATCCGGTAAACTTTCGTTTACGTAAACAAAGGTCAAGAAACTATGGTGTGATAGTCTAAATGTTAACTCCGTTTACATTTCTAATAATTTTTTATTTATTTATTTATTATCAAATATTTTTCATCATACTTCCAATTAACTTACTTCTGACCGAAGCGAAGTTAATGTCTATTCTGGTCAGTCTTAAGTGCTATAAGACACCATTCTGGGCATTGCCTTCTACATTAGGTTAGTTTGTTGACGATTGAGAGATATCGACCTGGCCAATCATGACAAATTTCTCGCCCGTTTTTGTGGAAGCTAGATTGGCCACTAAAAATTTATCGTGTGTTTAACTTTGCTGCATTCTAAAGCATGTATAAAAAAGAACTAATCGCATTACAAGTTGAAATTTTGTCGATAAGTAGAAGCATCTTAAAAATAGAAATATAGATTTAACAGAAAAAACTGTTTTAAAAACACGCTTTTAGATGAAAATAAAAAACGAGTTCCTTTTCTTTTTTTTTTAATTAAAAATCCCTCGTCAGAGACAAAGTTCTTAAGTTTTGTTGGTCTTTTTATTTTCTTCTCTCTTTTTTTTCTTCGGAAGTAAAACGTCCATCGTCATGTTCAGGTCGTGCTAGCTGGTATTGCACGTAGAGCTCTCTAGTTTTTGGGGTTTTTTTTTAATTTTTTTATTAAGCCGTAAAGGCGAATGCTCATCAAATATGAAGTTGAAAATGCTTGTTTTAAAACAGTTTGTTTATTCTATATTTATAATTCGATTACATTTTATCACACAGCCTAAACATTCGAGAATCATTTGATTCTGTCTTATGGCATATATTGAAAAGCATACGAATGCTTTATAATTTAATAAACTATATTTTTACTCAACACGAAATAATATTATTTCTTTAACATTCACATAGATGGCGATACGTTTTGTATAAATCTAATTGAGGACGAATAAAAATCTAAATCCATATAACACTGTTTTCTTCTCTATATAAGTGTTCGTGCAGAGAATATTATTCAGAAAATTAACATTTATGCTGATGACACCACCTTCTATTCTGATATTGCTTTTCGTGCATCTTCCTCGAATCAGTTGAAATATGCAGCTGATCTAGAAGTTAACCTAGGATCAGTTACAGATTAAGGCAAGAAATGGTTTGTTTCGTTTAATCCTGTTAAAACGCAGCACCTCTCTTTCAATCGTAGTCGTGTTCGTTTTATTCCTGAGATTATCATAGACGACTCTGCTCTTGATGCGGAATCGACTCTAAAAATTCTTGGTCTTTTTCCCCCATCAAATCTTTCTTGGAGCTCATACATTAAATCCATTGCTGTATCTGCTTTTCGTAAAATCGGGGTTTCTCTATCGCTTTCACAACTGAGACTTCCGCACACCTGACGCTATTATCTATCTCTACAAATCTACTATCAATCCATGGTGAAAGTTCTTGATAAAGTGAAGAAACATATCTGCACTTTTATTGCCTCCACCCTTTCTTTCTGCAACCTTTCTCGTACAGACGTGATGTTGCTAGTCTCAGTCTATTTTTAGAAATACTATTGTAACATATGTTCTTCAGGATTGTCAGATCTATTCCCTGCTGTCTCTATTCTAGCTTCCTGAACTCGTTGGTTTAGTAGTCTCCATCAACTCGCTGATTTTATACCACATTGTAATACGCCTTATTCTAATGGCTTTTCCAAAAAAAATTCAAGGTTAGAGAACTCTCTTCCTGATGATTGTTTTCCTCCAACAGACTGCCTAGGTCTTTTCAAGATTAAGGTAAATAAGCATCCCATGTCTTTTCGATAATCATCTTTCGTTTTTGTTAGCACCTTTCATTTCTTGTCTCGAGAGATTTTCATTAAAAAATACCAATATTTGTGCAATCTTGCTAGATTGGTTGCGTATTTCAGATGATGATGAAAGGAATAGTGAATTAGACGTGGAATGGCGAAAGGAAGAGAAAGGGTAGCAATAGCAGCAGCACAAAAGGCGGAGAAAAAGCGAATGTTGTAAATAAGTGAATGACGTAAATAAAGAAGAAAATAAGAGTACATGCAACGTATGTTTGACAAAAAACAGGCAAATGAGATTTAAAAAAATAATTAACAATTAATTAAGAGCACAGAATGTATACATTTACGTACCAGATCGTGTAATGTTAAATACTTGTTTAATGTTGCAACAGAGCTCACTTTTGTCTTGATTTCTATAGAACCAATATAAACAGAATACTTGAAATCTATTGTTTTAATCGTGATATGGATTATGGAACACATAATATAATCGACTTCTTCTCCCCTTTTTTCACATACATGATGTTGCTATTTTTTAGTCTTTTCTACGAATACTGTTAGTGCGTGTGTTCTTCAGAATTATCCGATATACTATCTGCTTCCTTTGTTCCAGTTCGTTTGACTCGTTGATCTTATTGTCTTCATCAATTCGCTGTTTTAATACCTCATTGTAATACATCTTCATATTCCAGTCGCTTCTTTCCAACTTGTAGAGCTTTCCTGGTGACTTTTCCTCCAACTTATAGCCTTCGTTTTTAGAAGACTCAGGTCAATAAGCGCCACCTGTCTTTACGTTCTTGTTAGTTATTTACAGCAAATTAATTCATGTCTTGTCTTGAGCGATTTCCATGAAAAATATATTCTGTACAAACTTATAAAAAATAGCAGAGGCGTAAGTAAACACACCGTCCAGCTGTATTGGCAGCTTAAATTGAGATAAAACTGGCGACTACGGTTGTGGTTTAGGAAGTCCAAATAGCTCAAAATACAATTATCATGGTTACAACTAAATATATTAACTTGGTCAAAAGGTTCGTTCGTTTTTAACGCCATATATCCGACCTGCTAAAGATCGTTTTATATTCTTATTCTTCAAATCCTGTATTTGAAATAGCCAGTATTTTTTTTTGTTTTGTTGTTTTTACATGGAGTTCACCACTTATCAAGGCCCAATGGCCATTCAGGGATAAGGGTTATTGTGTGTACAGTAATCAAAGGGATAGTGTAGCAATAGTATTGGAGAATTGGTAAGGTGTCATTACTTAAGGGGGGGGGGCTGTTTATCAGGAACTTGTTTGTGTTGGACTTGAAGACATCCAGGTTGAAGTCGGGAGGGAAATAGGCAAGTGGAACAGAGTTCCACAGGCGTGCAGTTCTAAGAAAGAAGCTTTGTTCATGGTATCTACGTTTTGATTTAGGCACAGATAGGGAGTGGGGAAAATTATTGACGGTGGTTTCAGCTAGTCGGGTGTTTTTTGAGAAAGATTGGCGAGGGGGGACCAGAGAATGAAGCTCAGACGAGCACTTGCCATGGAAATAACGATAGAACAATGACAGGCTCGCTACGTCTCTTCTGTGGGAAAGAGGTTGCAGGGTAAAGAAAAGGGCACCCCCCATCAAACCACGGAGTCTATTTTGTACTCCGTCAAGGCAGGATAGGATTTTTTTGCAGCCCCCGCCCAGATGTGGCAGCAGTACTCCATCTGTGGACGTACTTGGCTCTTATATAGATAGAGAATTGCATCATTAGAGAGATATCTTCTGGAGCGGTAGAAGGATCCCACCATTTTCCAAGCGACCTTGGCCACAGGCTTGATGTATGTTGACGTAAGTGTGTAATAAGCCTACGAGCAGAGGAGTTCTTAGATTTTAGCTTGTATTTTAGTTTTAAAAATGGAAGATCAAGCTAAACACTATCGAAATCTAATGCTTTTTTACTATAGAAAAATAAAATAAACTGCAGAAGTCTGCACAAATATATGCCATGTGTATAGATAAAATATTGTTATAGAATAGGTGTGGCAGAAATGCTTTGCTCGATTCCGAAAAGGTAACTTTTTAAGTGAACGATTCTGATCTCTTTGACCGACCAAAGATGATCGATAATGATTAAGTGAAAACCGTTATTGAACTAGATTGTAGTCTGACAACTAGGCATACATTCTCAACATTTCCAAATCGAGCGAGGAAAATGAACTGCATAAACTTGTTTGCATTTCCAACCTTGATGTTTGGGCTCCCCAAAAGACGAATTATTTTTTTAACCAAACCAATAAATGCGCCATTTCTTATAATATTTATAAAAATACTAATAAAAATAAAAATTACAAATCAATAAAATTGAAACAATTAGTAAAACTTGCTTTGTAAAACCATAATAGAAACGTTACATTTACAGTGTCCTTTATTTATGTATATAAAAATAAGTACAGCTTGTTGATAATATGAACATTGAAATAAGTTTTAACCCTTTTAATGAAAATGTACTTATGCAAAAAAACAATCGTTCTTTCTATTCTCATGAGAGATATTTTACGACACGAAATTAATAAGAACCATTTCAAGTTAAAAACAAAATTCAAAAGTTGAATTACTTTAAAAAAAATTACTTGCATCTTAACGGTTTCAAAATACTTCGTCTCTATATTCAGACTATCTATTTCTTTCCTTCGCTATATATATATATATATATATATATATATATATATATATATATATATATATATATATATATATATATATATAGTAAAAATGGTAATTAATAAAATGCGTATATATATATACTACTAAATACTACTTTTACTACTAAAAGAATTTCTACTAAATATATATATATATATATATATATATATATATATATATATATATTTCCTTCGCTATATATATATATATATTAGTAGAAATGGTAATTAATAAAACGCGTATATATATATGTGTGTGTGTGTGTGCGTGTGTGTGTGTGTGTGTGTGTGTGTGTGTGTGTGTGTGTGTGTGTGTGTGTGTGTGTGTGTGTACTAGCAGGCCACCCAGCATTCCCCGGTCGTAAAATACGCTTAAATATGATATTTTGATTAATGCAGATTTCGTATTTATTATTATATTACATTGGATTAATATATAGTAATGATTAAAAAAAAAAGTAATGCCTTGTGCGCGATCCCAGAAAATCAAAACCAAAACTTTTAGTTTACGATTCACTTTTTCCTTTGACCTTAATGCTTGAGATAAGGAAACATGTGTGCTTCAAGGCTAAAAATTAAACATGAACCAATACCTATTACGTTACGCATACATATTCGTAATGCTGTCATTCGATCTTCACCCGGCAAATCTATCTTTTTTTTATTTTCACACTTTTGCACCGATTTTCCCCGGCTAAAACCCAAATATAAAGTTTCGTATGAGATCGAATACCCTATATATTAAGTTTAATGTTTGTAGACCAAAAACTGACAGATGAGTTAGGTAGTCAAAATTTATTAAACAAATATGCATACGTATATATATATATATATATATATATATATATATATATATATATATATATATATCAGAGAGAGAGAGAAAGAGAGAGAGAGAGAGAGAGGGGGGGGTTGTGTTTACTATAACATTTTTATGCAAATATTACGCAAGTATAAATTATGTAGAATATTTGAATGAATAGAATTACACATATTAGTTAACTAAAGATGTTCATCCCATTAGAAAATCGCAAACACTAATAAGGAATTAATTAAAATGAAGGTTTACAAGCTAGTTTTTTTTTTTGGAGATGAATGCAATTCCACGAGCCATATATAACAAAGTTGTATTTGCTTTTTAAATAAATAGAAAATGGGGGGGGGGTTAAAATCAATATCAATACACAAACATAAAAAATCATAGGAATATATATATATAATTCTTTTTTTTTTTTTAATTTTTACTATAATAATTAAATACCTACAGACACTAGGGTTTCATCCTTTCGGGAATCTTCAGTGCAGGGTGTTACGATTAATACCGGTCGAACGATTTGAACCCCGCAACACGAGACATCAGCGAAGACCTAATCCGGCTACCATTAGCCACGTGAAATAATTGAATTTAAACATCTTCATTTTAAATGTTCATTTACGTCAGTCAGAGAGTGATCTAATCGTTATACGATGATCTATGTATAAGAGCTAAATTGACAGACAATTGAAAGTGCTCAACGATAAGAAACGAATTTCTTAAAGGGTCTGTCATAATTTTTATTATTATTATTATTATTATTATTATTTTTTAATACTATAATAATTAAATACCTACAGACACTAGTGTTTCATCCTTTCGGATATATATGGGTGTGTATGTGCGTGTGTCTATTATCTCCTTATGTCTATCTATCGCAAATTCCAAATACTGGAAATCGTCACATTCGAACCACGTTACCTTGGCATATCAAACTTTAAAACGCAACCCATGGTCTGGTATCTACAACAGATGGAATCAAAGATATGCAGGGTTATACAGTTTAGTAAAAAGCAGAGACGAAAAAAGATAAGAAATGAGACAGCAATTCTTTTTACCCTCTCTCCCTCTCCCTCCCATCCCCCCTCTCTCTCTCTCTCTCTCTCTCTTTCTGTATTTTCAAAACATATTTTTCCAGCAAGAATAACAACATAATCTGAAGTTTCAATAATCCAATTAGAGTTGGAGGGTCCGTTCCATATGTTCTTCCCCATAAGTTTCGCTGGCACCCCGGCGTTCAAACGTGTATGTGGCCTGATTAAACAGGCCGAGACATGCACGCTGAAAATAGCGAAGGATGTGTCGTCCGCAAAAGAAAATATAAAATTAAAAAAAAAAAATACATGATTTACTGCGCTCTTATTTTATGTAATCATCTTCTAGATTGGGGGGGGGTACGTCTTTTATCTTGGCAAACGTGTTTTGATGCACTAAATAACAGTAGGAGATAAACGGGGGTGGGGCAAACAGGGTCTTCGCAAGATGCATCTTTCAAGACCCAGACTGTCTGGACACAGAGATATCACACTTTTGCTTATCGGAACGTCCAACGCCTCCTTCAGTTTTACCAGAATGAAACTGTCCCCGCTACGCGCACATAATAGATCACTATATATTTTAAGTTGGGTATGTGTCCATCTTTCTATATATTATATGCACGTAATAATCCTTAAACTTATAAACTGATTATGAATTATATATATATATATATATATATACTAGCATGGGTACCCAGCGTTTCCTGGGTTGACATGAAGTTCTGTTTGAAACACACCTGTATACTAATCATTTTCATCATGGGCAACGTGAATACCTCTACAACAAAAATAAAAGAACGGATGGAAACATGTAAATGTAATCGCCCCCAAAAAAGAAGTACGCGATACCCTCTCCACCAGATATTTCAGCAGAAAGGGCTACAAAGAGAAGAAACTATTCTCTGGATATTAAGCAATGGAAAGACCCCTCCCCTCCTGCAGAGAAAAGATAATTAAAAAAAATAATTACAACTTTTGTTTCAATAAAAATAGCAGCAAATGCCCGTGCGATCGCAAAAAAAAAGAAGAGAATAGATCTACCAAAAATTAATTCCAAAAAACAATTAAATAACATTTTTCGTCATTTTATATTTCTAATGTAATCCCCCCCCCCAAAAAAAAAAAAATTTGAATTTGTCATATTTTGGGGTTCGTTCTGATTATAAAATTGTTAGGTGAAAGTACAGAATGGTTCCATAAAAATTAATTAAATTCATCGTTATTTTATGTTTTAAATGGAATTCCCGCCCCCCCCCCAAAAAAAAACTAAAAGTTTTTGTATTTGTCATGTTTTGTCCACCACCCTCCTCGATCGCCAAACTTGAAAAAAATGCTAGAGATGACATGTCTGGTTGAACGCTTTGTGGCCAAAAAGTGGGTGCTCATTTTACGTTAAATTTATATAGAAACGTTATCCCTCACGCTAAAATGTTTTTTTTTTCAAAATTTCTTCTTTCATATTATTTATAAAGACTGCTTAAACGTATTAGGCCACAAAAAAAACAGGTCTTAATTTTTTTGGTCAATGTCCAGTTTCTTTCCAACTCCCCAAAAAACTTTAAAAAACGACTTTTAATGGTTTTCGGTGGTGCTGAAAACGAATATTATGTTTAAATTTGGGGCAGATAAGTAGTTTTCATGATATGAGGAAATTACTTTTTCAAAAAGTGGGATATCACTTTCCTATATAAATTTAACGTAAGATGAGCACCCTCTTTCTCGTCACCTAGTAATTTGTTTATATCATAAAACAAATTTAACTGTGATATTCGTTTTCAGCACACCCGAAAATTGGCGCGATTTCTTTTTTACTAGGAGATGCGTTCATTTTTTTCATCTCATAATTTAGGACGCTAATTATGCTGTTAGTAAGTTTACAAAAGCATACTTTTGTTTTTCGTTCTTTTTTCATTATACAAATTGTATAGTTGTTAACAGGTGCCTCTGCAGTTTAATATTTCACAAAAATTCTGTTTACATTAGGAGGCGGTTAAGTAAACTACAAAAGCACCTGGTAAAAACTATACAAATTCTATAATTGAATACCCACCTAAAAAAATGAAAAACAAAAATATACTTTTGTAAACCGCTCATATAAGCTTACTGACAGCATTATTTACGTCCTAAATTATGAAAACATAAACGAATCTCTCAGTAAAAAAAAATAGCGCCGGTTTTCGGTGGTGCTGAGAACAAATACCACAATTAAATTTGTTTTATGATATGAAGAAATTATTAGGTGGTCAGAAAGTGGATGCCCATTTTACGTTAAATTTATATAGGAAAGTGATCCCCCACTTTTTGAAAAAGTAATTTTTTATCATTAAAACTAGTTATCTACCCCAAATTTAAATGTGATATTCGTTTTCAGCACCATCGAAAACCTTTAAAAGTCGTCATTTTAAAGTGTTTTGAGGAGTTGGAAAGAAACTTGACATTGATCATTTTTTTCTAGGGGTTAAACGACTCTGGGTCACGTCGTAAAAATTGACCATTTTTAATTTAAGATATTAAATAAATTATCAAGAAAATAGGTTTCGCAGGCAATTAAGCCCCCTTGTTATGGTATAATTATTATATTAAATTCAGGGCAGCATCGATTAAATTTTATAAACAAAAAACAAAAACAGCAGAGGATGATGGCTTTTGTTCATATGTGTCTCTGACTAACTCTGCCCTCGTGAGGATGCAAGTAAATGAGGACATTAGTTTTATTTTTCTCTAACAAATAAAAAAGGTTGCTTAAAAATTAAGAAAAAGCGAAAAAAAAAATTCCTCCGAATTAAAAATAAAAATGAAAACAAATATTTAATAACGTGCTCCGTTTCAATTAAACTATCACAGTTATTTCCCCTTTTGGTTTTCTGGTTTGAAAATAAAACGGTTCCAGATTTCAGATAAGATCAGTTTTGTCAAATATAACTTGAAATTTAAACAAACTAAATATTTTTTTAATGAGTACAGTTGAAACAAAGCTATTATGTCGAATAAGTAATGTCACCGAGGTAATTATTTAAATAGATTTAATTTAATGTGATATATTGATGACCGTAACTCAATAATGTAAATGTGGGTTGAAGAATGCTATATATTGAAATAACGTATACAATATAATGTCTCCGTTTACAGAAGTATCCTAATATGGGCATTAATATTTCTTGATTAGGAGAGGTGTACACACATATGGCCTTTATATTTTTTGGTCATTGGGAGTTGTACACACACACACACACACGAACGCTACTACTTTATATATATATATATATATATATATATATATATACTAGCATTTCAGCTCGGCATTGCCCGGGTATTTGGAGGTGTATGTTGAGCAAAAAAAAGGGGGTCAATTTTTTAAACTTTGACCCCTATTATGACCCCTTAAAACTTCTTGTTTTGGGCTCAAATAAAGTTATTAAGTTAGATCCATATCCAAGAAACCAATACCTAAAATTTCAAGTGCTTAGACCAAAAATTGTCGGAGGAGTTTGATAGAGTTCTCAAAAGTCAAATGGTTAAACTTTGACCCCTTAATCGCCAAATTGCTGGCCGAAATCTGGTCACATCGATTTTCCCAAATCTCAGTACCCTGTATATCAAATTTCGAGTCTGTAGACTTAAAATTGACAGAGTTATTGCGTATGGAAATGTACACACACACACACACACTTTCACTTTTATAGATATATAGATATATATGAGGTTTTAAAAATAAATATAGCAATTAACCTACACAAAGTGTTCTGCGTTTCATCATCGTAAAGATTCGTAAGACTATCTATCTAAATATTTATCTATCTATTAATCTTTCTCTCTCTCTCTCTCTCTTTATATATGGTCTCTCTCTCTCTCTCTTTATATATGGTCTCTCTCTCTTTATATATGGTGTCAGGTCATGTCATATGCTACTGGTACCACGTAACCCAGTACTACCTGCCTCATGGTCAGGTCACCGGCAACTAAACTGGTTTCCCCATCAGACGTGTTTGGTGAGGAGGACGGCTAGTCTCCCTGAAGGATTAAAAACAAGATCTTCCAAAGGGCGAATGAACTCTTTTACTGGGTCAACGGCCAACTAGCACTGTGTATATTTGTGTGTGTGTGTATATGTGTATTGGGGTAGAGAGGGCTCCCGTAAGCCGTGGTGAAGGCAACCTTTCTAGGAGAAGCAAATCTCTGATTTAAAAAAACCATAAAGCAGAAGACCAGTACCCGCATTAAGCTGGTCTGCAGTTTAATTTGTTGCTGGCTATCTTGCTCTTGCTGGTTGCTGGATCTCAACATTTTGAACCGAGAGAGAGACTTAGCTGTCGTACAAAGCTAAGACTCCGTAACATCATATTTGTATAGATACTCCCTCAGACATTTGGGCTCATGGATTTTAAATGTCTGAGGGAGTGGCACTCGTCTGACAAGACGTTGCAATTATCATATATATATAGGGTGTCCTAATAAAAATGTATACACTCTGTAAATTATCGCAACTTGCTACACGAATACGCTACGCCACGTTCCCAAGAGATGCTTAGGTATAAAGAATGACACAGAATGAAGCACTTCCCCACTATCGTCATGACGTAAGAGCATATCTTGATAGTCACCTGCGAAACAGATAGGTAGGACGAAGAGGAAGAATCGAATACTGTCCACGCCTACAAGCTTTGACCCAATCCACATGGATTTTTCTCTTTTTGAGGGCGTATGGGAGGATGGGGAGCATGTAAAACACATGCTATAAAAATCCATTATTTCAAAAAACGTCGAGGACCAGACAATGTTGTCAATCCGTCGCAGGCGAAATTGAAAAAAAAAAGTGTCTAGAGTATTTAAAATCTTTTAATAGTCAACTGGTAACTTCCTAAGAGTCGGCGTCAAGACGTTTAGCAAGTAAGTAGGAAAAAGTTTACTCAAGGAATAAGTAAGTGAATTCTAGAATGCTTACTTGTTTACCATAATTGACATATAAAAATATAATTTAGACTCATAAAAATATCAAGTATAACCAATGCTAAATCTGGAAATGGGATTTATAACCTGTGATTCTGTGGCCCTCAGTCTTATGTTGTAAATACGTGTGTTTATTTCATCTGTTTATGGGTTTTGTCAAAAAATAAAATAAAATAATCGTTTTCGTAATCGAAAATTAAACTCAAATTTTCCCGATTCTGATACAGATTCCGATTCTGATAAAGATTCCGATTCTGATAAAGATTCCGATTCTGTTAAAGATTCCCGATTCTGATACAGATTCCCGATTCTGATACAGATTCCGATTCTGATAAAGATTCCTATTCTGATAAAGATTCCGATTCTGTTAAAGATTCCGATTCTGTTAAAGATTCCCGATTCTGATACAGATTCCGATTCTGATACAGATTCCGATTCTGATACAGATTCCAATTCTGATACAGATTCCGATTCTGATACAGATTCCGATTCTGATAAAGATTCCGATTCTGATAAAGATTCCGATTCTGATACAGATTCCGATTCTGATACAGATTCCGATTCTGATGTAGATTCCGATTCTGATACAGGTTCCGATTCTGATAAAGATTCCGATTCTGATATAGATTCCGATTCTGTTAAAGATTCCGATTCTGTAAAAATTCCGATTCTGATACAGATTCCCGATTCTGATAAAGATTCCGATTCTGATAAAGATTCCGATTCTGATATAGATTCCGATTCTGATAAAGATTCCGATTCTGATAAAGATTCCGATACTGATATAGATTCCGATTCTGATAAATATTCCGATTCTGATACAGATTCCGATTCTGTTAAAGATTCCCGATTCTGATACAGATTCCCGATTCTGATACAGATTCCGATTCTGATAAAGATTCCGATTCTGATATAGATTCCGATTCTCATAAAGATTCCGATTCTGATAAAGATTCCGATTCTGCTACAGATTCCGATTCTGTTAAAGATTCCCGATTCTGATACAGATTCCGATTCTGATAAAGATTCCTATTGTGATAAAGATTCCGATTGTAATAAAGATTCCGATTCTGATAAAGATTCCGATTCTGATATAGATTCCGATTATGTTAAAGATTCCGATTCTGTTAAAGATTCTCGATTCTGATAAAGATTCCCGATTCTTATACAGATTCCGATTCTGTTAAAGATTCCGATTCTGTTAAAGATTCCCGATTCTGATACAGATTCCGATTCTGATACAGATTCCGATTCTGATAAAGATTCCGATTCTGATACAGATTCCGATTCTGATAAAGATTCCGATTCTGATACAGATTCCGATTCTGATAAATATTCCGATTCTGATAAAGATTCCGATTTTGATACAGATTCCGATTCTGTTAAAGATTCCCGATTCTGATACAGATTCCCGATTCTGATACAAATTCCGATTCTGATTAAGATTCCGATTCTGATATAGATTCCGATTCTGATAAAGATCCCGATTCTGATACAGATTCCGGTTCTGATACAGATTTCGATTCTGATAAAGATTCCGATTCTGATAAAGATTCCGATTCTGATAAAGATTCCGATTCTGATACAGATTCCGGTTCTGATATCGCAAAATGTTTCAGTTTTTTTTTCAGTTCACCCGTCCCAGCAACAATCTATCTCTCTGTCTCTGTCTCTGTCTCTTATATATATATATATATATATGTATATATATATATATATATATATATATATATATATATATATATATATACTAGACTAGACTACCCGTGACCCGTTTGGTCAGTATGTTATATAAGCTATGGAATTAATATATGAGCGTGACACTTGTGACGTAAAGAAAATAGTTTTTGTGACATAACGGAAACATTTCTATGAAAGTATATTAAAATGAAAAATGGATAGATTTCTATGAGTCTTTCTGTTTATAATTGTTTATTTTTTGAAAAAAACTCACAGCCATTGAATTAAAAGTAGCTGTCCATACTTATAGGTAAATGTGCACTGAATAGATACCATAATACTTAAAGTTAAATTCAAATTTTGGTATATCTTTTTTAAATGGAATTGTTACGGAATAGTTAAAAACACTCTCCCCATGTTTAGAAGGTTTTTTCAAATAGAAAATGAAAATAAAATGTAACTTTTTTTTCATTTATTTTAAACAACAATTCTTGACCCATTGGGTCAAATATTTAACTTATATGTTAATAATAAGGTCAATAAAACTAATTAAGATAATGCGGAAATGAACGATGTAAAAGAAGCAGAAAGTATTAACAATTGTTCATTTGAATAATTTAAACCCGAAAAAAAGTAAAAATTGGGATGCTGAAAACGTGCACAGTAAAACAATATGTTTTATTGTCGAGTTGATTATTTATTTACGCTGTTATGGGAAAATGAACGATGTAAAAAAAGCAGAAAGTATTAACAATTGTTTATTTGGATAATTTAAACGCGAAATAAAAAAAATAATTGGGACGCTGAAAACGTACACAGTAAAACAATACGTTTTATTGTCGAGTTGATTATTTACGATACTGTGGGTTTATGTTTGTGTACGCATGCGCAACCGGAAGTTGTAAACCGAATCTTGGGTAACAACACCCGTTACAAGGCTACTTGAGTTTTATAATTATATATATAATTACATATATATGTGTGTAAGTGTGTGCGCGCGTGTGTGTATATATAAAGCAATGCTCTTTGTGTAAACAAATAGAGCTTAGGCGTTTGGTCAATGTTTAAACATTGTAATCTCGCATCCCCTTCTCAGAAGCAGCCAAATGACAAAGCGGTGAGAAGCGCTCATTGTCATCTAGTTGGTCGAGTTTCAATCATTATTTGATGTAAGTGCTAGTCTAGCCGCAGTAATGAGCTGTGATACAGCGGAACAGTACTGTATGTGGATATATATGTGCATATATATGTTCATATGTATATATATGTATATATATATATATTATATAAATGTATATATATGTTCATATATATTAGTTTATAAATATTGTATTCTTCAATTAAAATATGAGTTGTTCTAATTGCTTATTTATTTTTATTTTCAGTGAATAATTAAACATGTTTAATATTATCAGGTGTCTGGGCTAGAATAGGTATTTTTTAGTAAATTGTAGTGAAAGTGCGTTTTTATGTTGCCAATAAGATGCCACAAAATTAACAAATCAAAATTTTGCTTATCAGATGGCACGTTTGAAGATCCGACAAGATAACTTTATATGTTAGATATAATGCGCGCGCACGTGTGTCTATTTTAATTGATTCTTTGCGCTCTTTTTTCAGTTACATTTATTTAAAACCGTATTTTAGTTCAAAACTAAACAAATCTAAGCTGTTTTCCAAAATACTCACATCAAAACCAGCAGGTACGATTATTCTTAAAACTCTTCTTGTTATTTCTTTGAGGCTGCTGGCACTGCGATGTACCCCCTAGTACCCCTCCCACACACACACAAATCGTTCCGCAAATCCAAAAAATCCCCCACTTGTTCACCCGTCCCCTCTCCCCTCTTCCTGTAACCGTGAGGCCGCGGGTCAATCAAGTGTGTAACTTCAAGGAGAGTCTTTTGTAGAATTATTGCAAACAAATTCTTCCAAGCCGAAACTGTTGCCGTGATACACATCTGCCCTTGCCGCCAACCCCACCACCAAAACTTCCAAATTGGGGCCAGATGTTCTGCTTGCTCCTTAGAGCCCCACATGGAAATTGGAGAAAGAAAGGTGCTGGGAAATGGAGGGGTGGCAAGATTTTTGTTTTTAAGTAACCAGTGTAGGTAATCACAGACTTCTTTTGACACGCAACACGGCAGAGTAATCATCTTTTGTTTTTTGACCTTGTCTTATTTAAGGGCTCAGCAGAAAGGCCAGGGGTCTGAATACTGGGCGATTGGAGGACTAGGGAGGTGAGTAAAAGAGAATCAACTTCTATTGTGATAAAACTCTCAGTCTTCGAGAAAAGCCAACAGCTGGGGAAGGGGAATCGGAGAAGCTTGGATACTTCAAAGGATTTTGCAGATAATTCTTCCTCTTTTTCAGCTTTCAAATTGCTAAGTACATCCAAGTCTAGGAAGTGAGGAGAGTAGGCTGTTTGTTTTAAACGCGTTTTTATTTATGATCTGTATATCTGTCGCGCTCCCGTTTGAAATAGAATTCTTACACTAGCCTCTTCATTTGACGCATCTTATCTTTATCCTCATGAAGTTTTGTGCACACATCTATATATTTATGCATGTACAAGATGTCACGCCGAAAATAACAAACCGATCATTAGCTGCTAGATATAAAAGGTCGTAGTATGGGTTATCTTTATTCTGATTTAATTTTATACAAAGATCCGTGGAAGACTTTCACGATAATTCAGATGCCTTCGATTTCTGTGAAATTTTAACAGTTTGTATTAAACATCAGTTAATATATAAAACGAAACAAAAAGAAAATGTAAATTTTATTCTTTAAGTAGTTTCAAGCCTTCATTTAATGTAATTATTTATTCACGATGAATGTATATATATACATAATTAATTATATATATATATATCTATAATATAAAGCTGGACGTGTGTGTGTGTGTGTGTGTGTGTGTGTGTGTGTGTGTGTGTGTGTGTGTGTGTGTGTGTGTGTGTGTGTGTGTGTGTGTGTGTGTGTGTGTGTGGTCACGAATGTATTGAGGATCAGGAATGAGTATGCTTGATCTGGCAGAACGGTGGTTCATAAAAATTGTGGAAATAAAAAATGAAACAAAAAAAACGTTTACAAGGATTTTTGATATAGATATACATAAGTATACTTTGATAAGTATATTTCAACTTAAATAGGGATGGTATAATAAAATTGCGGGGTCTGTGTTCGCGCTTGTACTCCATGGAAATATGGCACAACTTTTAATAAAGACTTTTCATATCTATTTACGTAAGTATACTTTGAGAACTATATTTCAGTTTAAAGAAATATAGTATGATAAAATTATGGGGTGTTCGTTCGCACCTGACCTCCATAGAATGTAAATCAAGGTTTTTTAAAAGGGGTGAGGGTCCACAATAACACCTTAACTTTAATCTTAATTGATGTTAGCTTTTATCTATTTTTTTGAGTTGAATCATATTGTGTCGAATAAATTCACCTCATAAATTCACGTTCTTATTAAAGTGAAAGCAAAAAAAAAAAAAAAAGTCGGAACTTTAGACAATTCTCGACACAAATTTTGCATAACTCTGCTTTTTCCTTCTCCACTTGCACATTGCACTCTTTCGAAAATAGATAAATAGATAAATAATAAAAAATAAGAACGTTACTTGTTATCGTGTCAAAAGAAGGGAAAAAATCCTGTTCACGTGATTACGTGTCTTTTTAAAAACATTTACATAACCTTTTTATTTTTATTTATATATCTGTTTAAGCTTTTTTTGTCAGTGTACTAGAAGGAATTCAGTTGATTACAACCCTTTCTGAGTGTTCTTTACATTACAATAGTACAACCCTGAATCCAACGGCGCAATATTACACCGTTCGATACTGTAAAACTGAAACGAAGCTGTTCTGCTTGAAAAGGGCGCAATTTTCTTCTTATTCTTATTTATATCGATTCTTTGCTTTAAAAAACTAAAGTAATTACGTGTTTATTTTTTTAATATCCCATTTTGGTGTTTTCGGATTATTTTATAAAGTAAGTAAAGCTTCATTATTTTTCAAAACTGTTTTTGTTTATTTGTTTTCCATATTTCGTCGATATTATTTAGAAAGAGTGTTTAGCAGAAAAGCCAACAAACGACTACCCGAAAATAAATATACAAGAAATAAATTTTACCATAGTCAATAAAAGTTCAGTTCATGTTTTCTTTTGTTTTGAAATAGTTTTTAATGCTCTTTACTTGAAATAATTTCAGCGAACCGAAATTAAGACGAAATTTGAGGCGATAACTACTTAAATGAATTTTTATATAAACTACACATGCCATAATCGATTATTCCTCAAGCACAAAATAACGGAAAACATTAAAATATGTTTATAAATATTCCTTACGTTGACGGAACTCTCTTAAATTGTTAACACAGAATGCTCAGGTGCCCCTCCTTCAAATTGAAAACGGGGCTCTCCATTTCAAAGTCGCTGCCATTTTGATTTTTTTTTAAACCGGTTCGTGAATTAAAAAAAAAAAAATTTTTACAAACTACTTAAAAATGCAAACCAATGAACTTTTCTACCAGAAAAGTAACTTTTATTGACTATGGTAACATTTATTTTTAGTATATTTATATTATTATATATATATATATAATTTTCTCTTTGTAAGGAAACATAATTTTGTTGGTCACTCTTGACTACGAATGGAAACAAAGTTGATATAAAAAATATATTTCCGCGAAAATTATCTTTACTTTCATCATATTTTGCTTAGGTCAAAATTTTTGAGTATCAAAACCTATATCTTTACAACCCCCTCCTTTTTATAACCTATCATACTTTCATCAATCACAGTCCATTTTCTGTAGGCTGTTTTTGAACCCAGTCAACGACGGGTACTTCTGTTAGTATGTATATATATATATATATATATATATATATATATATATATATATATATATATATATAGAGAGAGAGAGAGAGAGAGAGAGAGAGAGATACATGTTTCGAAGTTTTCACTTCTCATCAGTATAGCTATATATATATATATGTATATATATATATATATATATATATATATATATATATATATATATATATAGCTATAGATGTTAAGTGAAACTTCGAAACATGTCATGTCTATAGATAACTTAATTTTATGCAGTTAGAAAATAATTAAATAAATATTTAAATAATAAATTAATTATAAATAAACTGTTGGGGCGACTAGAATATAAACAAAAGGGCAGAGAAACTCAGGGAGTGAAAAAAAAAACACCACAGAATCGCTTATAAAAAATTAATAAACAATCTTACATTAAAAAGCAACAAAAACCGTGCATAGAATTGTTGAGATCTTGTGGTCTGGTGTTAAGACATCAGGCTATGTATCGAGCGGTGGTGATTTCGAATCTCAATAAGTTTAGCTATACTGACGAGAACTGAAACTTCGAAACATGTCATGTCTATAGATAACTTAATTTTATGCACATAGAAAATGTTTATATATATATACTAGCAAAAATACCCGTCGTTGACTGGGTTCAAAAACAGCCTACAGAAAATGGACTCTGATTTATGAAAGTATGATAGGTTATGAAAAGGAAGGGTTGTAAATTTGGGTTGAATTTGGGGGTATCAAAACCAAAGCAAAATATGATGAAAGCAAAAATAAAATAGATAAACCCCATAATTTATTATACCATACCTGTTCACACTGAAACATTTATCACAATATTCTGTAGATCTATATTAAAAAAACCTTGTTAAACTTTGTACCATGTTTCCATTCTATGGAGGTCAGGTGTGAACGAACACCCCATAATTTTATTATACTATATTTCTTCAAACTGAAACATAATTATCAAAGTATACTTACGCAGATAGATGTGAAAAGTCTTTATTAAAGTTTGTGCCTATTTCCATTCTATGGAGGCTAGGCGCGAACGCAGACCCCAAAATTTTATTATACCATCCCTATTTAAGTTAAAACATACTTATCAAAGTATTCTTATGTAAACGTTTTTTTTTATATAATTTTTTTTCCATACTTTGAGGACCAGGCGCGAACGCAGACCCCCACAATTTTAATGAATCATTGTTCTGCCAGATCGAACATACCCATTCCTGAGTCTCGATACATCTTCTATCATTATATGTAATCAGTTTTTTAAAATAGTCAACCATATAGGAGTCTATTCGTGACCAGACACACACACACACACACACACACACACACACACACACACACACATTCAGCTTTATATTATATATATATATATATATATATATATATATATATAGCAAAAATGGTAAATAGTTAAAAACTGAAGGGAGTGCTCAATACTATCCCACAGCAAATATGCGTTTTATTTTTTATTACCGTTTTATCTGTTTAGTCACACATGTTTCGGTTACCGGGCCATATCTACGATCCAGCAGCCTCATCAGACCTTACAGAAATGGCTATTTTTATTTGGAAGAATGATTTTAGGGGAAATACGAGAAGAAGAAGTAAGGGAAATAGATAATAAGGGGTAGGGGCAGAGATCGATAATAGTTAAGTTTTGAAGTTTTAAATACATTAGAGTGTAGTGTGTGTGGGAGGGTAGGAAATTTAGCTAGGCGTGGGTGGAGATATAGTGATATAGGAAGGGGAGGGATAGAGGGAGGTAAAAGGGAGGGGGTAAGGAGAGGAGTGGGGAGGAATTTGAATTTTGGGTTTTAAGATTTGGCTGTTTTTAGTTGTTTAGCTAGACACTGGAGTATATGAAATAGATGAGAGAGAGAGGGAGAGAAAGGGAGAGAGAGATACAGAGGGAGGGGGAGAAAGAGAGGAAGAGAGAGAGAGAGAGAGAGAGAGAGAGAGAGAGAGAGAGAGAGAGAGAGAGAGAGAAAGGTTTGTGTACGTTTCATATGTGTTTGGCAAGTAAAGGGTTCATTTTCGAATATTCGTAGCAGCCACGGTAAGTCCATTCGTTCATTTGACAATGAACGGTTTTTAGTCAGTTAGGAGTGAATACATATGCTAATACATGCATACATGCGCATATACGCATACACACACACACACACACACACACACACACACACACACATATATATATATATATATATACATACACACAACCACATACGCATATATCTATATATATATAATGTACATGCAAACATACATGCATATATATGCACACACACACACCCATATACACATATACATACACATATATACATATATATACGTATAACTTTATTCGATTGGCAAAATTTTAGAATAATTATAAAGAAGTGAACCATCGCGTAAATTCAATCAACTAACAAATGGAAAACGGGGTGAGGAAAAGAAAAAAAAATTTAATGGGGCAAGTTATATGTACAATTCAATAAAATAAATAAGTCGATTAAAAACAAGATCATTAAAATACACCCGAAGCGCTTTTCGTTCAGGTGTATTTTAACGATCTTGTTTTTAATCGACTTATTTTTTTATTGAATTGTACATATAACTTGCCCCATTAATTTTTTTTTCTTTTCCTCACCCCGTTTTCCATTTGTTAGTTGATTGAATTTACGCGATGGTTCACTTCTTTATAATATATATATATATATATATATATATATATATATATATATATATATATATATATACACATACATACATATATGTAGAGATACAGATCTCCAGTAAGATATACATGCACACACATGTACTCACATACACGCATATACATATACATAAACATACATATCCATAAATATATACATACATATACATATACACACAGACATGTGTATATTTATGCTAAGTAAATAAAGTAAAGTTAGGATAAATAAATGGGTGTAGTTAGTAATGGGAGGTTAGGTAGACGCATGATAAAATATGTTCCAATAAATGTTGTTGTTTTAATATTTAGGGGTCTGTATGGATTTGCTTTGCTCATTAGGTAGGGATTAAGTTATATTGGCTTGTAAAAAACCTTTTTTAGCGATCTAAATAAATATAAAGATAAAGAAAAAAAATAGAATAAATTAAAAAGTAAAAATGATAGAGATGATAGGAGGAAGGAGAGGAAGAATGATGGTTGTAAATTAAATGCGGTGAATGTGTAAATGTGTTGAGGGATCAATTTTTTATTTCCTTAAATGGTTTTTGTATATATTGGTTAAATTTATATGTATCGCGGATATAAATGTAAGTAGTAAGATTTATTAGTAAGACTAGGATATTCAGAATTAGGTTTTGCTATATTTATAGTTATATCGTTAGTAGGATGTCTAGGAGTTAAAATGTAGTTTAACCGATATAGAGGGCCTGAAGGGTTAAAGGTTAAAGATTATGAAGGTGGTGGTTAAGTTCTAATGAGTCAGGGGTTCTTGTAGTTCCGTTAAGTTCATATATATAGGGGGTGGGCGCCTAATATGGTGTTTTGGGCAATGGTTATGTCTAACCTTATTTTCAGTGTCGAGCGTATTGCAAATATAGATAATAGATACATATATACATACAAACACATACATATTGTTGTGGTGGCACACATTCATTTGCATATATGGATAGTAATTACACATAAATAGGAAGACTCAGTTAGTCTGAGTGTGTGTTCACCAGAAGCCACCGAAAGCCGCCGAGAGTAGATATGTTTCTCCAGCAAAGACTCTCTTATTTGACACCATTATGTAAATATCCTGTAAATATACCTTTTCCTAATACACTTCTTATTTGATCTACTTTTGTTTGTTGAGTCGTCATTTGTATTGCTTTCTGCGTTACTTGTTTCAACCTGCAAACTTAACACATATATATCCAGATATAGATATACCTGCATACATACATCCACCCATGCATACACATACATATACACATACACATACACACTAACACCCAGATGCAGGCATATATATATATATATATATATATATATATATATATATATATATGTGCACATAAGCATAGATACACAAACATATATCCATGAGCATATACACCCATACACGTACATATACAAACACGTATATAAATACATATAAACACATATAGATAGGCCCACTCTCGCCCGCACATATACCTACATACACATATAAAGATACATGTACGTGTACATAGATAGGTAAGTAAGTAGGTGCGTTAAAGACAATATTATTTCTGGTATACCTACACAAATATACACATATATACATACAGATATCAATATAGATTCCAATAAAGTTACACCCATACACGTGGAGAGTTTTAGTATTGTATTGAGCTGCAAGAATAGCTTGTTCACTCAGCCAACTGGAATTCGTATAATTAATTTGAAAAAATCTTTTTTTTTACCAACTCTGTATTTGATGTAACTAAATTACAGAAGTTAAGAGTCAAAGAATTTCGCCCTTAACTCTGATCAGCCGGCACTTTTCCGTACCTAATTTCCCACAAGTGATGCAACAAATTCTGAGAGGATCGAGCAGTCTGCAACTTTTGAAAATTTTGAGTTAAGTTTAATGGCACCAAAAAGTAGAGTATTTGAGGCAAGCATTTATTTCATCTGCTGGTGTTGATAGAGGTATTATAGGTAACATTTGTCTGAAATCTCCTGCAAGCAATATTACTGCATTCCTAAATGGTCTGACTTTGCCACGCAAGTCTTGCAAGGATCAACTAAGAGCCTCAGATGATTTTTAGTGTGCTATTGTGCATTCATCCGAAACAATAAGTTTGCATTTCTGCAATATTTTTCCCATACTGGATGTTTTTGGAGATATTGAACATGTGAGTTTTGAAAAATTGAATATTTAATAGCAGTTTCAAAGTAGAATGAGCAGTTCTTCTACCTGGTAGTAAGGTCGCAGGCATTCCGCATGCAACAAGATCTAAGGCTATGTCATTTTGTCATTGAATGGCTCCCAGAATCAATTTAATTAGAAAGGTCTTACCAGTTACTCCTGGCGATGTTCAGAGCAGCAATAATTTCCAAATCACTTCTATTCTCACAGGAAGTAAATTAGGTAAATTAGGTGACTAAAATAGGATGATGGGTTAAAGAGAGATAGAGAGGAAGATAGAGAGATAGAGATAGAAAAGAGAAAGCGGGAAAAACGAAGAGATGGATATATAGAGAGATAAAGGGATTGAGAGATAGAGACAGAAAGAAGGGGAAGAGTTATAAACAGAGAAGGAGAGAAATAGAGGAAAAGAGAAAAGGGGTGAGAGAAATAGAGAGAGTGAGAAAGAGAAACGGGCTCAAAGAGAGATGGAGAGGGTGATAGAGTGAGAAAGATATATATAGGGAGAGAGAGAGAGAGACGGAGAGATGGATGGAGAGGTATTAAGAAATGAAGAGAGGGAGAGAAAGAGGGAGAGAGAAACTTCACCGTTTTTCCCTTGATCAGTGGAAGGAAAATCCTTCTAGACTGAGGTAATTTTTATTTTTGTTACTATCCAGAGTACCCTTTTTCAGAAGCTAGACTTTTCACACATTAAAAATCCAACCGGGTTATATATATATATATATATATATATATATATATATATATATATATATATATATATATATATATAGTAATTTATAAAATATATATGGCGATTAAGCTACACTGAATATTCTGCGTTTCATCCAACTATAGGATTCGTCAGGCTTATGCGCGGATTCTGTCGTTGCTTCTTGTTTTTATATATGTTGAGGATTTCTAGTCGGCCAATCAGCTTTCTAGTATCCACCGCGCCCCTTCCTACCAGCCAATGGGCATGCATTTTATCAAACAAAGGATCTGTTTTAGAACTAGGTTAGTGGGTTTAGGTGGTCGTTCTCTTTTTTTTTTTTTTTTTTTTTTTAAAACCTAGAATTCCACAATAAACCTAACAATTTCCAACGGAAACTACACAAAATCGTTAGAAACATAAACAAATCTATTAAAATCTTTGTAAAAGCAGATAAAACAAGAAACTTTTATAAAATAGATAAGCAAGAATATAACAAACTAATCACAGAAAACATTACAAAAAACTACAAAAAACTAGACACAAACAAATGCGATTACATAGATATAATAAATACTGAAAGTAAACAAATTACCGATAAACTAAAAATTAGCGATAAAGTTGGCAAATTGAAACCTAGAGAGTCATACATTCTGCTTAAAGACCACAAATGGGACTTTAATAATAATCCCAGCACCCGCCTGATAAACCCAACTAAACCAGAAATAGGTAGAATTAGCAAAACTATACTTTCTAGAGTAAACAAACAAATCAAACAGGACCTAGAACTAAACCAGTGGGCAAATACTACCGAAGCAATCACCTGGTTTAAAAATATAGAAAACAAAGATAAATGTACGTTCATACAGTTTGACATCATAGACTTTTATCGCTCGATATCCGAAGAACTTTTTAACATTGCCCTAGAATTTGCCGAGGTATACACTGATATATCCTCAGAAGAAATCAACATAATTAAAAAATGTAGAAAATCAGTTCTAATAAATAACAATAACCAATGGATAAAAAATAAAATGAAAAATTCATTCGATTTGGCGATGGGTGCCAGAGACTCTGCAGAGGCATCAGATCTTGTGGGATTATTCATTCTATATAGCCTCACAAGCATATTCGATACTACGGATATCGGCCTATATAGAGATGACGGACTAGCTATAATAAAAAACTCCAACAAAGTCAAGGGAGAAAACTTTAAGAAAATCATACACAAAGAAATGAAAAAATTAGGCCTAAAAGCGGACATATCAGCTAACATAAAAATAACAAACTTCCTGGACGTCACGTTAAACTTAGATAAAAACACATATGAACCATACTTAAAAGATAACGCTACTCCAATTTACGTAAACCCTAAGTCCAACCACCCACCATCAATTATAAAACATATTCCTAACTCGATCGTAAGTAGACTCAGTAATAACTCAAGCGATGAAAATGCATTTAACAGGTCATCCAATATTTACGAAACAGCCCTACAAAATAGTGGATACAAAAATATCGATATCAAATATAAGCAACAAAACACCAATAACTATAATAAAATTAAAAACAGAAGAAAAAGAACTATAATTTGGTATACGGCCCCATACAATCAAATGTTAAAAACAAAACTTGGCAAGAAATTTCTAGATCTTATTGAAAAACACTTTCCCGCAACCAACACCTTACACAAAATCTTCAATAAAAATACCTTGAAGTTATCTTACAGTTGTTGCGAAAATTTAGAGATGATAATTAAGGCACATAATAACAAAATACTAAATGAAAACAATGTAAACAACAACAAAATAAACAATAAAAAAAGTAGACACCATGACAGAAATAAAACCAACACTAGCAGAAATAATAATAATAATAATAATAATAATAATAATAATAATAATAATAATAATAATAATAATAATAATAATAAACCAACCCCGGACAAGAACAACCATACCATAAATAAAAATACTAATAACGAACAAGATAAATGCAATTGTAGACACCGCACACTTTGCCCAGTCTAAAATAAATGTCTAACAAAAAGCGTAGTTTATCAAGCAACAATATTTTCGAAAGAAAACCCGAATAACAAGAAATATTACATAGGCATGACTTCCTTAGATTTCAAAACCCGATACTATGACCACAAAAGCACATTCAAAAATAAAAAACACCGTATAAAAACAACACTAGCGAATAAATACTGGGAACTCAAAGAAAGCGGACATTCGCCGGTAGTCGAATGGAAAATAATGAGACAAGCTACCACATGCAGACATTTAGACGACCCATGTAAATTATGCCTCCATGAAAAATTTTCTATCCTGTACTTTAAAGAACCTCAAAATCTATTGAACTGTAGGCGGGAAATAGCAAACAACTGTGTTCACAAAATAAAACTTACTCTAGGATAGCGATACAAAATAGCTTTAAAACTAACAATAACAATAGGAAAAAAACAAATAAATAAATTAAATAAACATGAATATACATAAACGATCACATACACATATATGTATATGTATGTATATATGTATATATATATATATATATGTATGTGTATGTGCATTGTTGTGTGCACATAGATATATTTATATGTATATAAAAAAAAAAGAGAACGACCACCTAAACCCACTAACCTAGTTCTAAAACAGATCCTTTGTTTGATAAATGCATGCCCATTGGGGCGCGGTGGATACTAGAAAGCTGATTGGCCAACTAGAAATCCTCAACATATATAAAAATAAGAAGCAACGACAGAATCCGCGCATAAGCCTGACGAATCCTATAGTTTGATGAAACGCAGAATATTCAGTGTAGCTTAATCGCCATATATATTTTATAAATTACTAACTAGCTCTACCTACGTATTGAGCACTTTTGAAGTAAATACTTAAAGTTTACGCATAAATCTATACTTTCATATATTAAATTTATGCGAATAAATGAAGTAGTTATATATATATATATATATATATATATATATATATATATATATATATATATATATATATATATACTCGGGTTTTTTTTTATATTCAAAAGTAATGGACTAATGAATTCAACGAGGTGGTTAGATAGTGCTCAATAAAAAGAGCTAAAAATACTTGTTTATTGTTATATAAACATGCTCACATCCCGCTGCTGCAAATAGCCACTTGTTTCAATCAAACAACAGATATCATCAGGCAGCGACTTGACTATTCAAAAGTTCAATGAATAATGAATTTTTATTTTAGGTAGGAACTCTTTAAAAGTTGGAGTTAAAAAACTTAAAACACAGAACTTTAATTATAAGATGTAAAGAGGGAGGGGCAATTTAAATAAAGTTAAAAGATTATAGTGGAGAGAGAGTGATTGAGGAGAGAAAAAAAAGGAATAGAGAAAGAAATAGAGAAAGAAATAGAAAAAGAATATATATATATATATATATATATATATATATATATATAATATATATATGTATATATATATATTTCTTTCTCTATTTCTTTCTCTATTCCTTTTTTTCTCTCCTCAATCACTCTCTCTCCACTATAATCTTTTAACTTTATTTAAATTGCCCCTCCCTCTTTACATCTTATAATTAAAGTTCTGTGTTTTAAGTTTTTTAACTCCAACTTTTAAAGAGTTCCTACCTAAAATAAAAATTCATTATTCATTGAACTTTTGAATAGTCAAGTCGCCGCCTGATGATATCTGTTGTTTGATTGAAACAAGTGGCTATTTGTAGCAGCGGGATGTGAGCATGTTTTTATAACAATAAACAAGTATATATATATATATATATATATATATATATATATATATCAGAAGAAGTGTGGCTGGAGATTGCGCAATCCTTGCCTCACAATAACACGCCCAGCTACCCCTACAGGGTTACCCTTTGTCTTTCGAGACTAAACGGAGGCATCGAATGCCGATGGGCTAGGATACCGCAACTTGGTATCCGTGTAATCTTACGCCTGTTGCGCTGCGGAACATCCGCCCCCAGAAGACAATAACGCAACGTGAGACGAAGAAGCAAATCACCTGCCATGTTTAATAACAAACAAAAAGGCCAATCAGTTGCCAGCCAATATCGCAATGCACTTGACGCCTTTAATTTCAAAGGAAATTTTTGCCTTGAAAGAAAAACGTTCCTTCTCATGATGACACGTATATCAACAAAACACTTCTTGTTTATTTCGCATAATTGGCACCATTATTTTTGTCCTTTCAAACAGTTGATTCCTGTTCCCAATACTTATGTTGTTCGGTAGCAATTGCAAGATTATATTCAGTCTTAATTGTTCCAAAAATTATCGAAGAAATCTTTAACTTTGAAAGTTGGTAGTTACGTTTTTTTTTTTTTTAACATGCAATTCAGCCCGGCTTTAATAGGACTAATAATGCCACAGAGTGTGGTCATTCCGTCCCTTAAAAACAACGGGAATAAATTTATAAAACACATTTCTGTATCACCGTTGTTATATCATATTCTTATCTTGCAATTATATGTTAAATTATCTACATTCTAATATGATACACGATACGCTACCTTTCACATGACGTTATTTTTGCAAGATATGCTTTGAGTAGCTAATCCATATCATTTTTGACCAATTGCTTATTTAGCAAAACGTAAATAAGCAAACTAACTTCAATCTCTTTTAAGTGCACTGAATTTTAAAAACTTAAAAAAAAAAATAATATACACTAGCAGGCCGCCCGGTGTTTTCCGGACTTAAAATACGCTTAAATATAATATTTTGATTTCAAAAAATATTAAGATATTTACGTGCGGGGTTTGGACCTACAGACCACGTCCTGCAAAAAAAAAAAAAAAAAAAAAAAAAAACACGCTATCATCTTACCCACAGTAGAATTTTCACGACATCTTGATCTATCATTGTTGCTAAGCGACGACATGGAAGAATGGCTTTACCGGTGATAGATAAATTAAAATAACGGTTTCGATTATCGGTAATTATCGGGGGTATTTTGAGACAAAACTTAACTACGATCACTTCCAGACGTATGCACTAAAGTTCTGTATATTAAAAAACAAATCTGTTCAGCTGTTTCGGAGTCTATAAGGAACTCTCTCTCTCTCTCTCTCTCTCTCTCACACACACACACACACAAACACAAAAGTTGCATTTATATAATTGTAGAGAAGAGATTTTAATGAATTTTTTAGTATTAAACTTAAACTAAATGGAGTACATTTGTGTGACGGGATGAGAGAATTGAAGCTTGCTTCTATTAAAACTAGCAATCACACATCGTCACCTCTGAGGATAACCTTTTAATGTATAATCGAACCACACCCCATTAAAATAAAACGGTCAGGTTCTTGAACAAGCCAAACCCTTCTGTCAGAATGTTTCAAATTTTACCCCTTTGTCAAGTAACAAAAGTAGTTGGTTAACCCGGGCAATGATTTCACCCTCAAAATATATTCATACCTTGTATTCTCATCCCGTACTTAAGATGACATGTTATTACGGGATTTCCTTTTCCTATATTTATTACGATGTCACGGTTGAAGAGTTTCAAAGCACTCATCTAGCTACAACCACAGTCATCAATTCCCCTTATTATTATTTTTTTTTTTTTTTTGCTAAAAACTAAACAAAAATTCACACAAGGTTTATCCCCGCCTGTGGAACACAGTATCACAGGACTGCTTCCTAGCTGATTATAACATGCTAGCCTTCAAATTCAATGTAAACAAATTCTTATGTAATCAAATTATACCCAATTTCCACCACGACTAGTCATTATGGTTTTGTCTCACCAAAAATCTGATACTCATTAACCTTTATCCTTGAGTAGCCTTTAGGCCATTGGTAACCGGTGATTGCCTAGTAAAAATATTAATTCCTGACTGGTGTCTGAGTTATATATTTCCCCGAATGTTTTAATGGAATTGTTGCAATATCGCCGGCAGAACACTGACAGGGAACGTCGGTCCTATAGTCTAGGGGTAAGCGATCTTTTCCTAACTGCATGCCGACTTAAGTTTTCGAATTATTCAGAGTTCCAACAACACGTACATTCTCCTACAAGTAAAGGCCAATTATACTTTATTTAATTTTTTTAAATCGAAAAATACAAAAAAAAGCAATTAATATTTTTGTGCATTTACAAAGAAACGTCCATTTAGTAATTTCTCTTTACCACAAGGGAGAATACTTGAAGCGTCTGCGTGCTATCGGAAATTGCTTGGCGTGCCAAGTGTGGCACGCGTGCCATAGGTTGCCGACCAGTGTATTTATACACCAGTGTTTATAGTATAGTCCACGGCGCTAAACACTGCATCAGCATTTCTTAAACTTGTGTAACACTCGAGTAAGCTGTGATGGTTAAACATATACGATGTTCTACCGTAAGAGAGCCATTACAAGTGAAGACCTGATGACAGCCGGTGCTTTACGTCAAACTGTTTGAATAGAAGTGCCAGTCGAAGAGATTAAAACAAAACAAGGAACAAAGATTATAAAAGAACTTTAATTTATTTCGAAAAACTGGGTTAATATATATATATATATATATATATATATATATATATATATATATATATATATATATTATGAATTTATATAATTCGCATGTAAGCATGTGTTTTTTTTTTCTGGCGTGTCTAGCAATCAAAAGTAAATCTATTTTTCATTGTTGATATTTAAAACTGGTGAAATTTAAGAGACAGCTACCAGCATGAATCATGCTTTTCATAAACAATCACAATTTTCTTTTTCTTTTAAACTCCCTCCAAAATTTTAAGCAATATACATTGTTGCTGGTAAAACTTTTTAAGATACACACTTTTAAAGCATACTAGCAGTTCAACACGACTTTGCTCGGGCCCTATGTAGTGTTCATAACTTTATATGTATATATATATATATATATATATATACATACATATATACATACATATGCATATATATATATATATATATATATATATATATATATATATATATATATACATTCGTGAGCAAAAAAAAAAAAAAATGGGCCAAACAAATTTTATACATTTTATTGCACTAAAAGCTATATAAAACAAAGAACAATTGAACCAGGAAACTTAAACGAGACTAATAACACAGAACAAGACATTTACTTCAATAAATGCTTAGGCTGGAATCGCATTCCCTTTTGATTTCTTCATAAGATCAATCCTTTTAGACATGCTCTCAACCAAAGTGGAACACTGTGAAGTGGAGATGCTATTCCATTCGCTTTGCACAGCTTTCTACAGTTTTTCATTGTTTGAAAATGTTCTTCCGGCCAATGCACGAGATATTATGAACCAAATATTATCGATTGGGTTTAAATCGGGGCTTTGACCTGACCAAAATATCACATCAATTGAATTATCAGAAAAACATTTTTTTGTGATTTTAGCAGTGTGTGCAGGGACATTATCATGTTGAAAAATAATATTCTGGAATATTCCCAGCTTCTGGATACTTAGTAACAGTCCTGTTTCTAATATTAGAATGTATTCCTTTGCATTGATTGACTTCTCACATCTAATAAGTTCCCCAACTCCTGCTGCAGTAAAAGTCCCTCATACCATTATCCCTCCATTCCCGCGTTTAACTGTCGTTTTTATGAAACTTGGCGAAATTCATGCTCCAGTATTTCGATTCAGGAGTATCGGGAGTATCACTAACAAGAAACAAACTTCATTCTATCTAACCGGAAAACATTCCTGAACCAGTCTGTATCGTTCTTGCCATAACACGAGAAAAATCTATTTTTATCATTGATGTTCTTCTTAGATAAAAATGGCTTATTTGCACGCCTTTTAGGGGAATATCCTATTTCTTTCATTCGTCTAGATATTGTATATCAAGAAAGAGAATTTCCAGCCCCTGTTTTGAATTCTTTGCTACGGTCAAAATAAGTTGTCTTTCGATCCTGAAAAAGACTTCCTTCAAAGTAGATGCTCCAAGGCGACTATATCCAGATTTTCCTTTTACCAAGCATTCGATCTCGAACCTTTGACCAATTCGCTTCACTACAGAAAGAGATGTTTTCACATTTTCTTTTCTTAAAATATAAAAAATTTGCTTGTAAGTCATTTTGGACTGCCTTAATCCTACAATTCTGATTTTTATATCCTCGCCAAGATGCGGTCATACCATTTTTAGGATTCATTTTTTCACTTATTATTATATGCTATAATAATAATAATAATAATAATAATAATAATAATAATAATAATAATAATAATAATGATATGCAAAATAGAAATCAGTTGCAATTAACAAAAATTCATGGTAAAATATTGAAAAATCGAGTTCTTCCTTCTTTTACTCTTGGCCTATTTTTTTGCTCATATATATATATATATATATATATATATATATATATATATATATATATATATATATATATAGTGGAGATGGTAATTGATAAAAACTCAAGAAAGTGCTCAATACTGTTGTAGAGCAAATATGCGTTTTATTTTTTATTACCGTATCGTGTGTGTGTGCACGTGCCTGTGTATGCGCGTGTGGATGTGAGAGTATAGATGCCCGCTGCCTGCCGTCCACATGGTGTGGGAGAGCGTGCAGCTGTGTATATATGTCGATGTATGTGCTCACGAGTATTGGTATCTGCATGCGCGCACGCGCTCGAACGTATGCGTGGGGTGCTAGTATGCCTGAATCAATATGCGCATAGGAGCCCGTATAATCGCCTCCTTGGGGGCAGGGGCGTCGATGTATGTATGTATCTGTGTATGCGCGCATCCATGCCTACGCACGCGCACCCAATCTTAGCACCTTAAAGAAAATTTGACGCAAGCGAGAACAACGCAGGTGTCTATGCACGCAGGCGCACATATGCACATATATTTGCACGCCAGGGCGGGCATGCATGTGTACCCGTGACCGTTTCTTTTAAGTATATATGTGTATACGTGCGCATGTATGTACCCGTGGCTGCGACCGCTAGCTGACCCTCTCCAAACAATTAACAACAAAATAAAAACTAAAAATAAATAAACCGAATCATAGCCCCCCCGCCTCCAAACATAAGCGAACACCCAACAGCTCAAGACATACTTACCAAGAAATCACCTCACCAACGAGACGCTAAAAACTTTAACACTCAGACTCGAATTTTAAAGTAACCCCCCTCCTCCAACCCCCACATATTCCCCTTCCCCTCATGTATCCCTATGCCCTCAGCCACACCCGAAATTAACTTCTTAGACCTTCCTCCACAAGTTCCTTAAACCCCCAAACTAAAACATTATCGACATACCAAACGCCCCCCACCTTCCCTCCTTGTTCCCTTCCTCTCTTCCTCTTCCGCCCTCCTCGCGCCCCCTGACCTCATTCACTCTTCCACTCTTTCATTCCAAAATAGCGAACATTTCTGTAAAAGTCTGAGGACGCTACAAACGGCAAAAAAAAACGGCCGTGAAGCCGAAACATAATGTAACTTAACAGAAAGATACGGTAATAAAAAATAAAACGCATATATATATATATATATGTATATATATATATGTAATAGAGAATTAGTACATACCTATCCCACACAATGCTTCAAGCAAACTACTATATATATATATATATATATATATATATATATACACACATATTAAAATGTTTGAATCATGTGCAGGTAACTTACATCTTAAATTGAAAGTGTTTCGACCCAAAATTGACGGAGGAGTTTGAAAGAGTCTGCAAAGCTCAACTCCTTTAACTTTGACCTCTTGGCAGACAAATTTTCGCTCAAAAACTGATTTAAAAACTTGCTGCATGTCTGAATAACCTTTATGCAACATTTCAAATCTTTAGACCCTAAATTGCTTGAGACCGCAAAAGTCAAATCTTTTGAACTTTGACCCCTTGCCAGTCAAATTTTCGACTAAAATCAAATTAAAAAGCTTACACTATGTCTGAATACACTTTATGTAAAATTTCAAATGTCTAGACAAAAATTTGGCTGAGTAACTTCGTAGAGACCGCAGAGGTCAAATATTTTAAAACTTTAACCTCAATTATGACCCCCTTAACATTTATTGTTTTGGGATCAAATCAAATTAAAAAGTTTAATTCCAATTCAAATAACTTATATCTAATATTTCAAGTGTTTATACCCAAAATTGGCGGAGGGGTTTGGTAGAGTTTTCAAGGGTCAAATCGTTGAACTTTGACCTCTTGACAGCCAAATTTCTGACCGAAAACCTATTAAAAAGTTTTTTCCAAATCTCAATACTCCTTATGTTAAATCTCGAGTGTTTAGACTGAAAATTGACGGAGTAGTTTGGTAGGGAAATGTACACACACACAGACAATTACACTTTTATAGATATATAGATATAGATACTATAAAATTATTGTCTCCTCTGCATCTACATATTACATCAAATTAAGAAAGGTTTAAATTTTTGAAGGAAGTTCGTTTGCCATAAGTTAGCAGGCCGCTTACACGTTATTTTATTCTTTTACTACTTACGTTAGAGGCGCTGAATGTCATAACTCGGTAAGCACCATCCCGGCAAAATATCAAGTTAGTATATCTTTTTATTCCCCATAGCCTCCTTTAACACGTACACGAGTAGCTATGGTCGAATTCAGACCGGGACATGAGTAGAAATCGACTACTGCATAGTATATCCACCACCGCAGTTCACCCACTCATCGTAGAATGTTTTTATATCCATTTTCCAATTAAACATCTCTTAGGTTTCAGCATTATCCTCTCCCAATGTTTTAAACCTGGAAATATTTCACAGATGTACCATGGTTTCATTAACATGAATTGACTGTTTACCGTTTAGAAAATGCCATTAGAGTTTATTCGAATCATCTACGACGCATGAAATGAAAACAAATCTAAGAATGGTGTTCAACGATTATCGGTAAAGCGGATTTTTTCTCACATTAAAAAAAAAATCAATTTTGCGTTCAACTTGGCATTTGCGGTGACACCTTAACGGTATAACAGCTGGTTTACTAATGACTTGACCCCTCTCTAGGTACACTCTGGTGGTAAGTACTTATTTAAAGGTGTTTCTTTTTAAGTAATGCATTCTTCAACTATAAGGATAGTAGCAAAACATCATGCTCTCCTCTCGTACAGAGGAAAACGTATATTAAAACGGGAGTTATATTAAAAAATGAGATTCATTAGAAAGAGTGGCGTTCGGGGTCGGCAAATACATAAAAGGCGAAGGAAAGAAAGAAACACCGAAACAAAGAGGAAGAGAGAGAGAGAGAGAGAGAGAGAGAGAGAAGAGAGAAAGAGAGACAGAGAGAAAGAGATAGATAGATATTGAAAAAAAAAAGGTGGTAAATGAGGGAGGAAAAAGAAAAAGAAGAAAGAGATATATAATGGGGTTAGAGAAAGGAGTTGAGACAACCATGAAGAGACGGTCGGCAAAGACACATAAAGGTAAAAAAAACCGGAAATGTGGGAAGAAGCGAGAAAGATATATATATATATATATATATATATATATATATATATATATATATATATATATATATATATATATATAATAGCATTAGAGAAAGGAGTTGGGACAACAATGAAGTAGATTCAGCTGAACGGAAACAGAATAACCGTAAATGTTAGAATTTTGGCAAGTATATATTTAAAAAAAACAGTCAAAAAACCATGTATCATTTAAATGCTATAAAGACATTCATTCCTGTCATTTATTGACCAAAACATAGCGTACACTCATTGATAACACCTTTTATAACGGCATGCCATTTGGATAAACATCCACATTATTGCGTTTTATTAAATAGGTTAACCAAACCTGTGTAAATGTCAGATACAAGGTTATAGGAAGAAATCCGCCGAGAACGTCAAATTTACCTCATGTGAAGAATGATTGACTGTAACAATGTTTAACATGATAATCAGTAGGTTAAGCAAAATATAGGTCAGCAAATGAAACGTGTGAGGTGAAATTAAAGGCTGAGTGGTTTTAACAGGCTGTGATTTACTGAAGGTCGTTGGTAGGTTATTGCAATTATTAAGATAAACATTTGTGATTTGTTGTTTAGAAAATAATGCGTAAAAATAAAAAATAGATGTCGATATTAGGTTTCTAAATTTTTAAGATGATGATTGATACGAAGTGACTTCAATGAGTTTCTAGACATTTTGTATGAGCAGTTTTAGTCCCCTTTCGAAGTAATCTCTTTTGGCTTCAATGCACTTGTCGTGCCGTTCCAACATCTTCTGGGTGACCCTGTGGAATTCCTCTTGTATGAGCGTGTCAATCTCTTTATCTCATAAAGACAACCTCAAAGGATTTCCTTGAGCTTAGAGAATAACCAAAAGTCACAGGGACAAAGTCTGGACTATAAGGAGGGTGAGGAACTGTCTTGGTGCCTATCTTGGTCAAGTAGCCTGATCTTCTCTGAGCACCATTGAGACAAACTCCTCGCAAATATTCTGCATCTCCTTGTGAATAATTGTGTGTACAGTTCTCACACTGGCATCAAACTGTACACTTCTTGTCTCTATAGACACACGACGGTCCTTATCCATGAAATTCTTTATTTGGCCAATCAACTCTAGTGTTCTTACTTCCTTACTCTTCTCACCCCTCTCATCATCCATCACAGACTCCCTGCCTTCCTTGAATCTCTTATGCCACTCAAAAACTGATTCTCGATTCATGCAAGATGGTCCAAAAGCAATCTGAAGCATTCCATAAGTTTCTATGGCATTTTTTCAATTTTGAAACAGAATTTTATTGCATATCGTTCTTCTGAAGTCTCCTAACGTCGATATTGCATTTTTGAAATTCACCAGCTGTGATGTGACAATCAGGCTTTAGTAAGGTGTATTCTAATTCCTGCTGTAGCTGTTCATTTGAACCTGAAATAAAAATAAAATCGGTCAGTCACCTCATAAGATGTATAGCAATAACATACTAAATTTTCAAGAATCTATAACAATTTTAAATACCTGTACAAAAAGGTCTGAAAACTTTTTGAAGACACCTCGTAATTTGCATTAGTGAGATTATTCCGACTATGGCTCTCATTTTGATTCTTATTTTCCTAGCATTTTCGTTAATTTGACC
This sequence comes from Euprymna scolopes, assembly GCF_053919585.1. NCBI lineage: Eukaryota > Metazoa > Mollusca > Cephalopoda > Sepiida > Sepiolidae > Euprymna > Euprymna scolopes. The sequence goes on along the minus strand of NC_136499.1, from coordinate 58,657,916 downwards.
TCAAGGATCCGTGGCTTAGCAGACAAAATGCAAGGTAAAATTCAGTTCTTAGTGGAACTCTTCTGGTTCAATCATCGGTGCGGGAAATACAAATTATTGCGAATTACTTAAGACTTTTACCCGGTCATGGCTGACGGAACGAGAGCAAGCTACCTCTGTGGATATAATAAAGGGTTCTGCTTTAAATTCTGCGCAGATTCGCGAGTTCGACAGAACAATTCTTGAGTTAGAAAGAAAAATTTCCGGAAGAAGGTGGAAGGTTAAATCGGCCGGAACGTTGTGAAAATAACAGTCAAGATGATGACAGTAGTCCGAATAATCCCAATAATACCTATAAAATAACTTTCGAAAGTTGATTTTAAAAGTTGGGATCGAACGTCGATAAATACGACAAGGCAATCAAAACGTGTAGACGTCCTGTTTTGCGTCACAAGAGGAGATCTATTGGGGGATGGAGGGGTGGGGGTTCATGGAAAACATAGAGGAATGCATGTGAAAGCAAGCAATAAAAAATTGGAACAAATACATCGAGAGCATTGCCAAGGCTGCTGCGAAGAAAGTGGGCTCTCTCTACCATGTTACATGTATAAAGCCACCATTCGTCCATGTATGGAGTATTGTTGTCATATTTGGGGCTGGTGCATCTGCTACTGGTCGCTCACTCCTGGACAGGGTTCAAAAGAGAATCACCAACCTGATAGGTCCTGAACAGTCATTTAAGCTTCACCTTTTGTCCCATCGACGAAATGTTTAATCATTCTGCCTGTTTTACAGATATTTTAATAATAGATGCTCCGACGAACTACGAGCACTTGCACCCGTTCGACGTAAATACCCGGACAAATCCGACAAGCAGCAAACTCCCAACTCTACATAGTAGAGATTCCTAGATGTAAGAAAGCTTTCTACTCCAATAGTTTCTTCCCCAGAACTGCTAGACTTTTGAATTCCCTTTCCGGATTCCTGCTTCCACAGCTGTACTGACATGCAGAAGTTCAAACGTAATGTGAACAGACATCTTGCTACTCGACTCCCTACATAGTATCCCTGCAAGTTATGCCCCCTACATCAAAGTGACACTGTGCTTTGTTTGGAGTGAAAATGTAGTAATAATAATAATAATAATAATAATAATAATAATAATAATAATAATAATAATACCTAAATAACCAATGAAAACTAATAGACAAGTATTTAATTGATTCACGTTAGAATTAAAAATAAACAAGCCGGTAACATTTAATTGCAAACAATGTAAACAATAAATAATAAACTAAAAAATATAATCTATATTTATTATAAATGTTATGGATGTATGTATGTATGTATGTATGTATGTATGTATGTATGTATGTATGTATGTATGTATGTATGTGGTCAAGGTCTGGTGTGGACGTGTGTTAAAAGCACACAGATGTCTTAGCGTCTTTCTGTGCTTCTCCCAGACAAATCAATCCCACGTGTACATCGTGACCACTGCCACGCAGACGGGGCTCTGATGAACGGCGAGTGTCCTGCGCTGTATAACTGGACCTCCACTGCCTTGTGGGCCAAGGTTATTTAACCAAAGGCTAAGGGTGAGGTAACCCTGACAGAAACCTTCAGAGGAACTTAGGCCCTATAAGCTGCGGCATATATGACCCACAGCGTGTGGAATATGCTCTGATGCCCAGCAACCTAAGTTCTAGTCATGGATCAAATAGCATCGTGGGTGGAGAGGGTTCTGTAAGCCGTGATGAAGGCAACCTCCCTAGGAGAAGGAAAACCTTGATATAAAACCTGCGATGACTGCTGCATCCAATGATGTTGACTTGCTCTTCTTTTTGGATCAATGTGACAGTTGTTTAGAGAGTGGGATTGTCTCGGTGCAAAGTCTTTCAACACTATAACAATTCTCATGCACAGGCATTGCTCGATATCAATGAGATACACTTTTTACCAGCTCGTGTATCTTGATGGTGGGAGGAAAGAAAAGAAAAAGGCTGGCTGAAGCCTAAAACGGTAAAAAATTTTGGCAATGTTCGAAAGTGAATTTGCTGCCATCACATTATGTATGTATGTATGTATGTATGTATGTATGTAATGTCTATTATTATGTTAAAATTTACGTTTGGTTCCTAAAACGTTTTTCTATATACTTTTATACATACAGCATAACCACGTTGACACACCGGTTCTCGTTAGATCACTGAAGTTAAACAATGTTGATTTCAGTCTTTACCAGATAGGTTACAATTTTGGATAACCAGGCGATGTATGTAGGTGGACGTCGACACTTTGCTTGCATAATTGCGTCATCTCTGTTGACAGAGCTATATAAGAGACTTATGAATTTGAATTTGATATACCTATGAAACTTCCTCATTTGGAGGAAGCTGGTTCAACTCGTATAGGGTGAGTACGGATTCAGTATATACTTTATTGATGTAAAAACACACACTAAAGTATTCCTTTGTTCTGGATCGATAGTTTGGAAAAATTCACAGTGAACTAGGCATATAAAATGAATGAGTTCAGCATTTGCCCCTCCACACACTTAGCCCCCCCCCCCAATCCCCAGGGGACGTCAAATTCTGGGGAAAATGAACACACGGTGCAGTCTTAGGCCTTAACATATGACAATTTAAGTTCTGCACCATGCAAAAATAAAAAGAAATGTCTAAGTCCATCATTTGCACCCCCCCATTTAGCCCCAAAAGTCCCCAAGGCCTTAAGATATTTAAATCTGAGTTCGGCACCACGCAGAACTGCTAAATAGACATACACAGAAAATTTTGGACAAATATAGTAAAATAGTCCCATAAATGGAGTGTTTTACTAAGCCTAAAATAGCCCCTGGGGCACACCCAAGGGTTATCGCGAAGTATAGACAAACAAAATTATATAGAAATCAGTTAGTTACAACTTTTCAGAAAGTTTTATAAAAATCCAAGTCATCAATTTTTTTAATAAGCACAAAAGTATCAATTTTAGCCATTTTAACCCGAAATGCACCCCTAGGGGAGCAACCGGAGTTTTCCCGGAAAATTATTATTTTCTGTTACTTTTTTATTCATATCATGTTTAATGTTTGTGCCAAATTTCCAAAATTTCTAAGGCGTAGTTATTGAGAAAAGTGCGGACAGACGAACAAACCAACGGTCAAACGGATACACGTGAATTTACAGGCCCGTCCTCTTTTTGTCGGAGATCAAAAAATAATTCTTATTCTTTTAATTAGTCGTAATTTTTAATTAACTGAACAGACAACTCATCTTTTATTTACCTCTATAATTCCTTCAGCATATTCCTACCGTACGTTTATTCACCAACTCTAATATTTTAATCTCACTGTGATCATTTTCTAGAAAGAATGGCGCTTCTTTCAGTGTTTAATTTCTTTGACTAATGCGTATATTTATTGTAATCGTACACACCGTAAACGCGTACGTAAATTAGAAAGCAATATTTTTATTTTTACTTTCATATAATTCATAAGCATAGAAGTAAGGACTTATCATTCTTAGTAAAGCAACAAGAAGATCTTGAAAGATATGTTTCAATTTATGAATTTGCCCATGAAATCAAAATAGAACCAGAATATAAGTTAGGCATGACACTACATATTCTTACCTGACAACGTAAGGATTGGTTAAATTCATTTCTGGGCCTTAATACTGTATAATGTACTAGCAGGCCGCCCGACGTTGCCTGGTCGTAAAATGCGCTTAAATATATTTTAAATCATGCAGATTTAATATTCATTATAGTATCAATTCTCTATCGATTATTATATTGTACCTAACATATAGTAGTGATTAAAAAAAATACCTGGGTGCAATAAGCTAGAACTGAAACTAATACATATAGGTCCTTAGCCTTATTCATTACCGTATAATCTAAATCCATACGTATACAGAACTTAAAAATACGTTGTTTAACTTATAACTGCTGTACATTTGCGCATGTGCACAAGTAACAGGTTTAGTCGACTTACATCTGCCCAGGTCAGTTTTTTTTTCAGCTTTGACCTGTTATTAGCTATTTTAACAGGCGAAAAACCAATTGGAATTCGTTCCACGGTTGAAATTTTTTTTATATATCAAGTTTCAAATCTGTGGACTAAAAATTCAGAGAAGAGTTTGGTAGAGACCGCCGACACACACGCAGACGTTTTCATCTTCAATACTACATAGTTATACACAATGTAGAAAATATGCATAAATATAACTGAGCATAATAGTTAGATGAAACCAATCATCCAATAAGAGTCATATGAAAATGAATAATTAATTAACTATAGTTATTTCTGTTCAAAGAATATGCAAATTAGTTATCCTCTATTTAGTCGCTCGCATATCCATGACTGAATATATTAAGAAGTTCATTTTAATAACTTTTAATAGAATACTTAAGCTTTCAATATCAATGTAAGTTCGACGAAAAAGTCAAGTTTATGTTTGTGTGTGTGTGTGAGTGTGTGTGTGTGTGTGTGTGTGTGTAATATTCCCAAAGTAATGCAATAGAAACGTTGATAACTAAAAGTAGAGCTCCTTATCTGATCAGGGCGAAATATTTCATTGTGATCATTGTTATCTTATTTTTTGAAATGGAAGATAGTCTGGCAAAGCGGTGTAACACAGAGGTAACATTACAGACTACAGGCGATTTAGTTATAGGTTTAATACTTGCGAACGTCAGAAATGGTGATGACTGTTGGATAGCAAAGAAATATGTGCCCAAGTATAACATCTATGTACGTAAAAATTATGACAATACATAAAACAAATAAATGAATTTCACAATAGGGCGACGTAATACAGACATTTGTATGTAATAGAAGTAACTCATCACAACTTACAAAGTGAAGTAAATACAAAAGTGCCTTTCACACAATAATAGCAAAAACAACACCCATAATCACATACTGGCATATATATATATATATATATATATATATATATATAAGTTTATCACATAAATTAATACATGAAAATATAATTTTATGCGTAAATTCTCAGTATTTACTCCAACGGTGCTCAATACATAGGTAAAGCTAGGTAGTAAGTTATAAAAATATATATGGCTTATGCATAAGCCTGCCGAACTCTCACGAGAATGAAATGCGGAATATTCTGTGTAGTTTAATTGCCCTATATATTTTTATAAGTTTTTTTTTTATATATATATATATATATATATATATATATATATATATATATATGTGTGTGTGTGTGTGTGTGTGTGTGTGTGTGTGTGTGTGTGTATTTGTTTTTGTTAGCGATACTCTTGGAACGAATTCAATTATTTATACGAAAGTGCATTTTTACCTAAATTGCGAGTTGGGAAAAATTTTCCCTTTGACCAATTTGGTACCCCCTAAATGGGGAGCGGCATATATATATATATATATATACATATATATATATATATATTATTTTTAAAATATAATTATCCACTGACACGTGTTTCGTCGTCTAGGACTCATCAGAGTGGCTGTTATATATATATATATATATATATATATATATATATATATATATATATATATACATGTATATATATATATATATATATATATATATATATATATATATATATAAGGCTATATGTTTGTATGTCTGTCTGTCTATCAATCTTCATATTTTCAAACTCTGTCCTTTCCGAAACTAAAAATTGCAGAGCAGCACTAGGGGCTCAAATGATTGGATTTTTATGGACCATTCTTTTATGAGTCCTTAGCCGGTTAAAATAGATTTTAAGGGGTCAAAAGATTTTGTACATTAATCTTAGTTGATTTTTAATTTCTAATTTTTAATTAGTTCGCATGCATGTCACGCTGGTACACTGATAACGTCACCAGCTTTCAATGTACAGTTTTATTTTCGGTTTCGATACTAGCTGATGGCACCCAAATACGTTTTTATTTTTACTTTTGAAATCACGACTATAATAATATATGTGGATGAGGAGTCGACTGATTGTCTACTTGTGTTGTATGATGGTGGCTATGTACATCCGCCTTGTCTAACATCTCTCACCCTAAATCTGAAACTACATAATAAAATGAAATGACAGTTCAATCCAAAATAAAGACACACACTCGAACAACAATCTCGCCACTCCTCCCTTGAGGCTTGCATTTACAAATATCTGTGGACTTAAAGCTAACTTTGATGATGTAGAATTATTTCTTCTAGCAAACTCTCCGTATATCTTCGCACTAAGTGAAAGTAACATGCACTCCTCAATCCTCTCTAACATGTCTAGTTATCTTCCACTTTGTCGTCAGAACTCTGCCAGACACCTGCACGGACTTGGAGTCTATATTCGTACCCCCCCCCCCCATTTATAGGGAATCTAAACTAGAACCAAATAACCAGACCATCATGAGATTACATTAAAAAAGTCCTTGTGTGGTACCTATGTTACATAGGGTTATCATTGAGGGGCACCATTTACGTTTGGTGTATAACATAAAAGGATTCCGTGTGCGTATGATTGTCTCTAATATAAAGGGTTGTGTGTTTGATTATCATAAAGGGAATCGTGTGTGTGACATGTATTTTCAGAACCTACATCTGCTTCTTCGATGTTGGACGATCTGGAAATTTCTCATCCTGGAGGGACACTTGATACCTGTTTTTGGATGAAGATTCAATCACTCCAAGACAAGGAATTAGTTTTATAGTTTTTTTTATTTCACTTTCCCCAGAGGTCCTGCAGAAGGTGGAAGTGAAATCGGCCTGTGTGGGTTCTTCTTCTACACACGTCAGCGTTCGCCCCCCCCCGTTGAGAGGAGGAGACAACGGGAAGCCGTCCGTTGTCTTCTGTGTCCAAATCAAATCTCACAGATCTAGCCAACCTGACCACGTCACTCATACGTAATCTGGTCAGCTGGCCCACGGTTCTGGTAAACGTGTCTACACTCCACGTTTACTCACCTCTCTCTCTCTTTCTCTCTCTCTCTCTCTCTCAATCCATTTTGTAACATTCCTTCGCCCCCCTTATTATCAAAATGTATGGCGAAGGCATACATTTTCTACTTCCCACATTTACTAAGAATGGGATATATATGCTCACCCCACTGGCAAAGAAAACTGTCATACCTTTATTCAATAATTAATAACTAAGTAAAATAATATCAACCATTAATACCATGTGGCGCTAATCCTTGCGCCCTCAAAGGTCAATAACTCCCTGTGACCCCATGGTCTTTTCATAATTTAAATCAGAATTTCAGGAGCATCCTTTACTTCCGTCGACACTACGCGTGATCGATAAATTCTCGGCAATCAACCGAATAATAAAATCGAGGTCCATCTGCCTCTTCAAAACGGACTATCATCGTCCTTGGCTTTACAGATCAGCTTTTCTTCCCATAGGTAGCACACAAAAAAAAATTTCCATCCCAAGCCTTATCCTATTCATCATAAGCCTACTCTTATTACTAGTATTTTGTGAGAAACAAAACCTCTTAACATTCCATATGGTGGGTAGCCTTCAATTTTCCTCAGTACTTGCATACATATTTCATTCATCTTCTCTTGAGCGATTCGTCACATAATGGCCACGTCAGCCATTGCACCCCTCTGCCCCTTACGCCATGTCAGACGGCATTTCATTTGCTCCCTGAAGTTGATTACAACTAGATCCGCTCACGCTGGACAGAATACATTCCGTTTACTGCTATGTCAGAAAAAACTTTTTTTTCCAAAGTCGGTAAGTGCAACCTGCCTTGAAGACACATAGCTTCACGGAAAACATCGGATTTCCACACATGAAGTACTCAAAGTTGCTCCATGTTGATTCTACTCGAAATCAATAGAAATCAAGTTAAAAAAAAATAAAATTCGAATCATTTCTCGGGAATAATGAAATTAATAACTACCCATGTAATTCAACACCTCTTCAAAATTCTAACTTGCTTGCCACAGAAATTAAATTCCATTCACGCCGCACTTTTTTTCTTTCATTTCTTCATCTAGTTTATTTAACCCTATATTTATCCTTTTTTTCTACCTTACTTATGTGGTCAAAACGTCACTCATATCGAATAGAACATTTATTCTACATTTCGAAAATTAAAATTAATACCGACTGAACCTTTTACTCTTCCGAAACTTAAGAACTAGTTGATCCCTTATACATAACCCAGTAGTGTTTTTATTATTATTATTATTATTATTATTATTATTATTATTATTATTATTATTATTATTATTACACTGTTTAAATCTTATTTTTTTCTCTTTTCCCCAATTTTATTATTACTATTATGATTATTAATTAATTAATTAACAACACGTTCTTTCTTTTATTAATCATTCTTTCAATAGACGCCACAAGCAAAGATTCCACCTCCCCATTCTGCAAAAAAAAATACATGTCAAAGAACAAGAAAATTCTGCCAATACCGTTTGACAACACATCAATTACATAAAAATAATAAATTAAAAAATACAAAAATATCCTATAAGCAATCACAAAGTCCCATCTCACTAATAACAAAATTCCAAATAACAAAACACAGATTCGTGGAAACCCAATATTGACCACGTCATCACTCCTGAGGTCGGCTGCATTCCACAGAAATCAAAATTAAAGAAAAATCACAGTCGTTTACAAAAAATCCTAGACATTTACAATTAAAATACATAGTCGTTTCTAAAATAAAATAAAACGACTCACTTATAAAGTCTCAGACAATCCTAACACTCGATGGAACTAAAATTGTCCATGTCAGAAAAAAATTCCTAAGAAAAAAAAAATCGTACAATTAGTGAAAAAGGAAAAAAAATCACATTTTCAGAACCTATCCATTGTTTTTCATTAAAAGTACATATTGTTTTTCATTAAAAGTTACACTTAGTTCCACAGTTTAAAAATGCAACAAAATATTCATAACGCATATTTGTGATTGACGGGTTAATCTTTTGGTAAGCTGAAAGGCTCATTCCTGACGCACACTTACTAAAGTCATATGTTCTATTTCCTTTTTTTTCTTTCTGGTTTACTCACTGGCTGTTCATTAAAAATTTACAATTTATTATCTGTATGTCTATCGTCATAGCTGTTTTTTTTTCAATTTCTTCTATTGTTTTTTCTATGTCTCCCGTCTTAATAATTTATTCGGCCGGACCCTTTTTTCACGGCCCATATGGCATCATTCAGGGATGTGGGTAAAGTAACCTCATGTTCGTACACAGCTCTCATTCAGCCATCCCATGCCAATATCTCAAAAAAAAAAAATTTGCCGACATCTCATTCATCAGATTTTTTACTTCTTAAGTTCTTACGTAACAGCGGCATATTCTATCCTTTTTTTTATTATTCTTTCTCCTACTTCAGATTCACTACATAGTGGCCACGTCACCACTACACGCTCTTGCTTTGGAAGTTCTGTTACTCCCAAGATTGGGCATTTTCAATCAGCCGAAGCTCGCAGGCGGCCCTATCTGCAAGCTTATCTATGTGGGTGCATTCTATCGCGCACCCTCGTTGCAGCTACAACAAGCCTTTTAAGCACATCGGCATGCAGCCTCCCGTCTTTATTGTATGCGAAGAATATGGTCTTTCAACCGTCACACCGGTCAGCTTAATCAAGCTACATACAGACGGCGAAAATAGCATTTTTCATAATCGAAAACCTATTAAAAAAATCCCCCTTGCAGGGTCCTGTGAACCTCTTCCAAAAAGAAAATAGTTAACCGCCTACGTAAATTTAAACCTGCCCCCTTTTTAAAATTCTAATTTGACTAGACCGACCATTTTTATCTTAATCTAATCTTCTGATTTTTTTTTTCATTACTATTTTGCAGACCACTGGAAAACAACAATTATACATTATATAGTACAATATCAAATCATCAATACACAGTTTTCTAACAATGAACATTAACTTCTAAGTAATTAAAACAACCCTCTTCAGTCCTTAAAAAAAATGTTCAAAAATGTCGTTAAAACTGGAAAAGCAATATTCACGATTTAGAGAACAGTCTCGCCTGAAAAAGAGCATATACGAAAGTGCATTTTTACCTTAATGCTTGTTGGGAACAATTTTCCCCTTGCAATTCTTTTATTCTTTTCTTTCTTTTCTTTTTTTTTAACCCAGTTAAAGACAAGCGATGGCCATTTTCTCTTTTTGCAACGGTGTAAATATTTCAAGTTATGATTGACACATTTCCAAACAATTTCATTTGTGCGTGTTCCCATTACATTTTCTTACTGTCTCATCGGTCCCTTGCTTTAAACAGAATAACGCAATCTTTGTTTTTTTCTTCTAATTTTTACATTAGGTGATATTTTTCTTCGTTCATAACGAGCTAATTCCTTATACGATAAACATTTTTTAACTATTTTCTATATATAAAGTTTTACATCTGTGTGTCTGTATGTCTTCCTTTTCTTTCTTCGTGAAAAGGTTGTACGTGTGTATTGCTTTTCTTTTTTTTTCTTAAGTATTTTTCTAATTCGCCTAGTGTTTTAATGGACCCTACGTTGTGTGTGTGTTGATTTGTATTTTTTTTCTACTGTTCTTTCTTTTTTTTTCTTCTTTTTTCCAGACATTTTATTGTGTTGTACTAGTTTTTTTTTCTTTTTATTTTTTAGTCTATTTCTTTTTTCTTGACACTAAATCTCCATGCTTCCACGTTGTATTTTCTTAAACACAGGTTCGATTATCGCATCGGTGATGCGAACTGGTCCACGAGCACCAAATTGAACATTTGTTACATAGGGTTATCATTGAGGGGCATCATTTACGTTTGGTTTATAACATAAAAGGATTCCGTGTGCGTATGATTGTCTCTAATATAAAGGGTTGTGTGTTTGATTATCATAAAGGGAATCGTGTGTGTGACATGTATTTTCAGAACCTACATCTGCTTATTCGATGTTGGACCATCTGGAAATTTCTCATCCTGGAGGGACACTTGATACCTGTTTTTGGATGAAGATTCAATCACTCCAAGACAATGAATTAGTTTTATAGTTTTTTTTATTTCACTTTCCCCAGAGGTCCTGCAGAAAGTGGAAGTGAAATCGGCCTGTGTGGGTTCTTCTTCTACACACGTCATCGTTCGTCCCCTCCCCCCGTTGAGAGGAGTAGACAACGGGAAGCCGTCCGTTGTCTTCTGTGTCCAAATCAAATCTCACAGATCTAGCCAACCTGACCACGTCACTCATACATAATCTGGTCAGCTGACCCTCGGTTCTGGTAAAAGTGTCTCTTTCTCTCTCTCTCTCTCTCTCTCTCTCTCTCTCTCTCTCTCTCTCTCTCAATCCATTTTGTAACACCTAGCCCTTGTGGGGAGACAAGTAAACAGGATCTTAACTGTAAGTATTTCCCCCCTCCCACCACGGGAAGATATGACACATGTTCAAAAGATGGAGGATGGGATAGCCAGCGCACTTTGGTACACTCTGGATGACAAATTATGTCTGAGTAGATCCGTCAGCATCCCCTGGTAGGGAGGTCTCATACGTTTAGCAATAAACTAATCCCTTCACCAAGAGAGAATATAAGGCTTAGGAGAGTAGACCTCCTAGAACTGTCCCAAACTATACCCTAGCTCGACAGATGTAAAGCCGTCATCCTACTTAAAACTGACCCCGACTGTCGGACAGATTGTCGACGACGTATCTTCCATTGGTATAAATATTTGTGTGGGATTTATTATAAATTCTAGACCTTGATTTAAAAGTTTTATTTTATCGCATGTTTTAATAGTCTGTGATTCTTCACGAATTTCTATGACTCTTTATAACAAACATAAATCTATTTATATATCTATAAAAGTGAACGTGTCTGTCTGTCTCTATGTGTGTCAGTATGTCTGTGTACATTTCCCTACGCAATAACTCTGTCGATTTTCAGTTTACAGACTCGAAATTTGATATATAGGGTAGTGAGATTTGGGAAAATCTTTGTAATCCGTTTTCACACATAAATTTGGCTGTTAAGGGGTCAAAGTTCAGCGATTTGAACTTTAAGAACTCTACAAAACTCCGCCGCAAATTTCGGGTCTAAACACTTGAAATTTTAGATATATGTTCTTTCGACATGGATCTAACTTAATAACTTGATTTGAACCCAAAACAATAAATGTTCAGGGGTCATAATAGGGGTCGAAGTTTTTAAAAAATTTACCTCTGCGATCTCTACCAAATTACTCAGACAATTTCTGGTCTTAACATTTGAAATTTTACATAAAGGGTATTCAGAGATAGGGCAAGCCTTTTAATCGGTTGGGTCGAACATTTGAGCTACTAATATATAAATGTATGTATGTATGTTTGCATGTCTTCTTAAAACTTTCAACAGAGGTGACTGATTTTCACAAAATCAGTATCGTTTTGAAGCTCGACCCTTCAGACGACAAATATCGAAAAATTGGTTAAAAACATTAATTTCTTTACCCTCAACGTGGCACTTTTCTACAGGGAGGGGTCGCTTTATACGCCGATATTTTCGAATGTTATACCCTCTTTTCGATTGTCTAGTCTTAATTTAAGCCTACAGTACTTCCGGTTTGGCGGTGGTCGTAATAGCAAAGACGTCAGGTTTTGCCCCCCGTTCTTTTCCTCCTTCGCGATAAGGGGTCGAGCCTGCCTTCTTACTACAACTTTTTCTTTGCTCAACATACACCTCTCAACACCCGGGCAACACCGGGGTGAAATGCTAGTATATCTATAAAAGTAAAAATGTCTGTGTGTGTGTGTGTGTGTGTGTGTGTGTATGTGTACATTTTCCTACGCAATAACTCTCTCAATTTTCGATCTAGAGACTCGGGATTTGACATAAGCAGTATTGAAGTTTGGGAAAATGTTTGTAATCCGTTTTCAGCCAAGATATTGGCTGTCAAGGGGTCAAAATTCAACGATTTGACCTTTGAGAACTCTACTAATTTTGGGTCTAAACAATTTTGGGTCTAAACACTTTTGGGTCTAGACAATTTTGGGTCCAAACAATTTTAGGTCTAAATACTTGAAATTTCAAATGTAGATTACTTGGACAGGGATAAAACTTTTTAATTCAATTTGAGCCCATAAAACTAAATGTTAAAGGGTCAAAATTGGGTTCAAAGTTTTAAAAAAATTTGATCTCTGCGGTCTCTACTCAGACAATTTCGTGTCTAGGCATTTGAAATTTTACATAAAGGATATTCAGAGATGGGGCAAGCTTTTTAATCGGTTTGTGCTGAAAATTTTAGCTGCTAAGAGGTCAAAGTTCAAAAGATTTTACCTTTGCAGTCTCTAGCAAACTATTAAGCCAATTTTGGGTCTAAACATTTGAAATTTATACATAACGGGTATTCAGACACGCGGCAAGCATTTTAATCAGTTTGGGAGCCAAAATCTGGCTGCCAAAAGGTTAAAGTTGAAAGAGTTGACCGTTGCAGATTCTACCAAATTCCTCCGCCAATTTTGGGTCTAAAGACTTGAAATTTTAGATGTAGGTCATTTGGACATGGATAAAACTTTTTATTTGTATTTGAGACCAAAATAATAAATGTTAAGAGGTCAAAATTTGGGTCAATGTTAAAAAAAAATTGACCTCTGCGGTGTCTACGAAATTACTTAGAAAAATCTTAGTCTAAACATTTGAAATCTTACATAAAGTGTATTTCCACGTAGGACAAGTTATGAACACTAAATAGGGCCCGAGCAAAGCTGGGCTGAACTGCTAGTTTAATATAAAATCACGTGGAGGTGTTTACACTGCAAGCTGTCCGAAACCCACTTTTAATTTTCGATGAAGTAGGTTATCGCTGTGTACTCACTTTTCATCTCTAGAGATGATCTCGAAAACATTTTTTCTGTTCATATCTGGAAAGCGGAGTAAAATGAGGTTGGTGAGAATCTATCCAATTTTTCGCTCTGGCAAACCTCCGATAACATAACCTATTTCTCGCGTCTCTGAATGCTTTTTCAAACACTTTCTATTATATATCAAATATATCAGTGATGATGCGAGGAGATAAATTAGTGTGATAATTTTAAGTGTGTATAGACCAGATACATTTTGGTAGATAAAGAGAAGCCACTGCTGAACGCGATGTAAGATGTCAGCTCGAAGAAAAGGAAGTGTTTGAGAAATGGTCAGATCCATGAAAAGGATTGAAGAAAATATTCAATCGATATGAACCATATATTTTTTTCAACAATGTCTGTTTTGGTTAATACTTGCTGTCCCTTGAAGATTCAATTCTTAGTTAGATATGGGTGCTAGCCTAGCCGCATCGAATAGCCGTAATACAGGTAAACAGGTCTGCAGTCGATTATATCTATATGCATATATATATATCTATATATATATATATATATATATATATATATATGTATATATATACATACATATATATATATGCATATATATTTTAATTATAAATTATCAATCATCTTAATCAATATTAAAATAGCTCTAGGATATATATGCCTATCGAGCTTATTATATATCTGTATTACAACGAGCACTATTTTATTTTATTTTAATTGTATTAATTTACTAATGCATTAAAATATACTCTGCTCTTCGGACTGTTGTTCTAATCCCCTTATATATATATATATATATATATATATATATATATATATATATATATATATATATATATGCATATATATGTGTATACATACATATATATATATACATATATATATATATATTTGTTCATTCTTTTTTCACCAACTTTTGTGTTTGTGATTTTCAATCGACTGCCCCTTTAAGAAAAAAAAATCTAGGCCTTCTTTATTAAAGAAAAGCGGTCAAACTAAGCTAACTAAGAAGTCTCCTATTGTTGAATAATTTCTGGCTGTTTGCTGTTTATGGCCGCTGATTTGGAATATATTGGTATTTTTTCTATGTGATCTATTTTATTTCCCCCAATTTTTGTGCTAACATCTGATTACATGGAGGTAAAATTCCAAGCTACAAAGTCACGGGTGACTTTCTTGAATTGGTTTGAATCTCCCGCCTGTCAGTAATTATTACTTCCTACACTGATAATTTCGTAAATATGAAGCACTATTGTCTGTAGTTATATAAAAACAACGTTAATATATTTTTTGAATTATTGTTTTATATGTTGCTTGATCCTCAGCCGTTATTTTGAATACCAACATCGTTTCCGAGCAAACAATAGAATACCATGGTGCAAAGAAGTTTCTTCCTTATTCTTAATTCTCTAACTCTGATTTGATAATGTAATAACGTTCCTATTTAACTTTACTTTTCATCTTCTTAACTTAATGAACTCTCCCTAATTCCGGTGTATGCGGTTTAAACAAATAACTGATCCGAAATCTAGAAAATGTCTGTTTATAGTGGCGAAGGCTTTATGTAGAACCATTCCTAAATTTTTATATAATAATTTTGCTTCTCCTAGATGCATGCCTTGATGAAGACTTTGGGTACATCTCCTCCGGTATTTTAAACGCGTCCCCAGACACTACCCTGGAAAGTTCTACGTTCCATTGCAATGCATGCAGCGTCTATTATTCCCATCTCTCTCTCTCTCTCTATCTCTCTCTCTCTCTCCCCCTCTCTGTATATATATATATATATATATATATATATATATATATATATATATATATATGTATGTATGTATATCCCCAAACTGTGCACCGTGAAATGGCGACCAACCGTCTCTCTCTCTGTCTCTCTCTCTTTCTCTTTCTCTTTCTCTCTCTCTCTCTCTCTCTCTCTCTCTCTCTATATATATATATATATATATATATATATATATATATATATATATGGAGAGAGAGAGGGGGGGAGACGGTTGTACCGTCATTTCACGGTTCATAGTTCGTGGATAAATGTAACAATTCTTTTTGCACAATAAGATTCGGAAGTCTGTCGCCAGATCACTTCCGACTGTGATCAGCACTCAGGAATCTTAACTCCTTCGCACCCAATTTTATGGTATTTCAACCATTTTACTTCTTATTTAATGCCAAAAACTAATACCTACTGTAAACAATTCCATATATGTGATTTATTGGACATACTGCTACGATGGAAATGGTCGCTTCACATCTTCTTTTTGTACGTTAGTAAAAGATCACAGACAAACGCACACTTTTTTCTTGCTTTGAGTTTTTTCTTTCACTTTTGTATTTTGTTTTTGTTTCTAAAAAACGCCGTATCTTAAAACGTAAATATAAATACAATGTTTCGTAGTATTTCGTTGTATTTTATATTAAAAAAAGTGTATCTTAGTGCATTCGTATCTCGAGGTATTACTGTATACAAAAAATAGTTTGTAATATATATGTTTTTACATTAAATTACACCAAAAAGGTTGGTATGCCGTAAACACACAAAAACAACAAATAGTTTGAGACACATCTAAACTACTGAAAGCATTTCACCATTAGAATCGTAATTGTAAATGAAGGTCGAACAACCTACCAGCATAAACTCAAAGCAGAGAAACCAAGAAATTAATACTAGGGTAAAAAGATTTCAAATATCTAACGAATGAATGTTACCAAAGGCAAGGTAAGTTACTCTTCCACCTAAATAGTTTTGTGTGGTTGAAGATATTTTAAAGCGTCTATTTAATTCGAAACACAAATACTGATGAGTTGGTAAGTTAGAACGAATGAATTACCGATATCAGACGTTGAACTGGGAAGTCTCGATAACCACTTAAATCGGGAAAACAATACAAAATACTGATAGAAATTCACCTAATAAATATCACAGTGACACTTATTGGGTGGATTTCTTTCAGTATCAAGTTTATTTTTCGCATTTTGAGCAATTACTGACATTCGGAAGACGGCGTGTTTTTGTCGGTCATGTTGTTGATTTATTCTTACCACCACGACACGACTTTATTTTCGAACCAGATTAGAATGGTGGGATCTTTCTACCGCTCCAGTAGATATTTCACTGCTGATGCAATTCTCTGTCTATATAAAAACCAAGTACGTCCAGGGATGGAGTATTGTTGCCACATCTGGGCAGAAGCTGCTAGAAACAGCTTATCCTACTTTGACAGAGTACAAAATAGACTTCGTTACTTAGTGAAGGATGCCCTTTTCTCTTGTCTGCAACCTCTTTCCCACAGAAGGGACGTTGCGAGCCTGTCTTTGTTTTATCGTTATTTCCACGGCAAGTGCTCATCTGAGCCCCAATCTTTGGTCCTTCCTCGCCAATCTGTCTCGAAAAACACCCGTCTAGCTGAAACCACTGCCAATAATTTTCCCCACTCTTTAACTGTTCCTAAATCAAAACGTAGATTCTATGAACAATGCTACTTTCTTAGAAATGCATGCCTGTGGAACTCTCTTCCGTTTGCCTGCTTCCCAGCTGACTACAACTTGGTTGTTCTCAAGTCCAACATAAACAAATTCTTGATGTATCGCCCCCTTAAGTAATCAACTCTACCAAATTTCCATTAATAACGACCACTATGATATTATCCCATTGATTACTGTACACTCAATAACCCTTATCCTTGGGTGGCCTCAGAGCCTTGATAAGTGGTGATTCCTATATAAAAAAATAAAAAAGTTTTTCAATGCGTTAAAACACAACAAAAAATTATCCAGGTAGGTAGACGAGTAACTTATATTGCCTTTGGTAACATATATTTATTATATATTTGAATTTTTACTCTCATTTTCGTTTGCTGGTTTCTCTGATAAATTCTCTAAACTCAATTAACGGAGACGATAATTCGAAATATTTGTAGAACATGATGTAGAAGTAATTCCTTTTTTTCTTTTTTTTTTGTGGGCTTGTATTTAGCCTTTGGAAGTTTTAGATTCTCTCCAGACTGGAAGAAATTGATATATTCTATGACGTAATCTTTGTAGATAAACTCGTGCCCGGGAGATTACGCCGGTAAAAAAAAAGAGGTAAGAAACGACGGAAGATGCGGAGATAAGCCACCACCAAAACGTTACATGAAAAAGAAGACTTACAAAAATAAAAGCAAAAATGTTTCCTTTCGAAATAGCAAAAGTCAAAATCTTAAAATAAAGACTCGAAGCTAGCACCCATCAAAACCTCCCTATCCACTCCTCAGTTCTAGCCGTCCGCACAATCTCTATAAAGTGAGATAAAATAAAGATAAGCTTTGAATATCTCAGAGGGTATAGCATAATTCTTGCTCTCTTCCACACCCACCTCCCTCTCACTTTCCTCCTCTCTATCTCTCTCTTGGGTACGGCTTGTTTTATTTATTTTTATTTATTGGCGGTTGGTAGGTAAAGAAGAAGATTTCTCATGACGTTTGAGTTAGTGCGTGTACCTGCCTCTTGAGATCAGAAGAGATAAAGAAAGGGGGAGTTTTTTTTTTAATCGAATGTGCCATGAAATAGGCAGCATCATGTCTGTGCAAAAATATGAGTTTCTTTTATACGCAAACGCAAAAATAGCAATCATATATACATATATATGCTATATATAAAAATAGCAATCATATATATATATATATAATGAAATAAAAATCTTGATATTAAAAATTTATTCAAATTTTCAAAAAAGCAAAAACCAAAAAATAAACAACTTATGAACCTGTAAGGAATGTATACAAAATTTTAATTATTCGTCAAGGAGTACAAATGAAACAAGAACATCCTTATTCCATGGAGTTTCGAAGAGAGAGAAGAGGTTTGCAAAATATACAATAAATTTTGCAGGCTAACGCATCACAGGAAACAAATAATACAGCCCACAAGTCCAAAGAGACCCAGGCTTGACTTCAGAAGGAATGCTACGACTTTTTACCCTTCTTTCACTTCCCCCTCCCCTCCACCGACCTGAACCCCCTGGATTACTTCGTTTAGTCATACTTCGAGAACATCACCAACATGACCTCCCACAGCACCAAAGCCAACCTGATCGCCGTCATCCGCTGAATATTGCCGAGTTCTTTCCAGCGCGTGTGGAAAATGTATGCTTCGAATTCCAGACCCGTATCGAGGCGGTGATTGAATAGATATAAGCTCTACTACAAAATCAAGTTACCTGAATTGATTTTTTTCAATAAAAGTTAAGTAAATCTGTAGTGTTGTTTTCTTTAAGGCGACATGTTTGTCGTTCTACTCTGTATAACTAAAGTCGTTGGAAAAAAGTTTGATCATTCTGCGGCTGCCGGAAGTACCCAGTCCTAACGCATTTCTCTACTTATATAAGAGCGAGATACGTCCTGAAATTGAGTACTGTTTCTACACGAGGTTTTCCGCTCATAACACACTTTCTTCACGATTGGATAATCACCTTGCTTGGTAACAATACATAATATTAAGACACTGTTTTCGTAGAGATATAGAGAAATGTTAAATTCAAATATAAATATGCTATATCAGGACACCTAGTATCTCTCTCAATGTCTCTTTTTGTCTCTCTCTCTGTCCGTCTGTTTGCTTCTCTCTCTTTTTATTTTTTCTGTCTGCCCCCCTCCCTCTCTTTATATATATATATATATATATATATATATATATATATATATATATATATACACACACACACACACCCAGGGTGACCAAAAAAAAACGGGCCCAACTCTAATTAGGCCCCGTTTCTTAGTGTTTTGTCGGAATGAAATGAAACTTTGGTAATAACTAGTTTATTATATTCAAAGCATCATATCAAAACACTAGGGTCTTTGGCCTTTTTTCTCCGTTGACTGTAAAATGCTCAGAAAAACAATTGAATGTTCTCTGTTTTTTTTTTTGATCACCCTGTATATATTAGTGGTGTGACGATTCCAATAATTTCCAGATTTCGATACAATTACCGATTCCGATTCTTTATAAATCTCTAAATATTTTACTATAGAGTTGATATTCTTCCCGATTACCGTACAGATAGATGTTAAATCTGCAGATCTTTTTCAAATGTAAAACTACACTTGTGGGGGGGATGATCTATCGATTTTCCTTTTACTGGTAAGCATTTAGTATTTTATCATGACTAGCAGCAATGGAATATTTTGTTTTAACCAAAATCAAATAAAAAAACTAATAAAACAATCGTTTTTGCCATTGGAAATTAGTCACAAATTTTTCCGATTCCGATACCGATTCTAATACCCACAAATTCCGTTTCTTTTTTCTAACTCCCGATCTCAATTCGGATTTATCGTCCCAACACTAATATATGTAATACTAAAACTCTGAATTTGCTTGTCACGTCACTGTCTCCAATTTTAATACTATAAGGTGATTTCTACCAAAGTTCTCATGTTAATATGAAGTCGAAAAATGTTCTGTGTGAAATTATTTTTGTGTTCTAAACTAAAAATAAAGGAGGGAGAGACACTTAGTTTACTAGTACTCCGAAGGCATCCTTAGTTATATTTAGTGCTTTTAGTAGCGCTCTGCAGGCCTCCTGATTCTTTTTTTTTTCATTGATTACTCCGCTGATTTCTTTTTTAGGTGAGGGAATAAGCAAATTGGTTTTCGGAGTACTCTAGAAGTTTCTTTGTTTAGAAAAGTGCTCAATATCTTAGATAGAGCCACAAATTTTTGTTTGTCCGTAAGTTATCACTTTGCACACACGATCGTGTATACATTATCTCCCTTCACACACGTTGATATGTTTGTACATAACATACATTGTCACCTTTCACACATATATATTCGTACGTACGTTATCATATTTCACAAACATGTATATTTGTACATACATTATCATTTTTCACATATTTATGTTTGTACATACATGTTTGTATGTACGTTATCGCTTTTAATGCACATTTTTGTTTGTACATACGTTATCACGTTTCACAAACATTTATTCTTGACGTACGTTATCATTTGTCACACACATCTCTGTTCATGCGTCCTTTATCTCCTTTTACACATGTTTGTACGTACGTCATCATTTTTCACACACATTTATTTTTGAACGTACGTTATCACCTGTCACATACTTTGCTGATCATATAACCTTTCGTATACATTTTAATAACTTTTCGTATACATTTATGTTCGTACGTACGTTCTCAACTTTCACAGATTTGTAATTGCACATACGTGATCACCGTTCACACATTCATCTTCGTATGTATGCTATTACCTTTCAGACACATTTATGTTTATATGTACTTTATCAACTTTCGCACAAATTTTTGCTTGTACTAATTTGCATAGTCCTTTAAAAAATTAACTTTTATTAATTCACTGTGAGTTATTTTCTGTTTTCTTATTGGACGGTTAGTTTCATTTCACTGTTACGCACAGTTCTATTTGTGCATATTTTCAACATTCTGCATTTGGAGCTGCATTTAGAGTAAGTATCTATCTCTATCACGGAACGATCTCTACTTTACTATTTGGTAAATTTTTGGTCTACATACTTTAAACTTGATATATGAGGTAATAGGAACTATGGAACAAAATCAATTTAATGTTTTTGCCGGAAAAATAGCTGCTAATGGGTACAAAATTGAAAAAAAATTATAACTTGGCATGCGAAGTTTGACATAATTTGTAAGCTCTACACATGCGCAAATATACATCAATACGTTTAACGAAGTTATTTTTTAATGTTTTGATATGCATATGGACTAAAATCAGATGGTTACTGGAGAGCGACATGTTTTGGTTTCGATTCAAACTGATGGCACACAAGTCATATATTTTGTTTAACTTTTTAAATCACTACTATATATTGAGGACAATATAATAATTATTTGAGAATTGACCTTTTATAATAATAAATGCAAAATCTGCATAAATTAAATTATCATATTTTAGCGTACTTTACGACTGGGCAACGCCAGGCGACATACTAGTATATATATATATATATATATATATATATATATATATATATATATATATATATATATATATATATATATTATTTCATGTATGCACATAAAATGCTATCATGAGATTTAACATATTATACATCTAGCTAGACGAAACACGGCGTGTATTTATAAAAACGGCCGATAACACGGATTCCATGCATTTTAGCTTGACGATTTCTTAGCTGATGAAACGCCGAAGACTTTATGTGCTATGCTATTGGATCCCGGAAAATACCGGGTAGCTCATGGCCGATTATCAGCGTTTAATTTAATAGAAATTTCGATAACAAACACAATGTTATCGAGGCGAAAAAGGTATTTTAAGTTTAGAAAATATTTGCATTAAAATAGTTCCCAGATATTTTTACTTGAAGAAAATGAATTTGATAAGTAAAAAAAAAAAAAAAAAATTTGATTAGATCAGACACTGGTGTAGTCATACGTGTTGATGGCGTCATTTAGAGAAGGAGGGTTTTTTTTTAGAGAGAGAGAGAGGGGGGGACGCGTAGAAATTAGTCAGGGTTAGCAGTCAGAATTGGTAGACACAGTCATCAGTGAGAAGGAGAGAGACAGTCCATTGATCGTAATAGCTCCGAGCAGGGGAGAATCGAGGAAAATGCCGATAGTTTAGTTGTAAAAATCTAAGACCAGCGTGCAGCTTTCCAGTGAGGAAATATCGATAAATAAAGTTGCTGTAAATACAACCAAAACGTCGGGTTGTACGAATCTTTATTTAGAGCTTTTCCAAGGATCCATCAAAGCAAGATCAACCCAGATAAATAAGGTATGTTTTCCTATTGGCCAATGCTATCCCCTCAAAGAAAATTATTTCCATCTATTATTATATTGCTTTTGCTTGTCTAAAATTCAATATTCCATTGTCGATACTAATGATAAAATGGTAAAGTTTTATTGATTTTAAACTACCTTTAAAACTAAAATCAATATATATATATCATCATAAATGTATTATTTACGTTTGCGAAAATATATGCAAATATTACATGTTTTTACCATACTCCTAAAATAATTTTTTATTCAAAAAACAACAACTCTATACATAATATTGAGACGTTTTAAAAGAATCGGGATCGTTAATTCTATCGGAATCAGGAAAATGTTGGACTCGCCCTATCTCTAAGATACACATTATACACACGCACACACACACACGCACACACACACACAAGCATACGCGCAGGCGCGAACACACACACGCACACACACACACACACACACACATATATATATATATATATATATATATATATATATATATATATATGCCCTGTTGACATTCAATATAATGTACTTTTAATCTGCGATAGCTCACATTTCCAGCTGATGGAATCCCAGAAGACCCGTGTTGCACTTACAACTATGTACTGCTGCCTATAAAACTAATTATTGCTTAACCCACATAACTACTTTTTAATATGAACAACCAAAAATAGAACCAGTCTTTGGTTATGTTCGTTTAAAGTGTAAATCTCCATCTCATCTTTCATATTTAAATCTCTTTAAGAAAAAGTATTACTTTTTTGCTAAGATTTTTTTTAGTTTATGAACTAAGTCGTTTAGTACCAGTTATTATGAAATGGAAAGCAAACCCAAGGGTAGGTTGAACTATTCTTCCCCTAAAGAAAATGTTTGTGTCGGTATAGACTCGTGCCACACTAAATAGTCGTGAAGGGTCAAGGAGTATGGAGAAAAAAAAGCGAGGAGAGAAAGCACTAACCCAAACCTCCACTGGGTGAGTGTGAAGAGGACTGGGATCTTGGGGAGGCTTGGTGCTACCTTAATTCTACTAAATGATCATTGCCAGCGTGAAATCAGTGGTAAAAGGCTGTTACGATAACGTAAATTTATTTGCAAAAGTTTTCGAAAGAGGTGGTGCATACTGGAAATCTGGGGAAATTTGTTGCCATCTAGACTCAAAGGGACACCACCGTTTGTTATGAGTTATTAATCTAGTGAGTCTAAATAATAATAATAATAATATTTCTTAAGAACGACGAAAACACTTTGACATGGCTATGAAAAGAGCACCTAAAACAGAGTTATTGAATCACTACTTACACTACTAACAGGCACATAAAATAACGCGATTAGAACTAACTATATCAAAACTATGATGAACAAAACGCAAGAAAAAAAGCAAATGTAGACTTTGTGCACAAAGATATGAAACATTAAACCACATAATTGCATAAAGCAAATTTCTTCCCTCAAAAATATAAGAACAAACACGACCAGGTGGGGAAGGCAGTAAACTGGTAACTATGCAAAGAACTGCATCTTGAACACCCAGACAAATCGTACAAACAGGTTGGAGTACTTAGCAACGGAAATCATAAAGGCCTCTGGGACGTGGACATACAAACAGATAAACCCGTCCAAGCAAGGAGAACGGGTGTCATAATAGTTATCCAAAAGGAAAAATCCTGCCAGAGTGTAGGTTTTCTCCGTCTTAGCAGTCCACAAGGTGAATATCAATAGAGACAGAAGCGAAGCGAATATATGAAACTGGCCAGAGAACTGGAACGGGTGTTAAACAGGATAAAAAGTCAAGATAACACCAATAATTGTAGGAGCACTAGGAACCATATGGAAAAAATTCGACAAAGAATGGAAGAATTTGGAATCATAAGGAAGGCTGAGAAGATACAATGGATAGTAATAATGAAAACAGCTGAAATGTAAAGGAAAACCCTAGAATGTGGAAACCAACTCACATACAGTGCGAACACAAACCAGTAACTTGATTGCGGACATATGAACAAAATAAATAAACAAACAGAAAATACACGACCACAGAAAACCAAGAAAACCGAAACCGCAAAATATTACGCCCCCCATAACATGGCGGCGTCTACATCGATGATAAACAACTGTAGCGAGAACGAAAAGTTATTTGCAAAACTGGGGAAACCTATTTTTACTCAGATTCCGGAGAACCCTGCTGTTAGCAGTGAGCGATCATTGTTAATAACTTGTTTTATTTTTTACTGGGGGGGGGGGAGGGCGCCGCTTATCAAGGCTCGAGGCTAATAGTTGATTGAGTGCCAGGTGGTCAGAACACTAACAACATGATAGTCGGTATAGGTGGAAAATAGTTGGATTTCGATTATTTAAGACGACGGCTCAACAAGAATTTGTACACATTGGACTTGAAAATGACCATGTTATAGTAAATTGGTAAGAAGGCCCGCAGTATTGTGTTCAACAAACGGGTAGTTTTAGGAAAGAAACTTTGCTCAGGCAATTATGTATAGCTTTAGGTACAGATAGAAGGAATGGGACATTGTTGACAGTGGTTGTAGGTAAACGAGTATTTGTGAACAATGTGAATGTTTTAACAGGGACAGGGGATGTTAACAATCAAATCTAAATGAATAATAACTAATTACACCTGATTTTGTAAATACCACTAGTGAACTTTTTTTTTATTTGCGCGAAATCTAAAATAATAATCTGCCTCCCTTCTTTCAGAAAAACGGACCTCCAAGTCAACAGAGATTAGACCGTTCCTGTAATGATCCGGTTCCTGTCGATTTTGCGGTGGAAATTTAGTTTTGTGCAGTTCTAGGAGGTCCACCCTCCCAGGCTCTGCTTTCTCTCTTTGAGAAAGGATTAGTTTATTGCTGATCTCTTGAGGCGCCCACATCGGGGAATTCCGACGAGGCGGCCTAGGCACATAGTGCAAGTCAGAGTGCCCCTCCTCTAAGGCGCTGACTTCTCAATCCCTCCTTCCGACCTTGGAGTCACAGTTCTTGCCGTGGGAGAGAACAAATGCATGAAAGAACGTCTCGCCAGATATGTTGGGCGGATGAGTGATATTTTGAAACACAGTGAAGTACGTTGTCGGAAATTACTGGAATAAATGCTTTTTGTATTCACCTAAAACAAAATGCTGAGTTGTATTTTTGTATGCCCTTCCTTATTGGCTTGTTGCTGTGACGGTAGACAACGTGCGGGTCCGAGTAGTTAAAATGTAATGACATGGTTCGTGTGTAGCGATCACCTTACATCACTTCGATATATAAACACACACACAGACACACACACACACGCACACACGCACGCACGCCTTAAATATGACACGGAGTAGTAGACTTGTTGTCACTAGCGCTCTAATAAAGACAATTATTTTCTTCTAACGTGGAATGAGTTCGTTAATACGTAAAGTGAACAAGAATTAGAATATTCAAGTTTTGCAATGATTATTGTAACCCACTTGTAACTCAGAATACAATTGCTAATTACTTATGATTTTTACTCAGTCGTGGCTGACGGAACAAGAACATGCTACTACCGTGGATTAGATAAAAGGTTCCATTCGAAATTTCTGTACAGATTCCCGAGTTTTACAGAAGGATTCCTGGGTTCGATAGAATAAATTTAAAGAAAATCGGAGGTTACATCGGCCGAAACATTGTGAAAATAACAAGTAAGGTGAGAACAGTATTTCGAATAATCCAAATAATAAAAATCACTTGAAGTTGTCACACTTCAGCAAATATGTACATGTTTAATGTGTGGCCGTTATTTACTAATCGGTATAATACTAGCTGTCCAGTCCAGATTTTGCCGAGGATTCAGTAATGCTATTTTAATATAATTTTTTTTTAACTTAAAAACAATAATAATGTGTAACCCACGTATAGTTGAGAAACACACATATGCACATTCGAAGTAGCCTCATATATTTATAACGATGGTCGTTCTAAATATAATGCCTTCGCCTGTTTTATTCCGCCCGAATGGATCAAAGTAGATCGCAGATCTCATTGTTATGATGACTGAACTTATGCATTCGTAACCTGAAAGTTTCATCTTTATTTTGCAGATATTGACGGTGTGAGAAAGCAACCCCTGTCATGGACGTGCTTCAGAAGGAGAGATGCGCCATTGAATTCCTGGCAAAAGTGTGTCGAGAATAATGATGACTATACAGAAAAATACATTCTGGAGCACAAAAGGTCACTCGTTTTAATGGTATCACGCCGGTTTTCGTAGCTCTTCAATTATTTGAGTAAAAAGAAATAGGAGGCTTTACTGTAGGAACTATACCATCGTAATATAGAGATGAGATGTGGAAGATGTTCATGCTAAGCAGAAAATTCATAACTTTAACCTTCATAATGAATATGTTTTATATCCCTTATATTTCGGGCTTTTGGGGTCATTATTTAAAATCACTAATGTAACAATAATCATCGACAGAATAAATATTTTCGTAAAAAAACACTGAAGGTAATTACATATTTTAGTGTAAATAACATATTTCAAATTTTAAAAAGGGAAGCAGGTATTGATTTCTCAGATGCATTGCTATTTAAGTCTAATTTAGACTGATTAATGTAATACATGAGACAACTATGGCTCTGTTATATTTGCATTAGTAGGAGATCATTACTGTTCGAAAGTCTAATAGCCTAAAAGGCGATGGTGAAATGTTTATATGAAGTTTAAACAGATGCCTTTTCTTTGCCATTAAATTCTTTCGGAATTTAATGCTTGTTACATGAGGCATGGAAAGGTATTTTGTATTCCTAATTCAGTGCAAGTAGAGATGTTATCGCTGATGCTACTGCTGATGCTCATGATGATGCTGCTACTACTACTACTACTACTACTAATATAGTTTTAAAACTAACAAAAACAATAGAAAATAAACAAATAGATAAATTAAATAAACATGAATATACATAAACGATCACACATATATGTATGTATATATATATATGTATATATATATGTGCATATATGTGTGCACACATATATATATTTATATATAAACTAACATTAATAAAACAAAAACCACTAACCTAGATTTAAAACAGATCAAGAAACAAAATATCCAGGCTTAATAGAGCACACACAAAGGAACAGGTCAACCAGAGGCCAAATAGGCCTTTGTCCGATAAATGCATGCTCATTGGCTGATAGGAAGGGCGCGGTTGATACTAGAAAGCTGATTGGCTAACTAAAATTTCAATAGAAGATGCGCATATAAAAACGACAAACAACCACAGAATTCGCGCGTAAGTCTGAAGAATTCTAGTGTGGATGAAACGCGGAATATTCAGTGTAGCTTAATCGCCATATACACATTATAACTTACTATATATATATATATCTATATATATATATGTGTGTGTGTGTGTGTGTGTGTATTCGTGTGTATGATTGTGTGTGTGAGAGAGGGACGTATATTGTGATCAAACAATAAGAAAGCAAGCAGGCAGGAACACAGCTTTATTACTATACCTTTTTTTTGCCAGTTTAAAATAGTAAAGACTCATAGCCCGTTAATTTAGAATGATGCTAGATTAGTAGTTAAATATAAGCAAAATTGTGCTAATTTATTTTTCATTAAATAGTAATCCCGAATAGTAATTCATAATTAGGACTAGGGCAACGGCATATTTATTTGATTGTTTGGACTCTCGCGTATATATCCGAGATAGACACAATTAATCAAGCGAGAACCACATCACTCTGCATAAAAACATATAAGATATCAATAAAGTTATACCTGAGAATCAAAACAAGGAAAATAATATGCTGTTGTTATAGCCCTATTTGTTATGCATCGAACGGATACCATAATACTTAGTTCGCTACACTTCGTAACATATGTCTATACAATTTTAGCCAAATTGGCCGGGTTGTTTTTGAGAAAAAGTAGAACGGACAGATAGATAGAATAAAAGAACTATATTATACTAGCAGTTCCGCCCGGCTTTGCGCGGACCCTATGTACTGTTCATAACTTTATGTGCATATGTATATATTAAAAAGTGTGAATATGTACGGTAATGCCTTTCTATATAATAGTCTTCCTTAACTACCCTAGAGAAAAGTTGGTAGAGACCGCAGACGTGAATTCTTTTAAACTTTGACACCAATTTTGACCACATTGATTGTTTTGAGCTCAAATTAAATCAAAATGTTTAACCCATGTGCAAGTAATCTACAGATAAAATTTCAAGTGTTTAGACCCAAAATTGGCGGAGGAGTTTAGTAGTGTCTGCAAAGGTCAACTCTGTAAACTTTGTCCTCTTGCTTGCCAAATTTGGCCCAAGAAATAATTAAAAGGCTTGTTGCATGTCTGAATATCCTTTATGCAAAATTTCAAATGTTTAGACCAAACATTGGCTGAATAGTTTGCTAGAGACTGCAAAGGTAACATCTTTAGAACTTTGACTTCTTGGAAGCCAAATTTTCAGCAAAATAACGAGTAAAAAGCTTGCCATGTGTCTGAGTACACCGTATGTAAAATTTCAAATGTTTAGACCAAAAATTAGCTGAGTAATTTGGCAGAGACCGCAGAGGTCATTTTTTTTTTAAAATTTGACCCACATGTTTACCCCTTAGCATTTATTGTTTTGGGCTCAAATCAAATTAAAAAGTTTGATCCGTGTTCAAGTAACCTATATCTAAAATTTCAAGTGTTTAGACCCAAAATTGGCGGAGGATTTCAGTAGAGTTCTCAAAGTCCAAATCGTAAACTTTGACCAATTAACAGCAAAATATCTGGCCGAAACCTAATTAGAAAGATTTTCCCAAATCTCAATAACCTGTTTGTCAGATTTCGAGTCTGCAGTTATTTGGTAGGGAAATGTACACAGACAGACAGACGGACAGACAAACAGACAGACATTTTAAATTTTATAGATATAATAGCAGTTCGCCCGGCTTCGCTCGTGTCCTATGTCTGTCTGTCAATTTGCTTGTTTCCATAATTTTAAACTCTATCTCTCTCGAAACTAAAAGTCGCAGATCGGCGCGAGAGGCCTCTAATGATTGGGGTTTTTACGGACCGTTTTTTATGGGTTTTAGCCAGTTAAAATAGTTTTTAATAAATCCAATACGAATCAAAATTGTAAAAATCGTACTACATTTTGTACATTCATCTTAGTTTATTTTAGCTTTGGATGCTACAGCTTTTCTTTCGATTTCGATTCTAGCTGAAGGCATCCAAATACTTTTTATTTTACTTTTGAAATCACGACTCTATAATAATATATACAAACTCTGGATAGATTAAAATATCACATTAAAACTTATTTTATGACCGGGCAACGCCGGGCTACCCCATCCGCTAGTATATATATATATATATATATATATATATATATATATATATATATATATATATAAGGCTAAACGGGTGTGTGTGTGTGTGTGTGTGTGTGTGTGTGTGTGGTCACGAATAGGCTCCTATATGGTTGACTATTATAGAAAACTGATCACATATAATTATAGAAGATGTATCGAGACACAGGAATTGGTATGTTTGATCTGGCAGAACGGTGGTTCATTAAAATTGTGGGGTCTGCGTTGTCGCCTGGTCCACAAAGTATGGAAATAAAAACTTTAAAGATTAAAAAAAAAACGTTTACAAGGGTTTTTGATATAGATGTACATAATAATACTTTGATAAGTATGTTTTAACTTTAATAGAGATGGTATAATAAAATTGTGTGGTCTGCGTTCGCGCCTAGCCTCCATAGAATGGAAAAAGGCACAAACTTTAATAAAGACTTTTCATGTCTATCTGCGTAAGTATACTTTGATAATTATGTTTCAGTTTGAAGAAATATGGTATAATAAAATTATGGGGTGTACCCAGGCTAGTTTTATAATAAATAATGATCGTGTGCTTCGTGCATAAATTTCTGTAGAATCGGATTACGAAAATGTAAAACCAAAACAATAAAGCACTGAAATCAGCAACTCAGTGAGAGATAGCTGCTCTACAACTTACCCGGATGTAGAGGGGGACAGCAGGTAATATTTTCAGTCAAAAACTCACAAAATTTTTGCCCACACTGCCTTAACCTTTCTGACAGTATTGAGTTCATATCCACTACGCACACTCAGCGTATCCCCTAGAAAGCAGGAATAAAAATATGAGAGTGTGAGACATCCGTTGATCATCATTCAATCCCGGGAAACGTCTAGTCTACCTGCTAGTGTTTAATCTTGGCGGCATTTAAACGGCCTATGATTTACTTATTTATATTTTTAACTGGAATTTCTCCATTATTTTTAACCACTGTGTTTAATACGTATTTGATTTTGATTTGAACTAATCTATTGATGTCCCTCTCGTCGATTTCGACGTATGAGGTCCGCCACGACAACTAAGTTGTTCAGAAAATTCACACAGATGATTTATTCATAGTGGTGAAGGCTTTGTGCAGAACCAACCACACGTTTCGGTACAAATGCTAATTTCAGTCGGTGCAATAGCTGCCACAAGACATAGATAACAGTAGACTTCATGGTTTTACATCCAACTGTTCATTCTCATCGATGTTTTAACGAAGACTGAGGGTGCATCTCTCTCAGTTGATTAAACGTGCCCCCCCAGATACCAACATGGAAATTTCTTCGTCCCCGTGCGGTACATCCAGCGCCTAGCATTCCCATATAGTCACCCATGTGGTACTAGTCAGGATTTTCGTTGCTTAACAGAGTGCAATATGCCATATATAAACTATTATTAATCAAATTAAAGCAGAGTAGAAGTTGGGCTGTAACTCTCGCTTCCCTTATTTTTCCAGTTAGTCCTAACATTCAATGAGCTTATATTCTGACAGAGGGAGGAGAATTGCTGTTTTCTTGTTTGGAATCTATTCCATATAACATTTATAACTGGCTAGTGTTTGATCTTAAGATAGTACTTGCTTTTTTAGATCCTTACATGGTGGCTTCATGCGTTGTCTGAAGCAAGTTCCATAAAAACACACTGCTGGTTGCTCTTATTTTATATACAGAGAAAGGTAGAGATGGAGCGGAGGGAAACTTTTTTTTTCTGACAAAGGAGGAATAATTGCTTTTTTCTTGGTTGGAATCTATTCACCTAACATTTATTTTCGGCTAGTTTTTAATTTGGAAGTGCTATTTTTTTTTTTTTTTGACCCTTGCATCGATTGGCGTCATGCCTTGCATGTAGCAATTTTCCTAAAAAAAAACAAAAAAAAAATCAGTGTTGTGCCTATTTTATATGCAGAAAAGGAGAGAGGGCGGAGCGAGAGAAAAAGAAGAGGCGAGAAAGATACAAACATAGTCAATAAGAATTGGAAAGTAAAAACTCAATCTCTGATATTACTAGTGTTAATATCACCTATCGCAATCCAAACTGTAATTGATACTGCAGCTTCTTAAATTAAACTAAAATGTTTGAACGCCGGAATCTGAAGCACCTGTCTAAATATCAGTTGCATGCACGCAGTCAAGTGACACGAAAGGTGGGGTGGGTGGGGTAAAGCAGCACGCCGGTTGGGAGAACCTGCACCAAATACGATGCACAACTGAAAACAGCCCTGTTAGTTTTGTGGATGTTTTCTAGCATATGTTTGCTTACGTACTATGAAAACAAATATCAACAGATACATTCGGTTTGAAAAGGGGCGACCTATGGAAATTCCACAGTTTTTAATAAATGCTTTCTTTTTGCTGTTTTTTTTTCACTCCAAACAAGCCATATAGTTACTTGGAACGCATGGGCTACTATTTGGGATCGTGTCCAACAGGGGGCTGTTGGCAGTTGAATAGCGAGATGTCTGTTTACATTACATTTAAGCTTCTGCGGATTAATGCAGTCAGGGAAGCAAGAAAACGGGAAGGGAAAAATGGTAGCAATCCCAGTGAAGAAACTGTTAGAGTTTTCCGGTATATAGGAACCTCAATAATGAAAGGGTGAGATTTTGCTACTTGACATGTAAGTCGGGACAATGTACATCGATAGTGTACAAGTGTTTGTCAGTGTATATTTCATTGAAATACTTGTAAAACAGGCACAGTGATGCGATATTGCAGCGATAGAAGAAAGGGTGGAACTTTGCCGACAGTGCGCGATCTACGTTTTTTTTATACTGTTTAAGAGTAAAAGACAGTCGTAGTTTTAAGATAAAAAGTAAATTGGATAATCAGTAAGGCTGAAAGAAAAAAAGGGCTCAAAGTATTACATATTTTTCTCCATTGTTTTTTTTTTTCATTTTAATAATATACAATTGACTATTGAAGTAAGTTTCATAAATAAATAAATAAATAAATTTATCACAAAAGAGAAAAAGTAAATCAAACAAATATTTAACTAAATGCTTATTCGTTATTATGTCGGCATTTCTAAAAAATTCGTGTGTTCGTTAATAAAACCAGTCAAACAGAATAGTTACAGAAACTAAAAAAAAAAAAAAATTACAATAATTATTTGATTGTTATTTCATGTAAAATTTTGAAAAAAAAATATTGAAAATATTAGCGGTGTCGGCATGAAAAGATTTCGGTGTTATTACAAAGTTTTTTCTATATATTGAAAAAAGGGCAAGGTAAATGTGAAGGTCGTAAGAGTAAAGAGATACTAGCGTGTGAATCAGCTTGCCACTTTCTTTCGGGGAGAGTCTAACATGCCGGAGAAAATTAAGGTAATATAAAAAGAAGGCGAATGCATAAATCCTGTGTTAAGTTCGGAGAAATGGGATGTCAGAATCATTGGCTATTTGAATAATAAGTAAACCAGCCCATTGTATTTAAATATTAGTGACAGAAACATTAATTATTTACAGAACGATATTGAATGCCCGCGAAGCCGCCATCTTGTTTTTCTCTGCCTCAACAACTCTCTAGCCTTTTAAAACAAAGAGCGATAACTCTTACTTTCTTTATTTAGTTATTCCCCATTTTATCGCTATAACACCTCCCCTTTGAAATATGATGCTTGTAAGATGTGTGATGGTGGTCTATTCGTAAAATTGAAGTTAGTTCGCACCTTTGTTGCGTCTTTCGGGTTGGACCTTTCTTCTCAGATTTGCTTAGTTTACTGCTCGTCGAGACAAGATCAAAGTGTAGTATCTGTTCTTCAGATGCTGCACTTCAATTTCTTGTTCTCTGTCAGTGGAGGAGAAATCTTTCACGACTGAGACAATTTTTATTTTTGTTCCTTTTCTCCACGTTAAAAAAACGGCCCTGGTGTCTAACTCTGTCCCGTGGGGAGGCATTGTAAATAGGAACGACAATATCATCAATGTAGGCGGAAACTCCTGGCAATCCTGTGAGCATTGTAACCATAGTTTGTTGGAATATTGTTGTGGCTGACTTGACCTCAAATAAAAGGCGATTAAATCGAAATAATCCCTTGTGAGTGTTAATAGTAAGAAGATTTTCGAAATCTTCATCAATTTCCATTTGTAGATATGCATCTGCGAGGTCCAGTTTCACCGTTGAGTTTTGAGAACAGATCTTCTGGTACGGATAGTGGATACTGATGTGTCTCCAGTCTGTCATTTAGTCTTGTGCTGAAGTCTGCACATACGCCTACTTTGCCATTAGCTTTCTTCACAATGACAAAGGGTGCTGCCCGGGATGAGTAATTTGTAGGTTTGATTACTCCTTCTTGTTGTAGACGATACACTTCCTTTTCTTACTGTAGCTAAAGCTTCGTATGGTACCGAACACTTTGGTCTGAAGACTGGGTTTGCATCTGCCTTCAGTTTTTAAAGTCGCTTTAACTTGAGAACAACACCCAAGACCTTTTTAAAACAATGCTGAGCTTTGCTTTAAGCATGTTCCTAAAATGTGTTTCGGCATCTGCTGCCGGATTAATATTGAACGAACTGAAAATTGAGTTTAACATTGAAAATCTCAAGTTCTTCAATAAAATCCAAAGATTCAGAAACATAGTACAAACCCGAAAACATTTTTTTAAAGAGACATTGCATATTAACTCACCAATTGGTTGTATCTTGTTTTCCCATGCACTACAATCAACATGAGTTGTGTCAGGAGTTGGGTTTCGCAACAAATCCCATGTTAGACGTGAAATTAAAGTAATATCCGAAGCGGTATCAAACTAGAAGTTCACTGGCCT
Organism: Euprymna scolopes; assembly: GCF_053919585.1. Lineage (NCBI taxonomy): Eukaryota > Metazoa > Mollusca > Cephalopoda > Sepiida > Sepiolidae > Euprymna > Euprymna scolopes. The sequence continues at coordinate 58,623,266 of NC_136499.1, read as the reverse complement.
GTTGTATATCTCAACAAGTATATATTTTTCCGGTCTCAAAATTTATGTTGAAAGAGGCAAAAACTGAATTCGATGTGGCTTTCCGGAAATATCCTGCCGTTTCTCATATCTAATGTTCATAGCTTCTACTTTTAGGAGATCACATCAGCCGGGATGTGTAGTAATTTTATTTCCTGTTTCTAGTGTATTCATGGTTTCATATGGAAATTCTGATTTGTTTTTCGATTTTGATAGTGGCATTGATTAAAACCGTTGTAATTAGTTCTGAGATTTAAAAATTCCTTTTTGAGTTCTATAAGCAAAAAAAAAAAAAAATCCACTGCAATTGTGTTATTATTTTTTATCTGTTTGTTGCAGAAGAAAATCACTCATACCTGAAAGAATATTATATATTTACAATGCTGCTATTCGTCTATGCATGGAGTACCTAAGGAACGAACTGACACACACGCACACACACGTGCACACAGATTAAGTTTCTTTTATATATAAAATTTAAAATTAAAAAAAAATCAAATATCATGGTTCAGTTGTGATCTAGAAAGGAACATTCATTTTGAACGTGTCTCTATTATATCAAGAACCTATGGTTGATTTTATATGCTTAGCCTTTCTGCTTGTGCGGTTGGGTGAATCTAAGTTTAAAATGAAAATATCAAGTATCATGGTTCAGCAATGCTTGGAAGAGAAACATTTATTTCGAACGCGCCCTTGTCATATTAAAGAACCTACTGTTGAATATATATGCTGAACCTTTCTGCTTGTGCGGATTTTTTTGATTATCGCTACTTATCGAAGACATTCTGATACAAAACATATTTAAGAACACTACCAAATACATAAAATACATTTGTGTGAAATTTCATAAAACCGGTCCAACCATTTCGGAGTCCATAGGGAACTCTCTCTCTCTCTCACACACACACACACACACACACACACACACACACACATATATATATATATGTGTATGTGTGTGTGTGTGTGTGTGTGTGTGTGTGTGTGTGTGTATTAGGTTAGTGCAAAAACAATATCGTTTTCTCATATATATTATTTTATAGATGATTTCTGAATTAATTCATTGGCATATATATAGCCATGTTATATCTCATTTTGAAACGCGTTTTTCGCTCTATCGAATTCTGGTATCCGTTACCGTTCTCAATCTCTTCATTCATTTTTGCAGGCTTTTCGATAGCATGAACCAAATTCGAATCCGCACGATTTTCATGTTCCAGTTCAAACTAGACCGAAAAGCTGCTGAGACAGCTCGTAATATCAATTATGCGTTTGACCAAGGAACGTGTAGCACAACGATGGTTTAAGAAATTTCACAATGGTGACGAGAGCCTCGAAGATAAAGACGGTCGTGGCCGGCCGACTGCAGTTGATAAAGAACATTTGAAAGCCTTAATTGCAGTCAATCCTCGCTAAACCACACGAGAAGTTGCTGTTGAACTCGAGGTCGACCACTCAATAGTCGTTTGCTATTTAAAGCAAATAGAGAAACACAAAAAGTTGAATAAATGTGTGCCGCATGAATTGAACAATAATGTTTTTTTTTAAATCGTCGTTTTGAGGTGTCTTCTACGCTCAGTCTGCGCAATAAAAACGACCCATTTATCGAGCAGATTGTAACATGTGATGAGACGTGGATCCTTTACGACAACTCGCGACGTTCGGCAAAGTAGTTGGATGCCAGAGAAGCTCCACAACACTTCCTGAAGCCAAAATTGCACCAAAAATAGGTTATGGTTAGTGACTATTTGGTGGTCTGCGGCCGGTCTTATTCATCACAACTTCTTAAATCCGGGCGAAACGATTACGTCGAAACATTGCCGACAAACTGACGAAATGCACCAGAAGCTCCAACGTATGTGCCCGAGATTGGTCAACATGAAGGGACCAACTCTCCTCCATGACAACGCTCGCCCGCATGTTACTCAACTGACTCTGCAGAAGCTGGGCTACGAGACTATGCCTTATCCACCATATTCACCGGATCTCTCGCCCACAGATTATCACATTTTCAATCATCTCGACAACTTTCTGCGCGAAAAAATGCTTCAAAAGCTGAGATGATGCTAAATCGGTCTTCAATCACTTCATTGCTTCCAGAACTCTGAATTTCTATGCTAATGGGATGAATAAACTTGTTTCTTGTTGGCAAAAATGTGTCGATTCTAATCTTTCTTATTTTGATTAATAAAGTTTATTATCAAAGGAGTTATAATCTTTTTGAAATTGAATGTCAAAAACGACATTATTTTTGCACCAACCTAATATATAAAGTGAATTATGAAAATATATTTGGCAATTAAGCTACGCAAAGTTTTGCATAATGCTTATTATTTAGCTCTGTACATGTATTGAGCATTGTTAAATTAAATACTAAAAATCAATGCATGGAATATTATATTGTCTTATAAAATTTTATGTATATACATGAACTAATAATAATAATAATAAGAAGAAGAAGAAGAAGAAGAAAAAGAAGAAGAAGAAGAAGATAAGAAGAAGAACTATTATTATTATTTCATGCATACAGATATTAGTCCTCGCGTGAAAGAGCAGGACGCAAAATGTTTTAAATAGTAATAATAATAGAATAACAATAACAAAGACTTTCGCTGGCGAGGACTACTATTGAGCGTAACCAGTTATACAGTCCTTTTGAAATTTTCATCTCTATTTTTCTCGTTATCTACTGAATATTTTTAATGAAACCCATATGAAATATGTTCCTTATAAAATTGTAAAGAGTTTCTATCGTGAAAGAAGTTTTAAAAAAATTAATCTAAAAAAGTTATTTAAAAGTTTTTGTTAAAAAATTCAGATTTTCTCATTATTGAGACATGTATGACAAAGAGAGAGTTGTAAAAAAGAGTTGTGGTGTGAGGAGAAACACAAACTGAAACAGAGAGAATATTCAGACCTGTAATAATACAAAGAGGGGGTTGCAAAAATGAGTTGTGGTGTGAGAGGAAATACAAACTGAAATAGAGAGTAGGAGAGTTTTTATAAATACATGCAAAACCACATTCATTTTTTTAAAATCCAAATGAATAAATTAAATAAAATATAATCTTAAAAAGATATGATACAAGTTAGAAAAGCATTTCATCCAAGGCATGAAAATTGTTAAACAAAATGTTTTTTACTATGGGCTTTAAAAATAAAGGTACAAGATTCAATTTTAAATTTATTTATCTTCAAAGTGCACTTTTATACATTTTACAAAGTAAGGTATTACATATTTATACCTTACTTTGTAAAATTTATAAAAGTGCACTTGTGGTATTTTAGGTCGACATGATATATATGAATTTTCAGTAATATATATATATATATATATATATATATATATATATATATATATATATATATATGTGTGTGTGTGTGTGTGTGTGTGTGTGTGTGTCTGCCTGCATGTATTTTTTTAAAATGTTTCTTTCTTTGAAGATTGTAATGCTGGCTATGGGGCAGCCAAGCAACCGCCAACATTCCCCTGCTTTTTATTGAAACCAACTGAGAGCTCTTTTTAGTATCCACGCTGCTCCCTTAATTGCAATTGTCTGGATCTCTTTTGCACTTGGTTTGCCAGGAATATTAGGACTCAGGTCCTACTTCAAAAGCCCTGTGGCACCTATAATAACTGGTATGATTGACATCTCCTTAAGATTCCAATTTCTTTTCATATCATACACGAGAACTTGATATTTGGTTTGTTTCTCCCTTTCAGCTCTGTTCTGTTGTGGGTGTGTGACTATGCGTATCAGATAATTTCTTATTTTTAATTTGTTTATTACTTTGAACCAATTATCATGAATTTTAGAATATATGATTTCGACAACCAGGTGAGTAACATTATTTTTCTTGGAAACCTTAGAATTTGGCTAGTGCGCTCACCCAACCCCATTAGACACTTTTTAATCTAGTAAACTAATGAACTGGGCGTTATGAAATTTGAAATATATATCATTTAATTTATAGTGGGGGGAAAGGCACATTATATTTTGTCTTAATCGGTAGGTAATCGGTAATCGGCATCTTTGCTGATTTATCGGTTATCGATCAATTAACTGGTAATCGACTGATTAATTACTTTTCTCTTTTCTAATAAATTTAAGCCATATCACCAATGACAGTTGTCTAATCAGATATCTTTGACACATCAACACAGTAACTGCCAATTTAACTTGACATTTGTTAAGTATCTGGCTACTATTAGGGCTTTTTGCCTTTTTGCTTTATTAAACGAAATTACAAAGTACGATTTCCAATTCTTAAATAAATATAATCAACGAATTAGATAAGAAAAAAGATAATTACAAACAAACTACAAAGTACAATTCCCAGTTCTTAAGTGAATATGTATGAGCTGAAGTTCTGCTCTTATTAGAGCATGCTGCGACCATAACGTATGAATTCACACACAAAAACACACAGACATAATATGGAACAAGCCCGAAAGAACTGCGCTCATTATCGATGTCACAGTCCCAAATGATTTTGGCATTAATAAAGCTGAACGGGAAAGATAACAAAATATCTAACAAATGATCTAAAAACGAAAGAAACAAACATTATACCGGTTGTGATAGGAGCAACTGGCTTAATAAAAAGAATCTTAAGAAATACTTAGAAGCAATCCCTGGAAGACCAAGCTGTAACGAAATACAAATAGCAGCCATAAAGGAAACAACATCTATTCTTAAAAGAGCCTTCGGATATAAATTTAAATCATAACAGAATCAAGTGTTAGCTCCAGGAGGGAGCCCCTTGATGTCTTAAAACTTACTGAAGTTAGATAAAAAAAAAGTTTTATATATAAGTAGAGATATATAATCTAATTCTAACTCTCTTACTCTCTCTCTCTCTCTCTCACTCTCTCTCTCTCTATATATATATATATACACACACACACATATATATATATATATTTAAATAAGGGAGTAGTCACCAACAATGTGTATTTTTTAACATTATTTTATTATTCCGTGTCTTGGTTTTTCATTGAGAATTATGTTTGTAATAATGTTTTTAAGTCATTGAAATCGTTTTTACGCGCGTTTCAGACGTTCTGTGAAGCGTCCTCGTCAGAAATTATTTTCAAATGTGTTGGAGATTTAAAAATGGCAATTTTTGTAGTTCATTTGAAGTGTTTCCAAGGGGTGGAGGCTTGTAAGTGTTTATTATTCATTGGCATGTTCAATTTTTATTACTCTTTTATTGGGCTTGTCCAGGCCGCTGACCTGGTTGTAGTCACTCTCTCTTTCTGCTAGTGTTTTTTTTTCTTTTCCTTTAGGGTGGGGTAGTGTGTGTGTGTGTGTGTGTATGTGTGTGTGTTTGTGTGTGTGTGCGCGCGTGTGTGCGTGTGTGTGTTTGCTTTTATTGGTTTGAGAATGTATATACTGTTTTATAGTATTATGAGGTTATTTTCTTCATTAGGAAGGTGACTGTGATCCGAGGTATTTACTAATGTGTATGTGTGAGGAGGGGGGCAGCTCTTCTGAAATAAGGGTAGGGGTGCTTTCATTCTATTTTGATATTTATTTTTTGGATTCTTGGATTTTAGTATTGTGATTTTTCGTTTTAGTCTTTTCGGGTATTCCTTATATTATGTTTAAATATACATCTTTCTTTCGTTGGAATTTCTTAACCCATTTTATTTAAATATATATATATATATATATATATATATATAAAGAAAGATAGAAAGATGGAGGATGTATTATTTATCACACGCACACATATATGTATGTATGTATGTATGTATGTATGTATGTATGTATGTATGTATGTATGTATGTATGTAGCTATAAATGATAACTTTGGATTTACGTTAAGAAGGAAGAAATAACTTTGCTTATTTTAGTTGCATGTTTTTATTTCGCCAATTCTCTGAAAATTTTCTGACACGTTTGGCAAAAATTCTACCCCATTGAGAATTGTCTCAGATTGGCAAATGGCTGGCTCCATTCTTTGGCAAGGATTTGTTTATTATTTCTTGCATCATTCTATTTTTACATGCGATGCAAAGAAAGTCAGAATTGTCTCGTATCACATCCAGTTCATATAATACGCTGAGAACGCTTATTCATCTACACACACGCTACATAATTAAAACACACACATAAACACATGATCTCAATATGTGTGAGTATATATATATATATATATATATATATATACATACATATATATATATACATATATGATCACAATTTGTATATACATATATATATATATATGCAATATGTATGATCACAATATATATGTATGTATGTATGTATATATATATATATATATATATATATATATATATATATATATGCATGCAAGTATGTATTCCATATACTGCATCATCACGTTAATACGGTTCTCGTCAGATTACTAGAGTTATGTAACAATTACCATTGCCAGTAGCCGATGGGTGAACCATTTGGAAATAGCAGGCGCTGTATGTGCTGTCCGCTCATCTTGCCATTGTTTCAGTCGTTCTGAAATTTCTGAAAGTACCGACTCAAGAGAGATGTTGTTAGAAATTACGCAACTTTTGCCACAAAAATTTAACGCGTGAATCACAGCATCATAGAGTGATGTTTGGTGGTATTCATTGATATTGATGGAAATACATCATGTATGTATGTATATATTCGCAAAATTCCTATTCCTGGAACGATATAAGTATTATGTATAGCATGGTGTTTAATGTGTTGTAATGTTTTTTTACGAAGTATAGTACGGTTTAAAGACGTTCTTTCTATTTAATTAAAGCATTATATGTTTTTTTCAAACTCTACTTTTTGTTTCAGATTAACGAATATATAGTAAAATTATTATTTAAATAATTGCTGCGCTTCGACGGTTTCTAAAATAACTACAATTGCGAAGTGATAAATCGAAATGTCAATATTAGATTTAGTGAGACAGATTTTAAATAGTGGTTCAGCTTTTCTTGTCTACGATTATGGGAAAAACTACAATTACCAAGTCTGTTATAAAATCCCGATTCCGATACAGTTACCGATTCTGTTCTAAATTCCCGATTCCGATACAATTATTAATTTTGTTCTAAACTCCCGATTCCAATACAATTACCGATTCTGTTCTAAACTCTCGATTCCAATACAATTACCGATTCTGTTCTAAATTCCCGATTCCAATACAATTTCTTATAAATTGCTTATTCCTATACAATTTCTAATTCTTATCATTTATAACTTCTGAATATTTAGCTATGTAATTGTTGTATTTATTTTTTATTTAAAAATATTTCGCAAATGAAAAAATACATTTGAGTGGGGCGGGGTTATATATATATATATATATATATATATATATATATATATATATATATATATATATATATATATATGTATATATATATATATATATAAAATAAAATAAAATAAACTAATGATCCAAATTGTAAAACTAAAGTATATTATAAATATTAAAAATTAATATTTATAAAGTAATCTCAACCAGATGTAAAAGCTCAATAAAACCAAATGGGAGATAGAGCTTATAATAAAAGCACTATATACCGGCGTCGAAATGATATATTTCATTCCATGTAACGATGCCAACAAGCATACGTAGGTGAGACACAGCGTAAATTGAAATTAAGACTTTACGAACACAGAAGAGATATAAGGAATGGTAACGCCCTAAACGAACTCTTTTGCCATTGTGCAGAACACGAGCATTCATTTAGTTTAGATCATGCGAAAATTATAAAATACGTGATAGATAGAGCCAAAAGAAGACTTTTAGAGTCAGCACTAATATTAAACACTAATACTATTACGCAAAGAAAGGGTTTCTACCATTAGCCCATAGTATAGGGAAAATAATAATCAAAGATCAAAATATAAAGACAGATCCTAGTTTTTCCTTAATCCTTAAATAATTTAAACAAAATGAATAAGATTAGACGGAAAAAAGTGTACATATTTATTTAACGTATTTTTAAAAGTGTATATATATATATATAGTCACTGAACAACCCAATCTTCCCATACACACACATAGTTTCCTTCCCGATATGGGTATGAATTCTAACACTGTTGTCTTTTTATTTACGTATTGTCTATGATCGTTTTCTTCTTCGGCATTTTTCCTTTTATGTATATATAAATAAATATATATATATATATATATATATATATATATATATATATATAATTTTTACGAGTTATATAAAATCAATAAATATCAATATTATTGATATTGATAAATATTTATATTATTATTGATAAATAATGATATTATTGATATTGATAAATATTGATATTATTGATATTGATAAATAATGATATTATTGATATTGATAAATATTGATATTATTGATATTGATAAATATTGATATTATTGATATTGATAAATATTGATATTATTGATATTGATAAATAATGATATTATTGATATTGATAAATATTGATATTATTGATATTGATAAATATTGATATTATTGATATTGATAAATAATGATATCATTAGATATTGATAAATAATGATATCATTAAATATTGATAAATAATGATATCATTAAATATTGATAAATAATGATATCATTAAATATTGATAAATAATTATATCATTAAATATTGATAAATAATGATATCATTAAATATTGATAAATAATGATATCATTAAATATTGATAAATAATGATATCATTAAATATTGATAAATAATGATATCATTAAATATTGATAAATAATGATATCATTAAATATTGATAAATAATGATATCATTAAATATTGATAAATAATGATATCATTAAATATTAATCATATTATTAGTAATGCAAATAAAGCAACTTGGGTTTTCGATAAAAACAAACGATAAGAAAACAATGAAAGGAATCGTTTTTTGGCATTGGAAAATATATTATGACCCATCCTGTATATACACATACATACATACACATACATACATACATACATACATACATACATACGTACATACATAATTATGTCAACCCCTTTTAAGAAACTCGTTTCTTATCGTTGAGCATTTTCAGTTGAATTAAGTCGGTCAATTTAGCTCGTATGCATAGATTATCATATAATTATTAGACCACTCTGACTGACGTAAAAAAACAGTTTAAAAAATAAAATGTTTAATTTCAACGTTATTCCACGCGATTAAAGGTAGCCGAATGGATACGGTCTTTGCTAATCGAGCCAGAGATGGCTTGTGTTGCCGGGTTCGAATCTATCGACTGCTGTTAATCGTTACACCCTGCACTAAAGATTCCAGAAAGGATGAAACACTAATGTCAGTAGGTATTTAATTATTATAGTAAATAATTATATATATATATATATATATGTGTGGGGGGGGGGGAGTATAGCCATAATTCAACTCTGGCAATTTCCATACCGATTTCGATACACAAAAAGTTCTGATTTTTTCAATTCCCATTAATCGTCCTCCTTATATACCTGAATAGAGCTTTTGCTTACAGCGCGTTGTATTCCAAAAAATGTTCTACCAATGAGCTACTTCGGTGATCCAACCAGAAGTGCTGTTTTACCGTGAAATAGCGCATTTGCTAGAAGATAAAAAGATATGATCGGTACATTTGTTCACGTCCGTTTTACTGTTGATTTTAGCGACATGAACCTACTTTTTTCCACGATGTTAGACATTGGTTTTATTTTCGTTATTCTCCCTACCCCTGCCCCACACATTCTAAGCCTCCGAGGTGTACACGCACATGACAGAAGGAGGTTGGAGAAAGAGCGGCCGACTCTACTTTCAAGTGATGCCGTTGCAAATGTGTAGACAGCCGATGAAGCAAGTCTTGGCCCGTGAAGGGGAATCCGACAGATGACGGATCTCAGGGAAACATGTTGTGAGATATGAAGATTATGAAAATAAGCAGTGAATGCAATGGAGCGTCGGTTTCCTGTCTTAAAGGAGCGCCCCTACTCAAAAGCCTTAACAAAATAATAATATGTTGTCTTATATATATATATATATATATATATATATATATACATATATATATATATATATATATATATATATATATATATATATATATATATATATATATATATATATATACATAGTGTAAAGAAGCTTTGTATAAAAAATTCAAAAATAAAAATAAAGAATGCAATTTAGATTCCTGGAAGGAAAAAAAAATATTAATTTTAACCTATCGCAGACTAAGCATCTACATAATCCGATTTCTAAAAAGTTTATAATGACCAAAGTTAATTAATTTCTATGGATGAAGAAAAAAAAAAGGCCTTAACTAAAATTGTTAAATAGAAATAAACTTAGCACTTACATAAGTCGATTTCGCAAAAGACTTAATTTTTAAACAGAATTTAACTACATAAGGATGAAAAGAGAAAACCTGAACTAAAATTTTGTAAATAGAAAACGAGGATCATCAGCTGCTTACTATGTAGCTGTTTCGGAGATTTAAAATATATATATATATATATATATATATATATATATATATATATATATATATATATATATATATATATATATATATATATATATATATATATAGGTTAATCATTTACTTGAAACGTACTTGGTTTGCATACATCAATCGTAATGGATTAAAAAATTTTCTCATAAATTTTTTTTTTATATAATGAAAAAGAATTTTACATAAATTTTGAAAATTTTGAAAGATCCAAGATTAATGAATGCTGTTTTATTGGTTTCCAGAGCATATATCGTGAACTATAATAGTTTTCCAAGTTCCAAATATTATTTGCTCAGTTGGTGATTTATTGCTTTTCAAAAGGTAGTCATTACAATATTGTTTCGTAGTGCGAATCAAATATTATTTATATACTTTTATTTTCAATTTATGTAAAGTTTTTTTATCCGTTTGTGTTCTTTATTTATTTTACCACCCCTTGAATCCTAGTTTTTAGTTATATTAATTATTATTCTCATAATTTATTTTCCAGTTGGACTATTACTATTAAGTGATTAAACTTAAATTCGAAACTTCGTATTTTTCCTTTCGTTTTCTTTTTTTTACATTCTTCTATTGTTGATAGGTGAGTTTAAATTAGTTCCTTAAATTTTGTTAGCTTCGTCACCAGTAATAATATGATTTGTTATATATATATATATATATATATATATGCATTTAAATTTTAAGTTCTTATGTCAGCTTTACGTTGTGTGTGCTAAGTTTTTAAGTTTTAATTATTAGAATTAAACTTATTCTTTGTATCTTAATTTTATTGGCAACCAAAGGGAGATAATTCTTGTAAACTCAGTATCTCAGAATAATTTCTACTTAAACTAGCCTGGGTGCCCGACGTTGCCTGTGTGTTTTGAGGTGTGTGTTAAGAAAAAAAAGTGGTAGTAGGAAGGCAGGATCGAACCCGTACCGCGAAGGAGGAGAAGAAAGTGAAAAATAAAAACGCAATGTCTGTGCTGTTGCGCCCATCGCCAAACCGAAAGTGACGTAGATTAAAATTAAGGCTCGTCAATCGAAAAGATGGGATGCCTTTCGAATATATCGGCTAAAAAAGCGACCCCTCCCAGTAGAAAAGTGGCCAGTTATGGGCGAAGGAATTAATGTTTTTAGCTAATTTTTCGATATTTGTCGTCCGAAGGGTCAATTTCAAAACGATTCCGATCTTGTAACAATCTGTCGCCTCTATCGAAAGTTTTAGGCATGCATACATACATACATGCATACATACATTTAAACAGACAGGTGAGATTCATATTAAATATTATAGATGACATAAAATCCATGTTAGAATATGTCTCAACACTCGGATTGAGTTACGCTTAAGAAAACTTGCATTTTAATTAATTAACATAAATTTTGTCAATGTGACCAACTGGCAAAATAACTTTCACTGAATTTCTATAAATAAAGCTTATTTGCAAGGGTTTCCTGTCCGTGGAACATATTACAAATGAACTACTTCCCTGCATAATAAAATACGGTCTTTTTTTAATGAAAGGTCAACAGATTTCTGTTATAAACAGTCTCCAATAGTATTCGAACTTATTTCATCCTGCAATCCAATTCAACCCGCTTTTGAGGTTTCTTCCTCTCTCAATTGACAAGCATTCTGTTGTGGTGATGTAAATCTCGAATCCCTTGTCACCAGTGTTGTGACAAACACCGTGGTATAATTAACCAAAATTATATTACCAAAAGTATCTCATTGGAATACTCGTCATGATCCTGGATCAATAACTACCTTAACGGTTGAGGTGTAACTATATTTGTTGTCTCTGTATAAATCTATTTATTGCTAAACCTCGCTGCAGTGACACTTATTCTCGAGTGGCTTTTGATCTTGATAAGTTGTGATTCATAAGTAAAAAAAAATACAAAATAGGTTAAAATATTATTTTTAGATATACTAAGGCGGTATAACAGCGTCGAAAACTATTTTTATATATTTTTAATTTTGTGGATGTATGGGAAATCGTAACTTACCTGAATAGCGTGTGTGTGTGCGTGTGCGCGCGCGTGTGTGTGCGCGCGCTTGTTTTGTAAAGTTCGATCGCTTGACAAGAAAGAAAGGCGACTCACAGTTGCTTTTATGCTTGACGATCACGCGTGAGTAACGCAAATAAGACAATACCAGATGCATAAAAGGAACCGCGGAGAGAACGGGAGTTTAGTTGGAAGAAGGCGTCTTACGGAGACGAACACTTACAACAGTCTGTTTAAGTTAATTAGAAAAACCGTTGGTGAAAAAGGTCACACAACTTCGTTTTTTTTTTTACTTTCAATCACGTGTTTGTTTGTTTTTCTTTTTTTTTATTACATGTTTTTATTTTTACTAGCGGGAGTGGGCGCCCGGCTTTGCCCGAGCGTAAAATATGCGTAAATACGATATTTTTATTTGTTCAAATTTCGTATATATTATTATAGACTAGTGATTTCCAAAATAAAAAAAAATATATGAGTGCCATCAGTTGGATTGGTTGGTTGTTTTTGTTTTACGGCATATCAACCCTTTTCGGGTTATTAATGCCGAATCCAAAGATTTTGAAGAACTTTTTTAATAGAATATATTTGTTGTTTTCACGTCAGTTTCTATTTAACCCATAGTTGGGACCCTAACAGGTACTACCACTCCGAATCAGAGTGGACCTGGGAGCAATGGTAATTAAAGGGTGGCTCCACACTCCTCAAAGCCCACAAGCTGGGCCCTCACCACTGGATATAGTTTAAGGTTATATCCAGGACCCCCATTGAGGGACTTTTACCTTCTGCAGGGGGGCAGTCGGCGTATTCTAATGCCCCACCGACAGGGCCGGCCATCAGTTGGAATCGAAACCGAAAGCTAATGATGTTACCACTGTCCCGACACGCATATGATCTAATTAAAAATTAAAAATAAAAATTAAACCAAGGTGAATGTAAAAAATATATAACGATTTTTTAAATTTTTACAAAATCCATAAAAAACGATCCGTAAAAAAACCCGACCATTTGAGGCTCCTAGCGCCACTCTGCGACTTTTAATTTCGGAGGAGATAGAGTTTGAAAATATAGGGACAAACATACAGGCAGACATATAACCTTTTATATATTAGATTTTCACCACTTTTTAAAAGTTTTTCTTAAGAGTTTTAATTACCCTCCCTCTTTCCAACTCCTACAACTTCTCCTGTATGCATCTGGATCATCCTCACTAGTTGCCTTTATACTCTTTTCTTGCCGTGTTCCTATCAGAACTCGTGTCAAAAACCATGAAACATCCACTCATTGAATACACAATTTGACACCACTAGCGATACACCCTACTAGGACACACACTAGTCATCATCGTGTGCATCTTATTAATGGCTTTGAATTCATTACAATGTGCATGTGAAAATGAGCAGAATGAGAAGACGCAGACGAAGAAAAAAGAAAGAAAGAAAGAAAAGAAAAAAAAGATAGAAAGAAAGAAACAAACGAAATAATGAATAGGTCGAACAAAAGAATCTAAGAGGAGGAGAAAGATAACAAAAAAATAGAAACAGAAAAAGAAAATGATAAGAGTAAGAGGACAATAAAGAGAGAGAGAGAGAGAGATAGAGAGGGGGTAGAGAAGCAAAAAATAAAGATAATAACGAGAAAGAGAATGAACAAAAAAAAAATAACGAAATGAATAAAAAGAAAGTACGAGTGAGATGGAAAGGGGGATGCTAATAAAGAGAAGGTGTAGAAAACGAAAAAAAAAAAGATGGAAAGGAAGAAAAAAAAAGGAACGAGTAAAAGTGAAGTAAGAACGGGGGGATTTAGGAGAAGGTCAAGGAGAAGAAGGAAATAGAAAACTTAAAAAAGAGAAAGAGAAAGAAAAATTAACATAAAGAGAAGAGGGTGAGAGACAGAAAAAAAAAGAAAGTAACGAGAAAGAAAATGAAAAATAAAATTAATTAAAGAATAAATAAAAAGAAAATACGAATGAGAGAAAGAGAGGTGAAAATAAGAGTGGGGTTTTTGGCCTTCGGGACAAGATCAAAGTGTAGTATCTGTTCTCCAGATGCTGCACTTCAATTTCTTGTTCTCTGTCAGTGGAGGAGAAATCCTTCACACTGAGACAATTTTAAGTTTTGTTCTTTTTCTCCACGTTAAAAAACGACTCTGGTGTGGGGAGGCATTGTAAATAGGAATAAGAGTGGGTGGAAATTTAAAAAAAAATGTATTAAATTAAGACAAAGAACAAAAGCGTTTTTCATTTTTTTTTTTGTATTTCTCCTTGTTAGTTACTCGTGCCTGTTCGTTGTTTATTGTTCTTGCGTCGAACGGGAAACTATCATAGCGATGAATAAACAGGCTGAATAGAGATTCCAACGAAAAAGACACATGCCTTGTGGGCGAGGCTGGGATTCGGAGAGTAAGCTTTGTGCGGCCTCAGGATGCAAGCCATCCGTCCAGTGTTATAGAAGTTCATCTTAAGCAAGAGGGACGTGGAGAAGGCGTGCTAGTGGTGTTCAAGCACCTGCCTCTTTTAGTCCTGTTTTAAAAGTACCCTTTTTAGAGGAATATATTATGGGGTACGGCATAATCACGTTGACACACCGGTTCACGCTGGATCACCGAAGTTAAGCAACGTTGAGCCTGGTCAGTACTAAATGGGTGCCCATTTGGGACTTCTAGGTGTTGTATATGCTCTCCGCTTATCTCGGCATTGTTTCAAGTCGTCCTGGACTTCTCCTTGCCACTGGACTCAAACAGTGCCGATTCAGGGGAGGTTGGTTGTAGATTGCGCAACCCTTGCCTCACAATTTTCAGTGAAGCTGCCCTTAGGTTGGGTATCCTTTGTCTTTCGAGACTGAACGGAGGAACCGACATTATAGGCCCGTGCCTCACCGAGACACCGTTTTTTTTTTACGAGCACCTGCTCTGAAAAGATCTCTGCACGTCACAGTTTTAGAATTAAATCCTGTATGTACATATTATTGCATCTATAAGAATAAATATGGCTTTTTAAATAATGTATAGTGATTTATAAAGACATAAAACTGTATCAAGGATAAGCGTTAATGATATAAATAGATTGATAGTCGATGGCGACGAATATCAAGAGAGGATTGAAGAGCTCCACATATCACCACTCAAAATGAAAGCTGAGCGGTAACATCACGGATTGACAATCTTGGTCTACAAAGTTCGACTTCAGTACGTTCGATATGAATACTTTCACTTGAGATGTTGGCAACCTTCATGTAGTTTCTTTTGTAAGTACTTGATGTCTTTTTAGGAAGAATTCTTATTAGAACGATATCGGGGAAATAAATACCAACAATGGAATCATCTGATTCATACGAAATCAATCGGTTAAAATGAAAACCGACGTAGAAAATAGCATTTTTTTTTTAAATAGAAATCGCGGTGCTTGTGCAGATTTTGAACCGGACGTATTTAAGCCTCCGCTCGGCTTTGCTCGGAACGTAACGTTAACCATATGGGTTTGACTGTAATCTGACGTAAAATCAGTCAGTCACAATGCGCGGCAACAAGCAGACGATTTTCGGATAAACATTGGAAGAAAAATAAATTAATAAAATTATATAAAAATAGATGTTACATAAAAAGCATGGAGACTAACAGCACTATAACTTTATCAATGGTAGACAAACAACGGCAGACATGCGAAGAAGTACTTGGTTTTTCTTTTCTTTTCTTTTGTCTAAATAAGGAATTAATCAGATCCCTAAAAGAATTGCATTACATATGGCGTTAAATGCATCATTGAAAAGAGAGTATCCGTAAGCGATTGATGTGGCTGGAGGTGCACGCACCTTTCCTTAAAATTTTCTTGACAACAAAAGAAAAAATGGAGAAATCATGCCATCTATAATATAAATAGCACCTGTCTGTTTAAATGTATGTATGTATGTCAGGTCATGTCATATGCTACTGGTACCATGTAACCCAGTGCTACCTGCCTCATGATCGTGTCAGCGGCGACTATACTGGTTCCTTCACCAGACTTGTTTGGTCAGGATGGTGGCTAGTCTCTCTGAAGGATTAAAAACAAGACCTTCCAAAGGGCCAATGAACCCTTTTTCGGGGTCAACGGCCAACTAGCACTGTGTGTCTATGTGTGTGTGTGTGTGTGTGTGTGTGTGTGTGTGTGTGTGTGTGTGTGTGTGTGTGTGTGTGTGTGTGTGTGTGTGTGTGTGTTGGGGTGGAGAGGGCTCTCGTAAGCTGTGGTGAAGGCGACCTTTCTAGGAGAAGCAAATCTCTGATTTAAAAAAAAATAAAGCAGGAAACCAGTACCGGCATTAAGCTGGTCTGCAGATTAACTTGTTGTTGTCTATCTTGCTCATGCTTGTTTCTGGATCTCACCATTTTAAACAGAGAGAGAAAGAGAGAGAGAGAGAGAGAGAAAGAGAGAGAGACTTAGCTGTCGTACAAAGCTAAGATTCTGCAACATCATCTGTGTATAGATACTTCCTCAGGCATTTGTCTATTAAAATCGTCCTGTGGCGATGGAAGTCATTTTTGGGCTCATGGATATTTAGTGTCTGAGGGGGTGGAACTCGTGTGACAAGACGTTGCAATCATTATTATGTATGTATGTATGTATGTATGCCTAAAACTTTCGACAGAGGCCACAGATTTTCACGAGATTAGTATCGTTTTGAAGCTCGATCTTTTGGACGACAAAGATCGAAAAATTGGCCCAAAACATTACTTCTTTCACCCTCAGCTGGGCACTTTTTTGCCGATATATTCGAAAGTCATCCCCTCTTTCGATTGTCTAGCCTTTATTTAAACCTACGTCACTTCCGGTTTGGCGATGAGCGCTACAGCAAGCACGTCACTTTTTTTTTCATGTTCTTTTTCTCCTTCACAGTACGCGTTCGAGTCTGCCTACTATCACTTTTTGTTGCTCAACACACACCTTCAAACACCCGGGCAACCCCGGGCACCCAGACAAGTTGAAAATAAAAGAATTGTTTTGCTTCTTTAAACCTTTTTAAAAACCTTTCAAAGACAAAAACATACATAATTTGTTTAAAAAACACTTCTGTCTATCTAAAATCTATCTATCTAAAATTGAAAACTAAAACTGAAAAAATGGTTGTAGTATGCCCAACCCCTGCACAAAAATATGTTTGCCATGAGTAATAAAACAAAATTACGGTAAGCCATTGTTTTTAGCTTTTAATAATTTCTATTTATTTTACTATTTCTGCTTCGTGCTATTGTTTAGATTTGATTATCGGCGACGCTCTGCATAATCCGCCGGTGGGTGTTATATTCTGGGCAAAGTTGAGCGGGCGCTTAGATATATCCGATCCAAAATCTGGACAAGATGTAAGGATACTTGATGTAAGGAGCTAAAAATACTACTTCAAGTTAAAAAACGAGGTAACAATCGTTTTAGATGGATATAATTCAAACACAGAAAACAGCAATTGTTCCTCCTTTGTAAGAAACGTCGATCAAGGAATGTGAGGACTAAGTGTTCAAGATGGAGCCGCACATAAAAGACCTTGTATCACGAGCTCAACAGCAAGTGTGTCATTTTCTAGCAAAATTTTCACTTTGATTTATACTTTTGGACTAATTTAATAGACAACAACATAAACCAACATCTCCATTGTTTTGGTTGTTGTTGAACTGCAAAGGGCCATGGGCGTTGAGATAGTCGGTAAGGGGGCTACGGATCATCCAAGATAGAGAAACACTTATACTATATATATATATATATATATATATATATATGTGTGTGTGTGTGTGTGTGTGTATGTGTGTGTGTGTATGCATATATATATGTATGTGTGTGTTTGTGTATGTGTTTGTGGGTGTATATATATATATATATATATATATATATATATATATATATATATATATACATTCTTTGAAACTCTCGCGGAATAAGGACTTTATAACTTGCTTTTTGGAGTATTCAGTTGAACAATAAATGTTGATTGTAAAGTTCAACTTACAGTTTTAATTTTCTTTCTCTCATATATATATATATATATATATATATATATATATATATATATATATATATATACTACCAAAAGTGCCCATCGTTGACTGAGTTCAAAAATAGCCTACAGAAAATGGACTCTGATTTATGAAAGTATGATAGGTTATGAAAAGGAAGGGTTGTAAAGAGATAGCTTCGAATTTGGGGGTATCAAAACCAAAGCAAAATATGGTGAAAGTAAAAATAAAATAGATAACCCCCATAATTTATTATACCATATCTGTTCACACTGAAACGCTTATCACTATATTGTGTGGGCCTTGTTAAACTTTGTGACATATTTCCATTCTATGGAGGTCAGGCGCGAACGAACACCCCATAATTTTATTATACCATATTTCTTCAAACTGAAACATAATTATCAAAGTATACTTACACAGATAGATATGAAAAGTCTTTATTAAAGTGTGTGCCTATTTCCATTCTATGGAGGCCGGACCCCATAATTTTATTATACCATCCCTATTTAAGTTAAAACATACTTATCAAAGTATTATTATGTACATCTATATCAAAAACACTTGTAAACTTTGTTTTTTAATTTTTTTAATTTTTTTATTTCCATACTTTGTGGACCAGGCGCGAACGCAGACCCCATAATTTTAATGAATCATCATTCTGCCAGATCAAACATACACATTCCTGTGTCTCGATACATCTTCTATCATTATATGTGATCAGTTTTCTATAATAGTCAAGCATATAGGAGCCTATTCGTTACCAGACACACACAGAGACGTTCAGCTCTATATTATAGATATATATAAGTGTTACTCTATCTTCGATATATATATATACATACTTATATATATATATATATATATATATATATATATATATATATATATATATATATATATATATAAGTATGTATATAACGTAAAAATAATACGAATCGGAACAAAGCTGAATTAACATTGAACACACAGAAAGGTTGATATCTTTTTCAAATAGAAACTTTTAAACATCATTAATCATAAATGTGTCTTATCGCAGTTTCACGGTAATTTCCAATTGTCAGCAGCGTATTAATAGATCCCTAGCGTTTCATTTCATTTGAATAAAATGATTGAAGAGTTAAATCATACCGACTTTCAAAAATGCAATTTTTTCGAAACTAGATTATATGAGTTTTATCTATACAAGATATATTCGTGGATGCTCCCTTTACTTTTTGGGGAGAAACATAGGGAGGAGAGAGCGAGCGAGCGAGCGAGAGAGAGAGAAAGAGAGAGAGGATTATTGAAATAGAAATGTCGAGCTGAGAAATAGTTAGAGAGAACAGCCGGGCGACAGACATGAAAACATGTGTTCTGTTAGACAAACTGTATCAACATAATGCAGATGTTGACGAGATTTCAGAGACAGTCTTGCTGATTCGGCCTCTTTGCAACCAACGCCAACGCGGCCGGCCGACCGATTTGTAGGCCCAATAAACCTACATACGCGCGTGCATGTAGATTCCAAAGCTGTATACGTTTGATCAGTCTAATAAATACGTGAGCTACGGTAAGTGAGTAAATTAAGGTTTTGATCGATAGAAATGCCTCGATCCGTTTTTTGACTCACTGAAGATAGTATAAAAAGAATTGCATATGAATAGTCAGGTGAATACAGTACAGTATAACGCTGCAGTTGTCATCGCATGATGTTTCATGAGAGAAAAGAAATAAGAGAAGTACATGATTGCCTGTTAAATCGATTATATCAAATTAAAATTATACCAAATCTACTGTGGTAATTTATACTCTAACTACCGTGGGTGCCCGGCGTTGCTGGGGTGTTTGGAGGTGTGTGTTGAGCAAAAAAAAAAAAATGGTAGTAGGCAGGCTCGAACCCCTACTGCGAAGGAGGAAAAGAACATGAAAAAAAAGTGACATGTTTGCTGTTGCGCCTATTGCAACCCGGAAGTGACGTAGGTTTAAATAAAGGCTAGACAATCGAAAAGAGGCGAATACTTCCGAAAATATCGGCGAAAAAATCGAGCCCTATCTGTAGAAAAGTGCCCAGTTGAAGGTGTAGGAATTAATGTTTTTTGCCAATTTTTCGATATTTGTCGTCCGAAGTGTCCTGCTTCAAAATGACATAGATCTCGTGAAAATTCGTCCCGTCTGTAAAAAGTTTTAGGCAGACATACGTGCATGCATGCATACATGCATACATACATGCATAATACATACATTTAAATAGAAAGGTGAGATTTATATCATAGAAGGTAATGTAAGTAAATACGACATAATCACGCTGGTTCCCGCTGGGTCATTAAAGTTTAACAACGTTGACCCCCACGGTTATCTTGACAATACGTACAATCTGCTTAGTATCAAATATTTGTCGATTAGCCGTGAAATTGTTAAGCCCAAACAAACAAAATCAGAAGCACATACATTGCCAAACATTAATGCCAGTAAAGAAACACATAAGAACATCCTTGAAACCTTCAGAGCCACCTAAAAAATGGTTCATTTCAGTTTAAATAAAACCTAAATTTCGAATAAAAACATTTCAATTAAATAAAGAAAATACCCGACTACGAATTTAAAAGTTTCAACTGAAAATTAACTAAAGCTCAACTATGAATTTAAAAAAAAGAGATCAATTCTAAATGTTTGAAATAACTAAAATTAAAATTTTTGTAAAAGAACTCAGCTTGTTTCGCCTTATGGGTTCATACATAAATCGCTACGCTTCATAGCTAAAATTGAGTTCGCTAGGTAATAGATAATCTAAGTATATATACAACCATTATAACTAGTGTTACATTCGTGGAGAACATGGACGGTGTACGGCTAATATTGTTGACTATATATATATATATATATATATATATATATATATATATATATACAAAGGAGTTAACACTTATCAAGGCTCGGGGGCCACTCGAGGATAAGGGTTTATATGTACACGGTAGTCAATGAGACAATATCGCAGAGCCATTTATTTCAATTGATGCCAAACGATGATCAGAGCGTTGATGATGTAAAGATAGAAGCTTGGTTTTAGATGCAATAAAAATTAACCAGCCACTTCTTTCCCCATTGCTCCACGTGCTCACGATCAGAGGAGAGAGAATCAGAGAGAACTATTAACTAAATATTGAAACATCATCATAAATAAAATCATCTGTAAATGTCAAATGTCTGTAAAATAAAACAATACTAATATATATATATATATAAATATATATATATGTGTGTGTGTGTGTTATTTTATTTGTTTACTTCTTAATTTTATTTGCGCTGCTTCCAACGTATTTAACTATTTATACAGAAATGCGTTGCCGTATAAATAGTTGAACAGTTCAAGTATTGGAAATAAAATAAAAATAGAAATATCTATCAATTTATAAAAGTGGGGGAATATAAGTCTGTGGGTTCCAGATGCTCGCTTAATCTGGCCACGCTCATTAATCATAAGATGACTTGACAGAACACTTTTCCTGTGATAATTATACACACACACACACACACACACACACACACACACACACACACACATATATATATATATATATATATATATATATATATATATATATATATATATATATATGATGAGAAAAGATGGAACTAGTATTCCAAGTTAATAGAGAAATAAAAGGGAACAAAAACACCATATTTGCACTGGTGCTTTTGTTTTCTTAATTTGATTCACCCATAGGAAGTCTCGAAATAAAGACGAAACGTAGATGAACGCAGAACTCGGTTTGTTCCTTTTTCTCTCTGTCTGTCTTTGTCTCTGTCTGTCTCTCTCTCTCTCTCTCTTTATATATATATATATATATATATATATATAATTTAAAGGAGATTAGAACAATAGTCTAAAGAGCAGAGTGTATTTTAATGTAATAGTAAAATTACTAGTTTAATTAAAATACAGGTAAAGAAAAAGTGCTCGTTGTAATTTAGATATATAATAAGCTCAATATGTAAATATCCTAGAGCTAATTTAATATTTAGTAATGTGATTGATAATTTAAAAATCAAATTATAATTAAATTAAAAATCCGTTTCATAAGAAGGAACAACAACAAAATCAATTATTTGTACGATCGTTTCGGAAAACAATGTTTTTATTGTGGTAGACATCAAGTTACGGACAATAATTATTACATATAGTTTTTTATTAAACAAGGTTTCCTCATCAGCAAATATTGGAAAGGGTTTATATTAAATGTAAAAGACGCCATAAATAAACCTAGCATTAAAGTAAGGCAGATGT
Organism: Euprymna scolopes; assembly: GCF_053919585.1. Taxonomy (NCBI): domain Eukaryota; kingdom Metazoa; phylum Mollusca; class Cephalopoda; order Sepiida; family Sepiolidae; genus Euprymna; species Euprymna scolopes. Next base: position 58,600,557 of record NC_136499.1, on the reverse strand, counting down.
ATCTGGAAAAAATTAAAATAAAGGTATGGATTTAAAACTTGATAAGAAAGTTAATATGAGTTAGGGACAGAAATAAAATAGAGTAAAATTATAAATATAAATTTGGTTTACGTACAATATTATACATACATACATATACAAATACATACATGCATATATATGAAAAAATATACAACATATATATATACATATACATACAGTCTGTTGGCCCCAATTTTAGCTCATATTTTTGTCGGTTATTACGAATCCGTTATGTTTAATCTTTGCTAACTCGTATAAACCAGTACGTTTCATCTAAAATCAGACAGGGGACGGTAGGATCTGGTAGTCTTCCTCCTTCCGTAACCTTGGACTCTATCATTGGCCAGCATTTGGTTGACAATCCATGCTGTGCTGACAAATATAAAATAGAGTGGTTCGATGTGCTAGACACAGCAGACTCCAAAAACCATTTAAAGATTTTTGAGTCTGTCTCTATTGCGGTTCGAAAACCTTCTTTATGCCGGCAAAGGGAGACAACGGAAACATTATTTCTCTTTGGGGAACTTTGACCCGCCCCCTTTTCCCCCTTTTCCCCCTTTTCCCCTCGCTGTGCCAAGGTTTAGTTTTAAACGCTTTTAAACACAATTTCAGATTAAATATTTATTTTGATCGTTTTTTTTCCTTATTTCCGGCACATTCAAATTCCCTGTAGTGCTCTTTAATTTCGCCAGTAATATTGTTTTTTGTATGCTATCGATTTCTCCTGACGAGATGTTAGACGAAAGAGCTCTCGAGAAATTCCCGTATATTTTATTTAAACCTTATATAAATTTTGTACCTCCAAACATTTGTATATATATATATATATATACATATATGTGTGTGTGTGTGTGTGTATGTGTGTGTGCGTGCGTGTGTGTGTGTACTTATTAGTCCTCGCGCGAAAGAGCAGTACACAAAATGTTTTTAATAATAATAATAGAATAACAATTACAAAGACTTTCGCTGGCGAGGACTACTATTGAACGTAACCAGTTATACAGTCCTTTTGAAATTTTCATCTTTATTTTTCTCGTTATGTACTGAATATTTTTAATGAAACCAATATGAAATATGTTCTTTATAAAATTGTAAAGATTTTCTATTCTGAAAGAAGTTTTTAAAAATTTAATCTAAAAAAGTTATTTTAAAGTTTTTGTGAAAAAATTCAGATTTTCTCATTATTCAGACATGTATGACAAAGAGAGAGTTGTAAAAAAAGAGTTGTGGTGTGAGGAGAAACACAAACTGAAACAGAGAGAATATTCAGACCTGTAATAATACAAAGAGGGGGTTGCAAAAATGAGTTGTGGTGTGAGAGGAAATACTAACTGAAATAAAGAGTAGGAGAGTTTTTATAAATACATGCAAAACCACATTATTTTTTAAAAATGTAAATTAATAAATTAAATTAAATATAATCTTAAAAAGATATGATACAAGTTAGAAAAGCATTTCATCCAAGGCATGAAAATTGTTAAACAAAATGTTTTTTACTATAGGCTTTAAAAATAAAGGTACAAGATTCAATTTGAAATTTATTTATCTTCAAAGTGCACTTTTATAAATTTTACAAAGTAAGGTATTAAATTTTTGGAGGAAGATAGTTCCACGATTCTATTGTTCTTGGAAATAAGTAACTGGAATAGAAAGCTGTATTAAAATGAAGTACCAAACAGAGAATTGATTAAGATCAATAGACAAAACGAGTTAAACTTGCTGGAACAAATGAAGCAGGGAAAAGTTTAGATAATTATGAAGAACACATGCCATAATACTATTTATTAAAAATACTAAGTCTAGCATTATAACGTCTGTGAGAGAGAGGGGGATGTTGCAGAGTAGAAAAATGTGGGACCAATCAAATTACACGTACGTTTCTACACCTTATCCAGGTGAGACTGGTCAATCAACCCTTATATGATAACAATACTCCATATGCGACATTTTTTAGAAAAATCACTACAATCTATAGCGGCACATACAAAGGACAACAACGATCAAGATTTTCTCTCTCATCCGATCTTGAACAGGTGGCGCAGTAGAGTAAAAGGTTGCTGGTTAATTTTAACGCATCCAAAACCAAGTTTCTACCACCAACGTTCTGACCCATACTTAGCCCCAATTGATAAGTATGGCTCTCGTCTTGCTCGACAAGCTTCTGGGTCTAACCTACACTCCTAACCTGAAATGGAAGATTTGCATCAAATCCGTTGCCAAGATAGCTGGAAAAAATGGTGGCGCCATTCAACCGCTCCAGAACGTATATCATTCGCTACGCAATCATCTACCTGTACAAGAGCAAATAATCCTAAAATAGAATACTGTTGTCACACCTGGGAAGGTGCCATTTGAAGCACCCTATCCTGCTTTGAGTGCAAAACCGGCTTCGAAACCTAGTAAAGGACGCCCTTTTCTCCTCCTTACAACCTCTTCCCATAGAAGAGACGTTGCAAGCCTGGATCTGCTCTATCGTTAATTTCATGGCAAGTGTTCGTCTGAGCCTTAATCTACGCCCCCCCTCCTGCCAAAATTTCACAAAAAACACACGTCTTGCTACAACTACTACCAACAATTTCCTCCACTCTCTATTTGTACCCAAATTTAAACACCAATTCCATGAACAAAGCTTACTTTTTAAAACTGCCCGCCTTCATAACTCTGTTCCGCTCGCCTGCCTCCCAGCTTACTACAACATAGTTGTCATCAAGTCCAATGTAAACAAGTTCTAGTGAAGTTCTACCCAACTTCCATCAGTAACGATTACTGCACAGCTGTCTCATGACCACCGCACACTCATTAACTATCATCCTCAAATGGCCTTTAAGCCTTGATAAGTGGTGACTCCTTTGTTATTAAAAATTCAAATTCTTTACTTTTTAAACTTTCGTAAGCACAAGTCGCAAATAAAACATTTTCATCATACCGGGCTAGAAATGGCGAAATATAAAGAAAGGTAACTCCTATCATGTTTATTAGCTTCATAGAAAAGCTGGCCATTATAGCTATTAATATAAAGATGGTTGTTATCGTGATAATATTTATAGGAATAATTGTAGAAGTGGTCGCGGTTTCTCTTTCATACGAATAGAAGTGTTCTTTGTTTTCATAATTACCGACATTACGTTAATTAGAATAAAGTATTTCCGTTGATAGTATAAACACTTCTAATGATGATGGCATGAATCGGCGGGGTATCAGCAAACAAGAAACTGTTAGAAAAACACGAGAGCCAAATGTAGGGGAATGGTTCTAGCAGATGTCAGCGTGCATAACCCCTCTAGGGCGGCTGGGAAGAACATCAGATCACGGCTCCGTTGTACTGTTATCCACATCGCATACTACAATAACAAGCATCTCACCACACTTTATCCCAAATGCCGTCAACGTCACTAAATAACGTCAACAGAACTTGCTCAGATTAATTCGATGTGGCATACCTTGGCATTCTTATCGCTATAATTGACGATTAATCAACAATAGAAATGTACATTATATATCTATATAATTATAACATTCTGTGGACCGTCCGGGCGTCATTACTTGCTTGCTTGAATTTTGTATTCGACAATCGGTCGATTCCGTCTTTAATAAAAAAAAGATGACAGGTATTTTATATATATATATATATATATATATATATATATATATATATATATATATATATATATATATATATAACCAGTTATAAAACAGATGAGTATCGGCTGAAGAAAGCTTGATATGCGCATCTAAAATGGTCCCTAATTATCAGGTTTGAAACCAAGGGCACCGACAATTTATCTAACTTATTGTAAATAAAACATAAATAATACACTCTTGTTTTCGAATGTTTCCTTATAATAGAGCACTCTGCTGGGATTTATTTTCCAAAAAATATTATAAGCAACGCTTTCATCAGATAATGACTCTGGGTTCAGGCATGGTATCGTATATGTATATGTATATGCGTATAAGTGCTGCTCAGAGGCAAAGGAATGAGAGTGGAAAGTTGGATATTTTGGCCTCGATTCTAGCTAATGGAACGCAAGTCATATATATATATATATCGTTTTATTTCACTACTATATATAAGGTTCAATTTAACAATTGATAGATAATGGTCTCTATAATAATAAATACATCATCTGTATGAATTAAAATATCATATTTAAGCGTATCGTACGACCGGGCAATGCCGGGGCGGCTTACTAGTATTATATTATATTTGCCATTTGTGTATTTGTTTGTCTGTCTGTTGCTTCACCTTGTTTCTCGAAAACTACTGGTTCGATCTTGTTGAAATTTTGTATGGACCTGTTATGACAAGATGCGTTGAACAAAACATTATGGTATCCGCTCAACGCACAGTCAGGGATTAACAGAGTAAAAAGGGATTAATAACCACAATACCACATTTACTCTAGAGGCTTGGCACAAAACATTCATTCTAAGTCAACGGACCATCACTTTTACCCGTTTTTAACGGTTTAATAAGTGCATTGTACATAGTTTTAAAAGACTTTGAGTGTTTTGTAAAAAAACAAGTGAAGCATGCATGGTCCCCCGTGAATGCACAGAGAATGAGGCATAAAAAAATGACTAAGTTCACCATTTGCCTCCACCCCGCCCCCATTTAGCCCAAAAAGTCCCCAGGGGACGTCAAATCCTGGTGAAAATGAACAAACGGTGCAGTTTTAGGCCTTAACATATGTAAATTTGAATTATGCACCATGTAAAAAAAAGAAATGACTGTCCATCATTTGCCCCCCTCGCCATTTAGCCCCAAAAGTCCCCAAGACCTTAACATATTTTAATTTGATTTCAGCACCATGCAAAAGTGCTAAATATACATACACAGAAAATTTTGGACAAATATAGTAAAATAGTCCCAAAAATGGAGTGTTTAAGTATTATATAGAAATCAGTTAGTTATAACTTTTCAGAAAGTTTTATAAAAATCCAGGATATCAACTTTTTTTTATAAGCACAAAAGTGTCGATTTTAGCCATTTTAACCCGAAACCCACTCGTAGGGGACAACCGGAGTTTTCCCAGAAAATCCGTTCTGTTACTTTTTACTCATACCATGTTTAATGTTTGTGCAAAAAATTCCAAGGCGTAGACATTGAGAAAAGTGCGGACAGACGAACGGACAAACAGACACGGGTAAATTTACAGGTCCACTCTCTACTTTTGTCGAAGGACCAATAAAAATGAATTAAATTAAATTAATTCAATTCAAAATGAAAAATGTAAAATCCTAGGAATATTAACAAAGTTCAGCATATCGCAAACTTAACACTTATATAAGTCACCTTATAACTAAAAAAATTGATGATTAAAAAAGGGGATTCAACGATATAACAGTGAAAGAAAACAAACAGCTTAACTTAAATTATTAAAAGGAAAACATAATCATTAGCAGTTTGCTGTTTACCATGTAGCTGTTTCGGTGATTAAAAAAGGCAGGCATATTGTGTGTATGTATTGCAGTAGCATTTTTTTTATTCAAGCAAAATTTATCAAAAATAACAATTCATGCCCTGAATTGTAATTTTTTGTATTTTTCAAAATTTTCTAACGATATTTTAAGTATAAAAGTAAGAAAAAAAAGAAGAATGTATTTTCCGTATAACTCACAAACGTTTTCGATCCTTCATCGAATCATCATCAAGTGAAAATTAAATTAAAAAGCTGACGCAAAGAAAATAATTTCAAAAAGTAGCTGTGAAATAAATACGTGAAGTTAGAAAATGGTTTCACACTGTTCCAGGATAACAACACACATAAAATTGTAGCACGCAAAAAATGTTATATATATATATATATATATATATATATATATATATATATATATATATATATATATATATACGAGGGGCGTGCAATAAGTAATGCCCCTGACCTACTTCCCATAGCAGTAGAGCAACGAAACTTGGCACAGTTATTAGTCTTTCTCTACATAGGAACCACCCAGAGTTATGCATTTCTCCCATCGTTTGATGCAGCTTTGGAGACCGTTTTTGTAGAACACCTAAGATTGGTCCTCCAACCACGACGTGACTTCAGAAATCAAGGCTGCATCATCTGGGATACGCTTTCCTTTCAAAAACAACTTCATGGCTGGGAAGAGGTGAAAGTCAGTGGGTGCAAGGTCAGGAGAGTAGGGAGGATGGGGTTGTATTATAACCACACGCCCGTGCTTCTGAACTGGTGACATGCGAGTTGTGGACCGGAGCGTTGTCCTGCAGGAGGAGGGTACCTTTGCTAATCTTACCTCGCCTCTTAATTTTGTAGCTTCCTTTATTTTTCTCAAAAGTGAAGCATAATAGGCTCCTGTAATTGTGGTACCCTTTGGCAGGAAATCTGTCATCACTACTTCGTCCTGGCCCGAGAAGACTGTGAGCATGACCTTGCCAGCGGAAGGCTGCACCCTTGCCTTCTTTGAAGATGGTGAGTCCAAGTGCTTCCACTGCATTCACTGGTACTGGTATTTTAGTTTATTCAATTTAATCATCCCAAGAAAGTCTTGAAATAAATACCAAACGTTGATGAACATATAACTTGGTTTGTTCCTTTTTCATCTCTCCATCTCGTCGGAATATTTTTTACTTTATTCTGATTATATATATATATATATATATATATATATATATATGTATATATATATGTATATATATATGTATATATATATATATGTGTGTGTTTGTGTGTGTGTGCACATATGTATATATATATATATATATATATATATATATAATTAATCTACAATTATGACTTGATTTTTAATAGGGTAAAGTACTTTAAAATAATCATAGAAAAATAATTAAAGCTTGGAAAACTTTTTTTTGTTCCTCATTAGCATATAGATGTCATGAATTTCAATTCAAAAAGATTTAAGTGGAGATATTCGCAATCAGTCTGTTAATAAACAACGTTCATGTAGAGGAGCCGGAATATAAAACATGAGATTTACATGAAAATCACAAAAAAATGAAAATCTGTGTCTAATCGATCTTTTACCATCAATAAAACTTTATTCGTATTATTTGGATTCTTCGGGCTATTGTTCTCATCTTGAGTGTCATTTTCACACACACACACACATACACACACACACACACACACACACACACACACACACACACACACACACAAAATACAGTTACAACTGCGAATTACTTAGGATATATATTTCCAGTCATGCCTAACAGAATAAGCACATGCTACTCCTGTGAAGTAAATAAATGGATTCTGTTCGAAATTCCGTTACTATTTTCCGAGTTCGATAAGATATCTTTGAAGAAAGTCGGAAGTAACATCGATCGAAACATTGCGTAAATGACACCCAAGATGACCCATTTTCATCTCAGTAATTTAGAAACATGAAACTTTATTTATAAGAATATGCTGTTATTAAAAAACAAATAGTGTGGTCGCAAAATAGAGAAAACAACTCTCGTGTTTGTCCCCCCATCGTTCTTACCATTGATCCATGCCTACAAATGTTTCCACCTTTCTTGTCAAGCCTTGTTTTATTTTCTTCTTTCGTTATAATTTCCCGTTTATTCTCTTTGCTTCATTTCATTTCCCTTGTGTTTGGGTTTCTTCCTTGGATATTTTGCCGATCTTCCGCACGCCACATCTTCCCGTGATTAATAACAAGCCAGGAAAAGAGAAAGAAACATGAGAATGCATCTTTGCTTTGGCCTTCGCGGATCACACGTCGAGTGTACGTGTGTGTGTGGGGGGGTGCTTTGGATCTTTGAGCAAGGGATCTTAAATAACAACGCATCCGTTCGCAAGATATGTGCACCTTCGCCAAGATAAATAGATTCTGCCGGATGGTGATGATTGCTATAAACCCCGGAAACGCCTAAAACAGGAGTTCCCAGACCATGTCCTATAAACGCCCTAATGCGCCGTAAGATGAAATGAGGCTCCCCACAACAGAGTAAGATGTTCTGTTATGAACACATGCAAGAGGAAATGTACTCTGTATGTTTCCTATTTCTACCAACAGAACAAAATGAACCCTTTTTCAACTTGTTTAATAATATCAGGGTCGCCGATTATCGAGGCCAAGCATCACTCGACAATAAAGAGTCAATGAGACGGATATGAATGCCAGTCGAAAGATGAAGAACACTATGAGAGTACTCACATTGTTTAACGATATGAACTGCATCTGATTACTTTTGCGGCGGTTCATGACAAGAATTTTTTGACGTAAGATTTAAAGTTGTATCGGCAGAGAAGCAGTCCCAACGTAATGTATTCCACAGGTGAGAAGCCTTTGATAAAAAGCGTCATGCATGGAAATCTTTCTGGGCGCTGGGCACGTGGAAAACTAGAGTACGCTATTTTCTTTTTTGTTGTGGCAGAGAAACGAGTTCGACAACCTTCGTGGGAAGAACGAGTAGAGAAAGAGAAAGAGCTTGTAGGGAAGAGACTAGAATATACTAGCAGTTCCG
>NC_136499.1:58577081-58587081 GCF_053919585.1 Euprymna scolopes | reverse complement strand
AATGTACGCCTACAAAAATAAACTAATCTACAAACCATTGAATTGCATATACTTAAGGAAGTGGCACAGCAGCCTAACGTTCTGTTTTATCATTTAATATATTTATTCCTACTTAACACAACAATATCAACAACAGGGAAGCCAATTGTAATCTGAGCACTGGAAATGTTCCACAAAGAAAATGGTTAGTCAAAAAAGACTAAAGAAGTTGCAGTTCAGATTATGGTTGAGTTAATCCAGACGATGGCGTTACTAATGCCTTCAAAAGATTTGCTGAATAGTTAGCCTTTGTCATAACATATGATAAAGAAAAAAAAACAATAAATACTCTCTACCATTATATCAAATATTTTTTCATTGTGTGTGTGTTTGAGTTCGTTCACTATGGAGCCGAAAATTGCTGAGCCGATTTTATGAAATCTCTCGCGAAGGTACTTTATGTGCCTGGCGGTGTTTTTAGATAGGTTTTGCATCAGAATGTCTTCAATATGTATCGAAAATCGATATAATCCGATGCAAGAATGGAACAGACGATTTTGACCTAAGTTAACGCCTTACACAGCCTAACATCATAAGTGCATTTGAGAAGCTTTATTACTACCGAAAAGCCCGACATATAAAATTAATAGTAGGTTCTTTGATATGACAGGCGTTCGTTCGAAATAAATATTTCTGTTTAAAGTACAATTGCACCATAATTTTTTTAATTTTAGCTTAAATTCAAGCGATTATCACTGCACAACCAGTAAAGCAAATAAAATCAACAGCAGGTCTTGTGATATGGAAGGGACGTGTTCGAAATAATTTTTTTTGTTTAGAGCACAATTGAAGCATGATACTTGACTTTTGCATTTTAAACTTTTACTCAAGCCATTATATATATATATATATATATATATATATATATATATATATATATATATATATATATATATTATCAAAATATACAATTCAATTCAATTATAACAATATCATTCATTATAAGCCTTTTTCATAATGCTTTTTTTTCTTTTTCGATTTCCCTCGGTGTAGCTGGTGCTACCAGATCAGACTGTCTGAAGATCTTGGTTTCGTGATCTAGAATGCACCAAACATTGATGTTATTGTTTTGTTTTTGTTTTGTTTTTGTTTTTTTCTCGTTGCAAAACAATCATGTTTTGAAAAGCTAAAAACAAAACAACAATAATTTTCCTCTACAAAAAAAATAAAAGAAGGCACCATGGATGAATTTTTGAAAATATAAATAACTTGTAGCAAAATGACCTGATTCGGCATTAAAATGACTCGAAAAAGGTTGATATGCCGTAAAACTTAATAATTAAATTAAACTATCCCAAATGAGCCTTCTTTCTTCCAAGTTAAATAACGCATTATTTATTAATACAGCTACTTAATCTTTGCAATTAAAAATAAACTTAAATATGTAGTATTGAATTATGCAATAAGCAGATACAATAATAAAAAAGTATCGCACTCTATTTTTACAGTACAAGAGCATTAAATTATTTATGTAGATGGATCCAAAGATCGATAATGCTTTTGGAATAGCAGGGAGTCGTCTTTGTGCGTCTGTGTCTTTCCAACTAGTCGTTACATGTCAACACTCAGGACCCACTAGTCGTTACATGTCAACACTCAGGACCCACTAGTCGTTACATGTCAACACTCAGGACCCACACGTTGAATCACTAGGAAACAAAAACCAGGAAAGAATTTAACTTACTTTTTTAAAAATTGAAACAGACATTTATTTAATCTGTGTCTCTGTATGTCTTTCTTTTCTTTCTTCGTAAAAAGGTTGTACGTGTGTACGTGTGTATTGCTTTTTTTTCTATTGTTCTTCCTTTTTTTCTTTTGTTTTCAGACATTTTATTGTGTTTTATGTGTTTTTCTTGTCTTTTTTTTTCTTGACACGAAATCTCCATTCCATTTTCAGGACCTGCTCCCACGTTGTATTTTTCACAACCCAGGTTCGATATCGCATCGTCGATGCGAACTGGTCAACGGACACCAAAATCAATATATGTTGTATATTGATTTATATTGGAGGAGATGATATATTAAAACGTGACATGTGTTATCTAGTGGATGTAAGATATTGTTCTTTTAGCAGACAGATAATAAACGTATAAATCGTATGTATGTTGTTTAGCTAGGAGGGCATGATATTGACGTGTAAACTAAGTCATGTTGTATCAGACTTATCACATGGGATATTTTTACAGTTCATATGTAAGAAGAATATTATATATGCTTCATACCTTTTTTCTTGAAGAGTTCTTTTGTATCTTCCCGTTGCTCCGTGACGAACCATTAAGCGATCAGCACCATATAATTGAGACATCTGTTTTTATTTGTGAAACCATTAAAATAACTTTATATTTTTTGTAATATAACTTTATTACAGTTGTCTCAAATGGTTTTCACATGGTCTGCAGTTAATCTACATTTTCTGTTCATACAGCCCGCTCCTAGCTGTCTGTCCACCCCTGTCTAGACGTCTGTCCGCTTTTGGTGGTCAATCCTACACTCTCTGAATCTCTGCAAAACTAACTACATCACGTATTCTCTTACGTCACCTAATTACGTGTCTCAGACCAACCTAATTTCCACAGCTAGTTATTTGTTTATTCAAACCCCCAAAATAATGTTTACATATATTTTCTATTTTCACATTCCTTTTGCGATTCACACGTCAATCATTTCTTCCGCAATTTAATTGTTTATTCTTCTAATCATAATAACTGATCCAGCGACCATCCGTCGCTCAAATCAATTAATAAGAATACAATAACAATAATAATAATGTTTTGACCATTGACACCGCTTGCCACACTTAACAGATACTACGCTATGATCACAACCGAAAGGGTCATGACATTACATAGGTACTTTGCAGAAAAACGCCTTGTCTCTTGTTCAAAATTATTCTCGTATTCAAATGTGCTTAATAGCGTTGTCAAACATATGGTATTCTGTCCTTGTCCAATCATGTTTACGACACGTCTTTCCCTGCCGCCCTCGGGCTGCTCTCTCGTATCTCGAATGCCTGCTTCTCTGAACACTTGTGTCCTTTTTATCTTTGCCATCACATCGCGGTTTTGTCATTTGCATACTGCTGCTGCTGCTGCTAACAGTGTCAGCGATTCTGTTACATGTTCTCGTAAAACGAGGCCGCCACATTTACATTATTAAATCAAGGCTGGTGCTTAACTCCAGTTCTTTTATAGAAACGAACGTAAACTCAGATAGAGTCTTATCAACGAGGCACAATACGCGTCCAATTTTTAATAAATTTCTTCTGTCGACAGAGAGAGCGCCTACGTGAAATAATTGAGACCGCATCATAAATCTTTAAATGATTTTGAGAGTCAGCCAGGTGTAAGATTCTAAAACGACCCATTTTATAAAATTTATTAAATCATTGGACTTGCTCGGAGATATATGTTAATCGTTGCCATATCCTGCCATCTTCTTTATGCATACATTTCATATAATTTTATATATATAATATTTTACTCGAATTTCCATTCGTTGTTTTTGTTTTATCTCATATATCTCCGAGTATTTGCTTTTTTTTTGTGATATATCAATTCGTTTTTGTATTTCTGTGTTATCCCACGATTAACTACTGATGTGATTTTTTTTTTTGGGGGGGGGGAGGGACGAAATTAGGCCCCTCGGGGTTTTCCGTGTATTATTTTTAATACATATATATATATTACTATAACGATCATTAAAAAACTACAGACACTAGTGGTTCATCCTTTCCAGAATGCTCAGTGCAGGGTGTTACGAATAACACCGGTCGATAGAATCGAACCTGTCAACAAAAGCCATCTCTGGCTTCATTAGCAAAGACCTAATCCATTTGGCTACGGTTAACCGCGATAAATACTGTTGAAATTTTAACATTTATTTTAAATGTTTTTTTAACGTTTGTGTAGAGTGATCTAATCATTATTTAATGATCTGCACACAAATATATATATATATGTGTGTGTGTGTGTGTGTGTGTGTGTGTGTGATAGCATCCATTCAATCATTATTGCTCATTAAAATTTGTCACTGATTAAATAAACAATTCGATGAATGGTTAAAATGCTAAAATCCTCGAAACTCTCTCTTTTAAGAAGACCCCCAATATAACATGCATGCTGAACTTATCTTTCTTATTTTTAATTTTCTGACGTTAAAATAACCGAACAAGCCTGTCTGACATCACCATTAAAAGAACACCTAGAGAAATGAACACACACACGTATATATATATATACATATATATATTTATATATATATATATATGTACATATATATATGTATGTATATATATGTACATATATATATGTATATAAATGTACACACACACACACACACACACACACATATATATATATATATATATATATATATATATATATATATATATATATATATATATATATATATAAAACGGACCACCTTAAATCCAACTTGACATGTTTGTTTACAGAGGGTAATTTTACAAAAATGAAGTAAGCAAATTATTGGGACGATGTCTTTTTTATTGGTTGTTTTGACAAGGTGTCAATTCGGTTTGCTTCTTGTTTTAATCGTAAAAGGGACCATGGAGAAAAAGTGAATTTGGGAAAGACAAACAGTGAGGAGGGGAAATGAAAGTTTTTTTTTTCAGGATGTCACTGTTTTAATTTCACTCAGTCCAAACAACTAGCATGCTTACTTTCCAATGCTAAGTATTTGTTTGTTCCATTTCTTTGCCGAATTATTGCCTTTGTGTTTATTATTTTTCGTCCAGTATTTCAGCTTATATAACACTTCAAGTTTGCCCATTTTCTCCGCGTTCACTTTGATGTCTTATGCGTCACATATGCCTTTATACGATCGTTTGGGCATTTCCAGTATTAAAGACAGGAGAACTTAGTTCCGATATTCTAGTCGCCTTGGAAAACTCCTGGCATTCTTGACTTTGTTATAGTAAAATATCGAGTCATCTTTGTGTCAGAATATTCTTGTTTGAATAGAAATTTATAAATTTAGACCCAGGGAGTTAAGAAACGGACAACTGATTTTAACACGAATAACACACCAGATGATAATATTCCGAATCACGCTAGGCATGTACGTACCTTGTTAATTTCGATAACCCGGAAAGCGATATATTTATTTGAAGAAGCTGAGTGGACTTGGCTACTGTAATTGAGTAATACGATCTAGTTAGTTGCCTTAAAGAACGGTTAGTCGTAGTCGAAGTTAGTAATATACTTAAGCTTTAGGCTTTCAGTGTATCTTTAAACGTCTCTCCCAGGCTGCTACATTAGACAATCGTACTCTGGTGTGTAAGAACTCGGGCGTATTAATGTCCATTACATTAGTAATATACAAAAATAGAAATAAAATAAGGCAATCCACAAAACGCCAGAAAACAGATGAATAATCACAAATCGCCCTATTCAGCCTGTGGTGTTAATATCCTATTTGCATTTCTTAGCCGGTTTTTGAAAAAATGTCTGGTGACAGTGTCTTTGAAATATACGCGAAAGAACTTTAATTTATACTACAAAATATAAGGAGGATACATTGCGAGTAGACACATATTGGCTGGCATATTAGAACATATTTATATATCGGCTGAGATTTATAAGCAGTAATGTTATAAAACAAAAAAAGTTTTAAGAGAGAAATAACGAAAGGGGTTATTTAGAATACGATGCACTAAGATCATGGGAAAAAGGAAGCCGACAATATTTAGGCTGATATGATGTAAGAAATAACGATTGTGAGGGTAGTAGACGAATTTTCGTCAGACTTAGTGGCAGGGATTGGACGATCAGACGTGTTTTATAATTGACAAACGAAACAGTAATGTAATTAAGCAATGCGCTTACAATGTAATTGACACTCTTTCATTTTCCTTTAATTTTTATGCAATAAATAGTAGATATGGTTATCCACCGATAGGGCTTAATTTATAACTTAATTATATGGTGCCGGTTGAATGACCCCTTCGTTCTCTAAAAGTTCTCTTTATAGAGTTATTTGAGTTTTAATATCCGGGTGTATTTTGATTCCATTCGTGTCAGGCCGTATCGTATAAACATTTTTCAAGAGATTATCCTCATTCACAGAAGGAAAGCAGGGTCATATTTTAAATTTAATAAAGTAATTATGAAAAACAGAATGTCATAGTATAGGTGTGAATATAACAAGTAAAGGAAGACTTATTTTATAAAATTATGCCGTGTTTTTTTTTGTTACGAACAAACAGGAAATTTAATATTATTATTTAGTTTAGCTTTTTATTAAAATCACAATCCGTAATCTGTGGATTTAATTTTTATTTAAACGACCGTAAATCTTATTAAAGCAGTAACCTCATTGATACTATTATTGCTCCCAAAAATATCAAAGAAGGAATGACACATTTAGATGGTTTCGTTGGCGAGTACATGATGAATGACACTGCTAAACCTTATCAGAAAGAATAAGTAAAAGGTAGAATTTCCCACATCCTTCCCACTCACTAACAGGTGCGATGCTAAAACACAAACAACATTTACAATGCCGAAGAAACGAAAATGGACAAAAATGCCTTTGTAAACCACGTTTAAGGTGTTAATATTTTCATATTGGCTTGTTTATTATTAATTTCGGATAATAAGAAATTTATCATGAGAGAAATGGTGTTTCACAAAATTAAAGATTCTACGTTTTTTTGGTTTTGCTTCTTTTTTTCGTAATTAGTAGTGTTTTTTCCTCATGGTGTTTTTGAAGCGAAAGTTATATATTATTAAAACGATGTCTGAGAAAGAAACATCTCTAATTTTAACTCTTATGCAGTCCGTAATATAGTTTAAGAAAATTGGTGAAGATTCTTTGAATCATCGTTTAAGAAATTAAAAAATTTGAAAAAAAAAAAATCAAAACAAAAAAAAAAAACAAGACATTGGCATCTTAAACGTTTTTTACAAAGGGAACTTTTTTGTTTGTTCTTTATTTATTTATTAGTATCTTTTTTTTTTGTTTTTTATTTATTTATTAGTATTTTTTGTTTTGTATTGTATTTATTTATTAGTATTTTTTATTTATTTATTAGTATTTTTTGTTTTTTTTGGCTCAAAATTTTAAATATCTGAAAAGCTGCTTTCAAAGAAATTTGGACAATTTCATTACAAACAGAATTGCTACAAAAGAAACGTAAAATATAAAAGCGATACAAAGAGAAGTTGTGGTGAAAAGTTGATAAAGTCGACACTGTAGACAACTTGTCCTCTGATACATAATCGAAAACATTTTTTTCTTTCTTTCTTTTTTTACTCACGTTTTCCCCAAACAAAGCACACCACCACTTGGACGTAAAGGGCTACAATTTGGGACCATGCCTAGGAACGATTAACGAGATGTTGGTTTACGTGACATTTTAAACTTCTGCATGTCAGTACAATCAGGGAAGCAGGTAGCAGGAAGTGAATTCCAAAGTCTAGCTGTTTGAGGGAAGAAACTATTAAAGTAGAACACTTTTTGGCAGTAAGGGAGCTTGCTCCTACTCATCGCCAAATAAACTCGGTAGAATAGTTTTACTTGCGAGAGGTTATAATATTCCTCGACGTGATTTTAGTTGACACCTTTTGAATCCCGGTCAATCCGATAATGAAATGAGACCTAAATGAATAAGACAATTAGACAAATCAATAAAACCGTTGATTTTTGTTCCGACTGTTGAGTAATAAGAGTTTAAATTCAAGTATAACTACGGTTCATTCGTTTAGCTGGGATGAATGAGACGGCTTGCATTTGAGGTAATTTAAACAAATTTTTAATTTTAATTAAAATGTCGGTGTTATTGATAATTTTTCTCACTTTCTCTCACTGTGTGTCTATATCTCTGTATGTCTCTCACCCTCTTTTTCTTTCTTACCCCTCTATCTCACTCACTCACTCACTCTTTCTCTCTCTCTCTTTCTTTCTTTCTTTCTTACTTTCTCTCTAAATTTAAATATCTGTTTTACCTCTCTCTGCCTCTCTATCTCGTCGTTTGACTCTTTCTAAGTTTCAGTTTGTGTTTGCTATCTTTTGTAATGATTTCTTCTTCCCTTTTACCCTGTCTATCTCAAACAATCTGTGTTCCGTCTTCTCTCCCTCTGTCCCCCTCTCTCCCTCTCTCTCTCTCTCTCTCTCTCTCTCTCTCTCTCCGTCCCTCTCTAACTTTTTGTTTTGCTGTATCTCTTTTTTTTCTCTGTCTTCCTCGCTATCTCCCACTCTTTGCTCTCTATTTGTTCGTCTCTCTCTCCCTCCCTCTTTCTCTCTCTCTCTCTCTCTCTCTATCGCTAACTCTTTCATTTTTCATCTTTGTCTCTGTAATTGTGTGTGTTTCTCGCTATATATTTCCTCTGCAAACTTACTATAAGCATACTACTCTTTACTTTGTCTTTGTCTCTCTATCGCAGTTGTTGTATGTATCTGTCTGTCTCTCTCTCTCTCTCTCCCTTTCTCTCTCTCCATTTGACATTTCCTTGTGTGTAGTCATTTTTCAATTACCTTTTATATTCCTTTCTCTCTGTCTCACTCTTTTTCTCTTTCTTTGTGTCTAACTTTCTCTTTTTTTATCAGTCCCTGTCCCCCCCCCCCATTCGTGTGCATCCTTCCCGAATATCTGCATATCTCGCTATAGACACGCCGCTCTTTATTTCTGCCTCTCTTTCTAGAGTGTGGTACGATAAATTGATCGTCTTAAAGAAAACACCACTAGAGCTTTATTTTAAAACTTTTATTGAAAAAAAATCAATTCAGATAATTTAAGTATGTAGTAGACCTGACATCTATTCAATGTAGCCACCTTCATCCTCAATCATCGCCTCGACACAAGTCTGGAACTGGGAGCATGCCTTTTCCATAAACGTCGGCGAGAACTCGACAAGCTGGCTTTGGTGTTGTGAGAGGTCATGTTAGTGATGTTCTCGACATATGACTAAAGGGGGGAGGATGGGGGACAGTGAGAGAAGGATACAAAGTCGTAGCACTCCTGAAACCAAGCCTGAGTCTTGTTGAACTTGTGGGTCGACGCCAAGTCATGATGCCATACCTAGGGCCTGCCAGCGGCCACCTGATTGCCTCAGGGAATTATCACACCCTGTTGAGTGTTGACTTTCAAGCCGACTTCGAAGAAGTGAGGTAGCATGATGTGACCCTCACTTGAAATGACACCAAAAACCAAAACCGTGACCAAAAACTTCGTTGAGCTGTACCCTTAAGCGTTGAACCGTCTGGATTTGCATTTTGATGGTGCTGGCAATGGTCCTGTTGTCATAACTTGGATCGGTGGAGAACTTGAGTTGTACAGCGGCGCATCATTTGTACACAACTAGGCAACTAGTAGATAGTCTGCAACAAAAAAAGAAGACCATCAAACGGAAATGGAATCTAGTCGTCTTTTCTAGAGCGAAAATTTTATCGTTCCACTCTGTATTGCTCTTTCATCCTATCTTCTTGTCTATTTAACACCCTCTTTTCCTTTTTCCTTTCTCCAACTATTTCTCTCTTTCTCTCCGTACCTTCCCCTCCCGGTTTTTCTCTCCGATTGTGGACCTACCATTTTTGTAATCTGACGAATAATCTGGCGGCCTAATTTCATTTGACAACTCTAAATATTTGATCCTCCCAAAAGAAAATCGAGGAAAAAAAATGACATACTTTACGCTCACTGTGCCATTAACCCTTTTCCTAGATGCTGTTCACCCATCTAGGCACATACAAAATTATCTTCTCACTTTATCTTTCAAGCCGCGATCTTTGATTAGGAAACTCTAAACCCATTTAATGAAACAAGTAGCTTGAATCAATTTTCTGTCTTCATCAAACTGATAAGTCAGATAAGAGAAAGAGAAACCAAACAAAAATTATTCCCGACTCATTTCTCTTCTTTTACTTTGTTCAAAATGTCTAAATTAAGGCGCAGAGTGTCGGTCAGCATGTTAAGTTATTCGAGTAAAATCCGTAACAGCTG
>NC_136499.1:58527081-58572081 GCF_053919585.1 Euprymna scolopes | reverse complement strand
TATTTAAATTCATCCACGTTCGAATTTAGAATTCTTTCTCTTTCGAGTCCAGTTTGAAATTGTGTATGAGTTCCTGGGTTCGATATAAAGATTATCAAGTTGGACTAAAACGTTTTGAAAAGATGCACGTGATGAGGAGTAACAGGTGGATCTTTAGTTTATTTTTCGACAGTCTTTTAATTCGCTCTTTCTTTAATTTCTGTTTTATTCCTCACATTCTATGGGTGGTGTTTGGGACAAAAAAATGAGGGTAATTGCTGTTTTCTGGGTCGGAATCATTTTAGGCAACTCTATCATTGACTAGTTTTTTACATTGAAGTGGTATTTTGTTTGTTGTTAGCTCTGTAAAACAAGTGGCTTCATGCTTTGTCTGGTGCGACCCCCCTCCCCCCAAAAAAGAACAGCTAAGTGAGGGATTGGTAACTAATGATATTTCCAAAATAACTAAATCCCAAAACTAAGAAATATTTTTAAAAAGTTAAAAGTGTTATATTAGGTTATAAAGAAGGGCCTTGCAGAAATTTTGACATTGAAGTGGTGTTTTGTTTATTGTTAGCTCTTTACAACAAGTGGCTTCATGCTTTGTCTGGTGCGACCCTCCTCCCTAAATAGACAGCTGAGTGAGAGATTGGTAACTATTGATATTTCAGACATAACTAAATACCAAAAGTAAGAAACCGTGCATTCTGTTTCTCATTTAACTATGCAGGTAAAAGCCTTATATTAGATTGCTAAAAAGGGTCTTGTGGAATGTTTGATTTTGATTTCAAATGATGTATTTTCAAATAACTTTTCGTTAATACCTTTACTTCATATATCATTTTAAATAGCGTTTTTCGCTCTATCTAATTGTTTAAATTGCAATCGTTTCAAGACAAGTATGGCTTTCTTTCCACAACTTTAAATAAAAGTTGGAAAAAAAGGAAATTCGTACAATTTTCTTATTTCAATTCAAGCTAGGCCGAAAAGCTGCCGAAACAACTCGCGATATCAACGAAGCGTCTGGCCCAGAAACCATTACTGAACGCACAGCACAACGGTGGTTTAAGTAAGTTTGTGGCTGCGACGAGAATCTTGAAGATGATTAGTGTATTGGTCGGCCATCGGATGTTGACAACGATCAATTAAGAGCCTTAATCGAAGCCAATACACACACACTTGTTCGAGAACTTGCTTCTGAATTAGACTAACGTATATGACGATTTCCAACAATTTGAGAGAGATTGGAAAAAAAATTGATGAATGGGTGTCTCATGAATTGAACGACAACGTAAAGAAACGTCATTATGAAGTGTCACATTCCCTTCTTTTACGCAACAAGAACCACCAGTTTCTCGACCAGGTTGTGACTTGCGATGAAAAGTGGGTTCTTTACAACAATCGGCGACGCTCAGCTCAGTGGTTAGAAGCCGACGAAGCTCCATGACACTTACCGAAGCCAGAGTTGCATCAAAAAACGGTCATGCTGACTGTTTGATGGTCCCCGACCGGTCTCAACTATCAGAGTTTTTGGAATGCAGGCGACACAATCATGGCGGGAAAGTACCGTAAACAACTGGATGAAACGCATTAGAAAATTCGACAACAGCACCCAGCATTAGTCAACAGAAAAGGCCCAATTCCTTTCTATGTCAATGCTCGACCTCACGTTGCTAAACCGATCCTGCAGAAGTTGGACGAATTGGGCTACGAAACAATGCTTCCTCTGTCATACACTCCAAATCTTTTACCAACCGACTACCATTTTTTTAAGTATTTCGACACCTTTTTGCGTGAGAAATGTTTCAAAAACCTAAGCGATATCAAAAACGCCTTCAACGACTTCATTGCAACCAGTAGAACACAAGATTTTTATGTTACTGGCATAAATACACTTGTTTTGCGTTTGAAAAAGTTTGTTGATTCTAATAGTGCTTAGTTCAATTAATAAATTTGTCTTTGACCCGAGATATGTTTATCTAAATTTTAAAGTTAAAACAAGAACTTTCTTGTCAACCTGATAGCAACAAACGTTGATGGACTCTGATTTAGTTTAATAACACCTAGAGGCTTGCAAATGTACTCAGGCGCATCAAGTTAACTTAAGTCGGAACATTGAAAGGAAAGAAGAGGACATTGATTCGAAATCTTTTGTTATTGTTAAAAAGTTTGAATTGCGTTCACGTCACGATCAAACTGACATCAGCCAGACATCTTTATAATTTCTAATATGAAAAGCGCGAGAAGAGGAAACACTGACAGTTTCCCATGATTCAACGTACAAGATGGCTGACGTTAAAGAAAAGCAAACAGAAAATAGTAAATTTCATAGCGAGAGAATAAATAAAATTCAATGAGTTACTTGCCTAATTACCAATAAAATAAAATTAAAAAGATATATGAAGTGGATTGATACTAGAAGAAGTAACTGGCGTTGTCCGGGTGACATATTCATATATTTTAGCTTACATCAGAGAAAAATTCGTGCGATAAGTAGCTACATAGTTGGTATGAACGCTATTAAGCCTCAGCTCAAATTTTGTTTATAAAATTGTTGGTGAAAGTAGAAAATAGTTAACAAATGCGACCCTTCGCATATTAAGATTAGGTTTCTAAATATTAACATTATTATTTCAGCACGATTCATATACTTTAGAAGTACAAGATTATTATCATCATTTCTGATAACCTAAAGAAATAAGCACTTACCGTTGATTTGAGGATATATATATATATATATATATATATATATATATATATATATATATATATATATATGTCACTATATTTTCGGGGTTATTTATTCATGTTGGTAGTGTAGAAGAAAATGTATGAATGTTTTTTAAGAAAGGTGTATTAAAAAATGGAGAATAAATTTAATATAGGCGGTGGATTAATCGCCGTTTTAAAATGATTGTCGACGGGTTAAAGTAGATTTATTTGTAAGAAAATTGCGTTAAAATAACTTAAACGTGATATGGAAATGTACGATGTAAAAAAGGCAGAAAGCATTAATAATTGTTTATTTTGGATAATTCAAACGCGAAAAAAAAAACAACCAATTGGGACGCTGAAAACGTACACAGTAAAACAACACGTTTTATTGTCGCGTTGATTATTTGTTTATGTATGCATGCGCAACCGGAAGTCGTAAACAAGATGTTGGGTTACAACATCCGTTACAAGGTCATTTGAGTTTTATACTTATATACATTGGGGGAATTCTTTGAGATGAGGCTTCTTAATTTGAGTATTCATTTTTTGTGAACTTTTATTTTTTCACCACGTTTCGGCCTACTTTTCCTTTAACCTTCTTCAGGTGATTAAACGCAACGGGATATGAATGCTGAGTTTTATAATTGTATCCCCAGTAATTACTGCCTTTCATCGTTGTTGTCTCATCACGTTTTGGCCAATTAATCCTCTGGCCTGCTTGGGTAGGGGTCTGAAGGCGCAGTGAATAGAGGCGTTGAGTTTCTACGTTTATAGGTGGACATTCTGAAGACAGCGATTTCAATTCTACCCAAGCAAGCCGGAGGATTAATTGGCCAAAACGTTATGAAACAACTACGGAAGGAAGTAATTGCTTGGCATACAGTCACAAAACGCAACATTCATATCCTGTTGCGTTTTATCACCTGAAGAAAGCCAGAGAGTGAATTTGCCGAAACGTGGTGAAAAAAAGAAACAACCATGAAGATGAGGATAATAGTCCGAAAGGAATGAATATAGCTAAGAGTCGGCTAATGTTCCGGAGAAATGTTTAACATCATAGATTATTATGATTCTTTCGATAAGACACGGTTGCTTTTTCATAAATGAAAGCTTGTTGTTTCTGTCTGAGTTGATGACTTCACTTGTTGCCACAAAAAATACTGAGGTAACCGGAGAGGAAACATTTATATCTTTTTTACTTCTTAATTTAGACGGATAAAAAAGGAACATATCGGGGAGACAAGTTTCGTTTTCGTGCAAAATTAAAAAAAAAAAAAAGATGAATGTAGTTAAAGAAACAGTTGAAGAGAAATGAAAAGAACAAGAAGAATGAAAACAAAAAAACCGGGTAAGTAAAAAAATAGAAAGTAAAAAAACAAAAAAACTGGAAGATAAAAAAATAGAAAGCAAAGAAAAAATAAAATAAAACGGGAAGATAAAAAAATAGAAAGTAAAAAAATATAAAACAGGAAGATAAAAAAATAGAAAGTAAAAAAAAACAAAAAAAACGAGATAGTAAATAAATGTTGATTTAAAAGAAAAATGATTGAATGTAAGGTCGGCTTTTTTTTATTTATTGCTGTCTCTAGATTCAAAGATCACGACGTCGTAATTCTTTTAGATTGTCTAACAATAACGTCGGAGTCAAAAGACGTTTTATTTTTCTCTTTTTCTATTTTAATACGAGGAGCGTACCAAAAGAAATGCGTTCTATTTTTTTTTCTGCACCAATGAGTAAGAGGAGACTGCAAATTGCATTGTTATGATAACTGAACTCATGCATTCATAACCTGGAAGTTTCATCTCTTCGCTGCAAATATTGACGGTGGGAGACTCTAAAGAAGCAACTTCTGTCATTGGCCTGTATCAGAAGCAGAGATGCGTCATTTAATTCCTAGCAAAGTGCATTTAGAACGGTAGTGACTATGTAGAAAAACATATTGTGAAACACAAAAGGTCGCTTATTTTAATGGTACTACTCCTGTCGTAGTAACTCTTCAACTTTTTTAGTTAAAAAAGATTTTACTTTTGGCACGACCCACGCATGACAAAACGGGTTCCGGACGTTCATGCACAGCAATCATTCATCGCTGGCAAAAGTGCATTGAGAATGGTGGTGACTATGTAGAAAAATAAATTATGTTGCACAAGCGATCGCTCGTTTTAATAGTACCACACCCATCTCCGTTGCTCTTCAACTTTTATGAGTTAAAAAATAGATGGCTTTACTTTTCGAACGATCTTTGTATTATCCAAAAATTTTTTATCGGTTATTGTTAGTTTCTGTGAAATTGTGACGTTGCACGTATCCGTAGAAAAATAACAGGTAACGACAATAAGACAAGCGAATAATAGTAATTTGGGGTTGTGTTAATATATACACATAGATTCGAAAAAGTTGTCAAAAAAAAAATATATATATATATATATATATATATATATGTATATATATATACAAAATAAATGTTACCAAAGGCAAGATAAGTTACTCTTCTACCTACCTGGAAAAGTTTTTAGTGGTTTTACTCACCTTAAAACGTGTAATCGGTTCGAAAATCATAGTGTTTATCGATATATTTGAAAAAGACAAATGGCAGCGAGCTCTTACTTGAACACGTAAGTTTGGCAAAATGAGTTCAAACTAAAAAAATATACAAAACACTGTTAGAAGGAGATAAAAAGAGAAAAAGAGAGAACAGGTACTTGAATGTTGTCGTGACTTACAGTGTATATTAATAGGAATTAGTGCAAATTCGCGAGGAGTTCTAACATTTTATTTTTGTTTGTTTGTTTGTTTGTTTGTTTGTTTTTTTGTTGGACAGACATGTGTTCGTGTTTGACCGTTGTTTCGTTCGCATGCGAGTTTACGGTCGGTTGTGAAATGAAAGGAGAAGGCCGTTGCTGCTGCTGCCTTTTCATTATGAAAAAAAAAACTAGAACAAAACTGTCTGTGATTTGTTCTCTACTCGAATTAATTTACGTTACTGAGAGAGGAAATAATTCCTTTAAAATATCGTCCAGTCCCGAAAAACTTTACGCAATCTTTCAGACAAATGTTATAGATCGGTGCTAGGACGATTAATCAGAATCGAGAATAGGAAAAATCGGAATATTTGAAATATCGGAATTAGTAAAAATTGATTCTGAGCACGATTTTTTGTATTTTAAACTTAATTTTCTGTTAATAAGAGATAATAAAATAAAATGATGAATAATTATTGATTTAAAATCTGCCAGTAAAAAAAAAAAAGTGTCGATCATAAAAACGAAGGTAAGTAAAAAATAACACTAGAAAATTAGCAGGTAAAAAGTGGCATAGGTAAAAATGGCACAGATATAAATGGCACGAATGGAAAATATAGATGAAAATCTCACAATGAGTTAAGCAAAATCTTAGATACAATAAATAAAAGGGAAATATAAGAACGATTCTATGTACATTTGTAACGTAGTCGCTGGCTACGCCATTAAATGACCAAGCCAGAACACGTACGGATATTGACGACTCACGTGCATAGTTAATGTCGCGTTAGCATTTACGCCGTGGGCGTGAATGTGACGTCACGGAATGAAATGCATATATACAGGGTAGAATAATAAAATTGTCGTCCTAAAGGAAACAACAATACAGCTTTATTTTAAAACTTTTATTGGGGAAAAAAAACAATTCGAGTAAATGAATAATTTCACGAAATGGTCGATGTCAACTTGTCCCCTCGTTCATGCGATTTTACACCAATAGATTATTTTCTTGAGAAATATGTAAAGTCCAATGTTTACGCTGATAAACAAGACACGATAGACCACTTAGAAGACAACATTCTACGCGTTATCGCCGAAATACAGCCTAATTTCATGCATAGAGTTGTGAAAATAGACCTCTAAATTACGCCAAATACGCGCGAGCAACGGGACCATATACTCTAAATTTTATTAAATTATAAATGCCAAAATTAATCTTTTGAATAAACCACATATTTGTATACCAAAAATATTTGTTCTGAGATTTATTTTAATTTAAAGTTCGACGCCATTATTTGACTAGTTTTTACCCTCATTTAACTACATATGTGTGTGTGTGTGTGTGTGTGTGTGTGTGTGTGTGTGTGTGTGTGTGCTATTGTTGTCGTCGACTCGCACTAATGTTCGATTATCGGATTCTATTGTTTGTCTGCCATCTTTATCATTAAGGTTTATGAAAACTGCCGGGTTCTTTCTCACTTTGAGTAGGAACTTTCTTAAAGGAGAGACTTTCCTCACCTCTCACCGTTTTCTCTGCTTGAGCAAAAAGCACAGTCGCCTATCCGTCCGAGTCCGGTCTTTTATTCCTCGTAAATCTCTGGAATTCTCGCGATTAGTCTCGCCCTCTTTCTCATAAACCAACCACGCCTATCGCTTCTTCTTCTTCTTCTTCTTCTTCTTCTTCTTCTTCTTCTTCTTCTTCTTCTTCTTCTTCTCATAGCCCCTGTTTATTGACAACAAACAGGACAGACTTTCTATCTTTTGGAGGTGAGTGCATTAGAAGAATTGCTATTACAGTTTAAGACTGGCATGATTTCGAAGGCCAAATCTATGGTTGGGGAGAGTTCACTGGGAAGGGCAATAAGAAAGACAAGGTTGTCTACGGCGCTCTTTTCTTTTTCTTCGTCCTGCCTATTCATTTTCGCCCTTCTCTTCAAAGTCCGTAGTATCTTCGTGTTGTTCTCCTTCACGTGTTTCCGGTCTTTCACAGTTTCGCAGTCCCATTGTCAAGCTCGTCATAGAGCAACTTCGATATTTGTTTTCATTTTTTTTTTTTTTAAGTATTTCAAGTTTTTAATAACAGTAAAATGCAACAGAAAGCTGTTTTCGTGTACTTTTGGTGGATTTTAAAGCTTCAGAAAGTTTCGGAATATTTGAAGAGAGAAACCTGCATTTTTAAGATTAGCCTGGGCTTTTTAAATCCGTTAATCATAGTTGCATATCAGTGCTCCATGAATACCGCGTGATACAAAGACCAAATTACCTCAAACTACGATGCTATTTCGTCCTACATCTTCGTAATGACATTGATTCAATTCAGATTATTATATTGTTCACTGTTGATAAGCGCTGGATGGAGAGTTTTGCAGAGAGAAGAGCATTATGTAGTAAAAAGACTCAGCTCTGTGAAACATTTCCAAAAACTCGACTGGCTAGCGGAGAATTTCCGCACATCCAGATCGCCTACTGCTGACTTCGTAGATTGCTATGTGTGCAATTGAGAAAGACATTCATCTCCCAACCTCAAAGACGAGCTGAATGCCAGGATCAAACTGGTGTTTAGGACACGTGCTCCAGGTTCAAGTCACCGTTTTGAACCATGGTTGTTGTTGTTTTATGTCAGTTGTATTCGACAAAAACATCTAAATTTTTAATTTTGAGAAGATAATTATTGGTCAATGTCTGACGTTCTCTTTCATTTTCCAAAAGTGTCAAATTATTTCTTAAACACCTTGTATGTATAAAAATACTATATATATATATATATATATATATATATATATATATAACAGAAAAAAAAATTCTTTTAGACCCTAGACGTTTTTTGCCATCCTCATCAGGGCTAAACAATGCCATTTTCAAACTTAAAAAAAAAAGAAGAAAATATGGTGTTGAAATTAAAATTAATAATGAACATGGAAAGGATTAATTTACAATTATAATAAAATATATGTACAGAAAAAATTTTGTGTATATAACGGTGTTATATAAATTATGTAAGCCCCTTTAAGAAACTCGTTTCTTATCGTTGAGCACTTCCAGTTGAATTAAAGTCGGTCAATTTAGCTCTTACGCACAGATCATCATATAATGATTAGATCACTCTGACTAACGGTAAAAAAGCATTTAAAAAATGAATGTTTAAATTCAACAGCATTTCTTGCGATTAATGGTAGCCGAATGGATTGCGTCCTTGATAATGAAGCCAGAGATGGCTTCTGACGCTGGGTTCGAATCCATCGACTGGTGTTACTCGTGACACCTTGAACTGACGATTCCCGAAAGGATGAAACACTAGTGTCTGTAAGTACTTAATAATTATTATAGTAAATATTTATATATATATATATATATATATATATATATATATATATATATATATACATATCATCAAGTTATATATATTTACTAGCAAAAGTACCCGTCGCTCACTGTGTTCAAAAACAGCCTACAGAAAATGGACTCTGATTTATGAAAGTATGATAGGTTATGAAAGGGAGGGGTTGTAAAGAGATAGCTTCGAATTTGGGGGCATCAAAACCAAAGCAAAATATGATGAAAGTAAAAATAAAATAGATAAACCCCATAATTTATTATACCATACCTGTTCACACTGAAACACTTATCACAATATTCTCTGGATCTATATTAAAAAAAAATCTTGTTAAACTTTGTGACATATTTCCATTTTATGGAGGTCAGGTGCGAACGAACACCCATAATTTTATTATACCATATTTCTTCAAACTGAAACATAATTATCAAAGTATACTTACGCAGATAGATATGAAAAGTTTGTGCCTATTTCCATTCTATGGAGGCCAGGCGCAAACTCAGACCCCACAATTTTAGTATACCATCCCTATTTAAGTTAAAACATACTTATGAAAGTATTCTTATGTACATCTATATCAAAAACATTTGTAAACATTTTTTTTAATTTTCAAATTTTTTATTTCCATGTTTTGTGAACCAGGCGCCTACGCAGACTCCACAATTTTAATGAATCATCATTATGCCAGATCAAACATACCCATTCCTGTGTCTCGATACATTTTCTATCATTATATGTAATCAGTTTTCTATAATAGTCAACCATATAGGACCTATTCGTGACCAGACACACACAGGCGTTCAGCTTTATATTATAGATATATATATATCATCAAGTGACCAATATATATATATATATATATATATATATATATATATATATATATATATATATATATATATATATATATATATATATATATATATCAAGTGACAGTCAATAGTTCTGTTATATATTAGACTCCCGGAAGACGTCGGGGTGACCTTGCTAATAGTCGATTGTAAGCTCGATTATTATTATTAAAAGTTAGATGTTTATTTAAAGAAGTTATTATGAAATAATATTATTATGATTGTCTGTATGAAAATTAGATTGTGTTACTAAGACAATTAATGTTTCTATGTTTTGAAATGTAATGGAGATCTTAGGAACAATAGTCAAATTAAGAAGAATGTCCAATACATGAACAAAATAGGTTTTCAAACCTATGGATTAAAAACAATAAATTTGGCCAGAGAAAACGTAATTGAAAAATCACCTGTTAGGTCTTTGTGTAGTCGAATGACGTAAGCACAAAGGATTAGTTTTAAGATATACAGACAAGTGAGTTGGTTGAAAGAGGAGAGTTTAAAAGGAGACGTGAGATGGTCCAAACGGAACTTGAAGTCAGGAGAAGAGTTAGTCTCTCTCATCACACTAAAAAGCGGCGTATTCCAACATAGACAAAATCTGAACTAAACGTTGTAATCTTTAAAAATATCCGGCTGGAAGCAGAGAATAAATGTTGTTATGTATAAATATAACTATTGCGTCATGTCGTCTTTGAATAACCAGGTATGTGTTTATTTGTTGTTGAAAATGAACTGTTTTAGATGTACAAGTCCACAACTGTTGAACATAACATCATTACCCGACATCTTCAATGCACGGACAGTCTATTATATAGACCGCTATGATATAAACTCTCTTCGTCATTCATCAAATAACTCGTCTCCCTCTCATCATCACGTACAAGCGTCCGTTTATACAAGTCATAGTCTCTCCTTCTCTGTAAACATATTTTCGATACGTCCACTTCATCCTTCTGCATCAGCATCACAACATAAGTTATAGATCTATAAGATTTGGTCTGCCACCGACAACGTAACATCAGCATAATTTGGTACAACCATTATATACATACAGAATATACACCCGTGTACATAACACACCCCGCTACGTAACACTCCTAACCTCTGGCCTATGGGATCCGGGCTCGCAAACAACCTCCTCATATATAACCGCCGGTTTTGTAGTGTTCTATTTGTTTATTTACAAAAAAAAAATGGTTTACGTTATGTCAAGCAAGCAGCGGGTGAAATCAGTTCTCTACACAAGGAGGGGCGGCTAAAATATATATAGAGATATATTGTTGTTAACGTTTTAAACGATATTATGGTTGGCGTCTCGTGGAGATCGGGTTGTTTTTTGTTTGTCTGTTTTTTAGAAAATCGCCGGGTTTTTTGGACGTAAAAAATAATATTTCATTTTACCTATTTTTTA
Source organism: Euprymna scolopes (assembly GCF_053919585.1). Lineage (NCBI taxonomy): Eukaryota > Metazoa > Mollusca > Cephalopoda > Sepiida > Sepiolidae > Euprymna > Euprymna scolopes. The sequence goes on along the minus strand of NC_136499.1, from coordinate 58,561,049 downwards.
TTTTTTAAAACAGTAATCTACGTATATGCATGTTTCGGGGCCCTACCCCTCTTCAGCGTAGCTTGACTGTTATTAGGAATCGAACCCCAAACCTTATGCATTACAGTCCGGTGTCTTAATCTATTACGCTTTGAAGCCATAGGCAATTTTACGGTTTAGTGTTTATCGTTTATATATTTACATAGATTTTGTTGTTGACTTTTTAAACGATATTATGGTTAGCGTCTCCATCTTGGAGATCTTTTTTTTTTAGAAAATCATCCATTTTTGATTTGGACGTAAACAAATAATATTTTGTTTTACTTATTTTTTTTTAACAGTAATCTACGTACATGCATGTTTAATGCATAGATCATCGTATAACGATTAGATCACTGTCTGACTGACGTAATGAACATTTAAATTAAAATGTTTAAAATTCAACGCTATTTCACACGGTTAATGGTAGCCGAATGGATACGGTCTCCGCTAATCGAGCCAGAGATGTCTCGTGTTGCGGGGTTCGAATCGTTCGGCTGGTGTTAATCGTGACACCCTGCACTGAAGAATCCCGAAAGGATGAAACACTAGTGTCTGTAGGTATTTAATTATTATAGTAAAAAAATAATTATATATATATATATATATATATATATATATATATATATATATATATTATTCAGAATAATGAAATACAATAAATCTACTGGTGTGCAAAGATTTGCCAGATGTCCAATTAAACTAAAGAAAAACTGTGGAAATATGTACATATTAGATTGTTACCAGCTTCCTTGGATTTATTACAATACGCGTTGGATCTTTTACAGGATTAAGCATACACTTTCGATTTGAAGTTCAATATCCTTTTTTCTTTTTTTTTTGCTGCATCAATATCCAATTTCCCTTATTCTGTGTAGCTAAAATGATTTAAAAACTTTAAAAACATTTAATTTAATTTTCTATGTTTATTACTTTTAGCAAATACTTTTATATATGCTGATATTTTTCCTTTAATGAGATTATAAACATCGAAAACTCATGGGTTAAGGAGATATATTTTACTATATTGTATTCTTTGTCTTGCATACAGTGAAATTTCTATATTTGAAATTTAACTTTTTTAAATCACAAATTTTAAATTCCTAAATTATTATATATATATATATATATATATATATATATATATATATACTATAGGCAGCGTGATATCTTATATTTTGTAATCTCGCAAACCGGAAGTGATAAATTAAAAGAGTAAGTTTATCCTACAATCTGTCGTTCACCGTGGTTTACATGTTCTATGATACCAGCAAGGTTTTCTTGTGTATGGTTGTGTGCGGTGTGTGATGCGGTGACTCAAGTTGCAGAATATCATTCGCATACAAGTGACTCAGGTTTCGAATCCCGAGTCCGGATGTGTCTAACTAAAGAGTCTGAAGGAAGGTGAAACACAAGTCTTATGCTTCCGGTCTGTATTTTTTATGGTTTATGTAGACTGCGGTGGTATGTTTGATTGTTGAATAGGTAATTTCTTATCCTGCTAACAAATGTATTTGACTCCAATTTTTAACTAGTAGAGCTACCTGGTGTTGTCCAGGACAATCCAAGTTTCTATCCTTCTACTTCTCTTTATCCGTTTTACTATCCGTCCCTCTATCCTTCACTCTCTACCCCTTCCTTGTCCTACTCTCAGCCCATCCCTCTCTATGTGGGCATACGCACATATACAACTCTTCTTTATAGAATAGATTTATCGTGATGTGTTAGCATTCTCTTTCCAAATTTGTACATTATAACACTAAAAACCTGCCCCCACCCCGACGAAACCTAACTCTACATTTTGGATATTATTTATATATCTTGGGTAATGCCGAATAATCCTATACCAACTGTGTGGATTTTTGTATTGCAGCTTTTTACATACAAACACACATGAATGCCTACTTGGAGAGAACCTGAATGCCTACGGCAAAGGAATTGAATACCTACTGGAGAGAAATTGAATGCCTACTAGACACTGTCCTCGAGTGTTTTTTTACAAGGGTTTGTTTTGTCAGGTTAACCTGGCATGAGGATATTTTTTTCATACAAGTAAACCCTGACTAAATATTCAAAATCACATAGTATTCGCGGCCCAAATAAGATCTCCTCGGTATAGGTAACCCAACCAGGGATGGTGCTCCTTCCCTGAATTATGTTACCTCAAGTAACTACAGGAAGCATGATAATCCACCAGACTAGATAAATTCTTACCCTGGAATGCAGTAAGACCAAGAGACCACTATAAAGATATGCTATAACATATTAGAATGGTCAACTTGAGAAATGAAAATTATGTTCTCAACTTCTTCATTAACTCAGTGGTTGAGATGTAAAGGAAAGCTTTAATAGAACATTCGAATAACTATGTGTCTCATATAGAGATAAAGTGTTAACTTTAGGAATGAGGACTCGTAATTTCTGAGTACTTGGACTGAAGTAAAATAAAACAACAACAAAAAAAATAGACGACTAAACATTGCATAAAAGACTAGCAGGGATACCTGGCGTTGATCAGAGAAAAAGTGTAACATATCGCTATTAAAACTTTACCTTTCTCTATCTTTCTCACTTTCCACCTCCCTAACCCCCTTTCTCTCCCGCCCAGACCATTCCTATCTGGACATGCGCACACATAGTGACAGTATTCCCTTGAATAATAATTCTGCATTTTCTTTGCAAATCACTATGTAATATCATTGACAACGACAGAATCTACTCCAGTGGAACCTCAGTGAATATTTTTTTCTAAATTCTATGTATTATTTATCCAGGGCAACGCTAATCAAGAATATACCAACATTGTTATGTAGTTTTTTATACGCTATCTGGACATAAAATACACATACATATAGACAACTTTCTTTTATACGAGAAACGTTCCAAAAAATAATGCCTCCCCTATTATTTTATTCCGCCCGAATTAATCAGCGGGGAATTGCAAATTGCATTGTTATGATGACCGAACTTATGCAGTCATGACATGAAAGTTTTATCTTTCTATTGTAGATGTTGACAGTACCAGACTCTAATAAAGCAACCCCTGTCGTGGATGTTCGTCAGAAGCAGATATGCGTCATTGAATTCCTCTATGCATAAAATATTGAATCGATCAACATTTCCGGGTCGTTTAGAAGGTTTGCAAAACTGATGCAGCTTATGTTAGCACAGTTAGAAGATAGTTTCGTATATTTTAGAATGACGACGGAGACGTAAGTGACAAAGCGCGCTCCGGACTTTTGCGATTGAGGTATCAAAAGAGGCTGGCAAAAATGCATTGCGAAATGTAGTGACTATGTAGAAAAATAAATTCTGCAGCAGAAAAAGTCGCTTGTTTTTTTTTTTTTGTTTTTTTTGTTTTTTTACACGGTACCACTACTGCTATCGTAGCACTTTAACGTTTTAGTTTTTTTTTTTTACTTGAAACATGGGAGGCCTTACTTTTGGAACAGCCCTCGTATAATAGATGAAATTTATACTGCATAAAAGTATATATTATAAGACTTAAAATTATTTCACATACACAGAATTGAAAACGTTCTAAGCTTTCAAGCTCAGTCGTGTAATGTACCAAATATTTCCATACAACAGATTTTATTTTTTAGTTGCTTACAAGTTTATTAGAATCTGATTTCTTTGCACTTTATAAAAGGTCAAAAGATACCCAGCATTACGATCCCGTCATGCGATGGGTACTCTAACGATTAGATGGAGAAACAGTGAATGACTGCCAATCCATATAACAAATGCGGGTTCTTCATCATCAACACATACGTCACTATCTGTCATCCCCTATTTACTAATGAACAGACCATGCCAAATGCGTTGCTCTTCTATTTTCGAATAATGTACTTTAGACCAAACCGTGGTTAGCAGATCATGACCTCGTTAAGCCTTGAGAAACAATGCGCGCTTCTCCTCTGTAGAGATGACTCTGTGTGTCTAATCATGAAGCAAGAATTTCGCAATCACCAACCAAACTTCTCCTGAATCAACACTGTTTGATTTCAGTGGCAATGAGAAATCCAAGGCGATTGGAAACAATGCTGCGGTAAGCAGAGAGCTCATATAGTACTTGGCATTTCCAAATGGTCACCTAATTTATCATTAAATTCGTGAGGCACACATTTATCAGGGTTATTTTTGTGTCCTTTCAATTTCTCTCAAGTGGTTGAAAATCGGCGTAACTGTTCGAGCACTTGCTTCTGAATGAGACGTAACGTATTACGTCTCGTTCAGAAACAAGTTCTCGAACAGTTACGTAAATTTCTTGAACCACCGTCGTGTCACACGTTCGTTAGTGGATCCTGGGTCAAACGCATCATTGATATCACGAGCTGCCTCGGCAGCTTTTCAGCCTAGTTTTAACTGGAACAAAAAATCGTGAAGATTTGAATTTTGCCCATGCTGTCGAAAAGCATGCACAAAAATGAATGCAGAGATTGTGAACGGTAACGAATAACACGATTCAATAGAGCGTAAAACACGCTTAAAAATGTCAAGTAAAGGTATTATAACCAAAACTTGAAATCAAAATTAAAAATTCCGCAATAACTTTCTTATCAACCTAATAATACTGGCCAGGTTCCACCTCGCTCAACTTGTATGTAAACGGGATAATACTGCGCGCGCACGCGCACACACACACACACACGCACACACATTGTCTCTTTGATTTAAAAGTCAGGGATATGGTACGGGTTTTAAAAACATTAACAAACCAACAATATTTCCATTAGATGAAAACATCTATAAAATAAGCTGCGGCAAGTATTTCTTTGTTATTATTAAATAGTACATGTTATAGAAACGCTTTAAAAATTTGTCTTTATTATTATAAAAAAAACAGCTTTCTCCTTTAAATGTTTTGATTTAATAAAAAAAAAAAAAGACCGTTGGATCGAACGTCCGAACTTATGAGACGAAAATATGAACGAATCTTTTTACTAAAAGAGAATTGTCTCCCTCTGCACAGTGAACTATTGTAAAACTGCGCCAATAAATGTGTATTGTTAAACAGAGATCTAGCTGCTCAACTCAATACATACTACCCATGCATTTATGTCTCAGATAGTAGTCCCGTACATAAAAGTGGCGCCGAGCCTACATTTAGGGTGATTAAGCAAAAAAGACAAAAAATCAATTTTCGATTTGGGAACATCTTCTTAAACCCTTAAACGATCCTATTTTCTATTTTGATTTTGATTTCCTTTGTTTTGTAGAAGGGCGTTTGGGATTCTATTTGGCTGCTTTTTTTATTATTTTCTACTACTATGGATGCTTCGTTTGTTGACAGACTAACAAATCATAAAACTATTTTATTATACAAACACATTTTTACAATTAGAGCCTTAATTACACCCAGAAATATTTTCATTTTCCTTAATTTTGATTCAGTTTCTATTTGACTACATTTATGCTAGTTCCTGATTTTTGCCTGTCAAGATCAAAGTGTAGTATCTGTTCTTCAGATGCTGCACTCCCATTTCTTGTTCTCTTTCGGTGGAGGAGAAATCCTTCACGACTGAGACAATTTTTATTTTTGTACCTTTTCTCCACGTTAAAAAACGACCCTGGTGTCTAACTCTGTCCCGTGGGGAGGCATAGTAAATAGGTACATTTATGCTAGTTTTTAAAAAAATTGTCAGTCATATAATTTACGCCGCTAAAGTACAAATTTACCCTTTATTACATTGCCTACGAATAGACTTATTTGTTATAGATTTGTTTTTGTTTAATATATTTGTTTTTGGTTTATTTCTCTTTTCGGGATTCATTATCGACACTGCTTAGAAATTGACTTTTTAATGTAATTTTTACCTTAGCTCCATCTACACAATTTCCTTTAAATTGACGACTTTTAAAAGTTTTAGACTATGATTAATAAGGCAATCTTTTTTAACTTTGGCGGAGACAAGTAGTTTTTGAGATATAAGGACATGCATTATGCACTGTCATCCACTGTTCTACACACTCGCGATAAACAAGTCAACTTCCCTCCGCGCGACACTGCCACCCCCATTCTTTTTTTCTAGTTTATAGTCTTTGTGGGTGGGTACGCTGACAACGAATATCAAAGTTATTTTTGTGGCAAATACTTTGACAATCTCCCTTCGTGAAACAGGGTGTCTATTTCAAAAGCCGTTCTTACCATGGAGAAGTTTGGGGGTGCCTATTCCATACGACGTTCTTTACATGAGGAGGCTGAGGATGTCTATTCCGAAAGCCGTTCTTAACATTAATACGTTGGGGATTGGCCACTAACGACGACCGCAGTTTAATTTTTTACGAGGTTAACGAATTTAAAATAAAATTAATCATTTAAAACATCTATGTTTCTACATCACGATGTTCGTTCCAAAACTTACGTTTTCTGTTTTTTATTCCGCTCGAATGAATCAAAAGAGATTGCAAATTGTTTTATTATACTGATTGAAGTTTCTTCTCTTTGTTGAAGATATTGGTGGTGTGATACTCTATAAAAGCAACCCTGTCATAAAACTCAGTCATTAAATTCCTCCATACAGAATAAATTGAACCAATCAACATTCACCGGCTCCTGTTGAACGTTTACTAAGCCGATGCAGTAAATGTCAGCACAGTTAAGAGATGGGTTCGTAGATTTCATAGTGGCAAATGAAAGTCAGGGACTGGGCGCATTCCAGACGCCATGCACTGCAAACACTGTGCACCTCGACCAACTCATTCGCGCACATCGGCGAATAACGGTGAATGAAATGCATGTAGAGTTAAATGTGGGTGTCAATGCACTGTAAATGATGCTGTTATCCACAAGATACAGCTAAGTGTGGGTCATGTTGATCTCCTAAATGTTAACGCAGGCCTAAACGGACCACCAATGGGATGCCTGTCAGGACTTGTTGAATCAAAACGAGGCCGAAAGTGACGGATTTTTTGACTGCACATCACTGGTGATGAGACGTGGTGTCACTACTATGAACCGGAGTCCAAACAGCAGTGAGTGAAATGGCACCATTCATGCTTCCCAACAAAGAAGATGTTCAAAACGCAGACATCTGCAGAAAAAGTGATGTGCACCGGCTTCTGAGACAATAATATGCTTCATCCTCCTGGATTTCCTAGAACCAAGGTTAACTGTTAACTTTGACCGATACGTCGAAATCTTAACAAAGCTGGATCCTCTTACTGCCCGTGTAAGGCCACAGAAAAAGAACACATTCCGTTTCCAACACGACATAACCAGGCCACATACAAGTTTGAAAACTATGAAATGTGTGAAAAGATTCGGCTGGGCGGTGCTGTCTCACCCACCATATAGCCCCGACCCAGCACTGCTGTTCGAACCTCTGCAGGACACATTACGTAGACAGCATTTCCCGGCAATCACGCCGTAATTGCAACCGTGAAAAATGGACCACCCTGGCAGGCGCTAGCTTTTACGACCGAGGCATCAAGGTTTTTTATCATCGTTGGCAAATGTTGCATTGAGAATGATGATAACTATGTAGAAAAATAAATTGTGGCACACATGTGTTAATCGTACCATTCACATCTTCGTAGCTTTTCATCTTTTTGAGTTAACAATTAAAGGCAGTAGTTGTTTTTTTTGGGGGGGGGGATTACAAAATCTGGATATGCTGTGAACAACAACAACAAAAAATCCGTTTCTTTTACAAACTTTCCTAAATATTCATACTTTTCGTTATACTCATCCTTATACTCCTCACGCTTTCCTCCTCTTTCTTCTGATTATCCAGATTTTTTCTAACTACTACTACTACTACAACTACTAATACTACTACCTCTACTACTACTACTACTACTACTACTACTACTACTACTACTACTACTACTAATAATAATAATAATAATAATAATAACGATCGCATTGCTTCTTCTACTACTGGTATGATCATGTCTGCTGTAAGATTCCGTGGTCAATTATAGATATGACATGAGCTTGGATGAAGATTGGAATTCATTCCCCAAGAGTCAAATCTTAAGGTAAGTGACATGCGCTTCTGATACAAATATCTTAGTTTATTTTAGTGGATGAAGTCAAATATATATATATATATATATATATATATATATATATATATATATATATATATATATATATATATATATACATGCATGCACCTACAAATGAAAACATGTAAACACACGGACGTATACACACGTATATATATATATATATATATATATATATATATATATATATATATATATATATATATACATATACATATATGTGCGTGTGTAGAGAGAGAGAGAGAGAGAGAGAGGGGGGGAGAATTAATTTATTTCCCCCCTCAAAATAACTCAAAATATAGCCATTTAAAGCTAAATCCCTGATAACAAAAGAGAGTACACCCCTTACGAAAAGTTGTCAATATTAACATACAACTTGTTAACTCTCAATATTTGGTGTGGGCACCATCATTATCCAAAACTACCTTGACTCTCCTTAGCATGGAGTTTACCAGAGCTTCACATGTAGCCACTGGAATGCTCTTCCACTCTTCAATTACGACGTCGCGAAGCTGGTGGATATACGAGACTTTGTGATACTTTTGTGATACACTATATATATATATATATATATATATATATATATATATATATATATATATAGTTACATTCACATATTTATATGTATCTTTTCTCTCTTTCCTTCTTTTTCTCAATCTCTTACTCTCTCTTTCTCTCTCTCTCTCTCTCTCTCTCTATATATATATATATATATACACATATATATATGCAACGTACGTATATATGCAATATATAGATACAATATCTACGTATGCAACATATGTATAATTATAAATTATCAATAATAATAATTCTTTTCATACGTACAGACATTAGTTTCATGCTTACGCAATCATCAGTGCAAGAAATGCCGTAAAAAGCTGGTCGAAGGATTCGTACTCTGCAACGCAGCCACCTTTGACTCCGTTAGCAAGAAACATAGAACGAAGATTTATCTCAATATATAATTATGCTAAGCTTTGTTTTTAAGACTTTAAAGTTTAAGCTTTATGAAGAATATACTGAAATCTTAAGACGATATAGAAATTTAGGAATCTTGTTTAAAGTCTATTAATCAAATTAAAAGCAAATATGACACATGCTATTTATTCTATCGCTACTCTATCACTTTACATAAAACTATATTAAAATAAATATAGTCTACATTGCGACCCGTCACGCATAGTAGCTGCGTTCAAAAATGCATAATGACCGATTAATTCGTTTAGGAATTAATTTATTTTTATATACAAATATCTAAACATTTGTAAATATGAAAACTATTCCTATCTTTATAAATTCAGATATGTTTATATGCTTATATATTTGTGTGTATAGGATTAATTTCTAAGTTAATCAACCGATCATTAATAATTTTAAAATACAGCCGCTAGAATTAAGTGATCCACAAGTGAAAATTCAGATACTTCCCATTTCTGTGAAATTTTTACAATGAATATTAGTTCACCTCAGCAAAAACAAACTTAGATACAAGACATATTAATTTCATCCTGCAAAATCAACAGTGGAATTATTGAATGTGATATACATTTGAGCTTGGTTTCTAGGTCAGTAGCTCTTGATGTATCGAAGGCCTTGTAAGCAATCGAATATATGGAAATATCCTCTCAACCATCAAATCCTTTCTCTCTAAGCCATTATAATAAAGCCGTATTTCTGTCTGTTTGTTTTGCCTGATCGTTTGTTCATCGTATGCGTCATATATGACGTGATAGCAAGATACATATGTGCAATATACGTCATATAAAACATTATAGTAGATGGTGTCATAGCAAAAATAAATAGTTGAAAAAGGAGGGGGCAAAAATGAAAGTAAAGATACGTTCTAAGATGGAATACTGTGGCCTTATATGGGAAGGTGTTGCTCGGCGTTTTTTTTTTTCTTGTCTCGACAAGGTACAAAACATACTTCAGAACCTATTCAGTGATGATCTCTTCGTCCCTACAACCTCTTTGGCACAGAAGATATTTTGTTAGTCTAGATCTACTTTATCGTTATGTTCATGGTAGGTTCTCGACTGATTTCCAATTTTTTATTCTCCTAATAAAACATTCACAATAAGAACACGCCTAGTATAACCAAAGCAATGAACTTTTCTCTCCCTCTTTTTTTTCTGTACTAAAAACCAAATAAAGCTTCCTAGAAATCCCTATTTTCGGTAAGAAAATATTAAGAGGCTGTTTTCACACCAGCTACAATATGGTCATCTTCAAGTCTATTATAAACAAACGCTGGTTGAGCTGTGATCTTGGATAATCAAGTTCTCGTATCTGCTGCCCATTCCACAAATTGTTTGCAATCATCTCATGGTGGCGATCATCGTCCATCTGAAAATTTCTTTAACTGTTATACTCGAGTGCTTGACAAACGATAACCCATTAGTAAGACAGATTTTTTTTAAAATAAAAACAACATTAGTTAATAAATATTTTATAAATTTTAGTTTCTTTCGAGTATTTCAAAGTGTTGTTAAGAGCATAATGTCGGCAGAATATGTCAATTCGCAATTGAAATATGCCAAATGTCCATTGAAGAGGCTCCATTATAGCTTGATTTTATTATTTGAAACGAACATCAAACTTGTTGAGGATAAATATGCGTGTTCGATGACTTATATGGAATGAGAAAGAATCGAGGCTATTCGCATTTACAACCACGTAATTTATTTAAGAACGAAGAAACTGTTAAAAGGTTTTTGACTCCTAATGGGGGTAGATATTTATTTGCTGTGCACCGCAGCAAAATGTGGCACAAGACCGGATGTGCAGAACAGCCGAGCTCCCCTAAAGAAGGGGTACTCTCGCCTCAACAAAAATTGCCTGCGCACCCCCGTCGGCATTCCTCGGTAGAGGCGCCTCAGGCGACAAGCAATTAACTTGCCCCACCGGAAAGCCCGGTCGCAAGGCCTGGGAGGGTGAACCTCCTAGGTAGTACCCAAGCGGTGTACCTCAGTCCGAAAGGTGCTGGGCCGAATCTCGGCCCCTCACCTGTCGGGCTGAGTGTCAAGAACGAATCCTTGACGAGTACTTTACCCTGTCTCTCTGCAGCCGAAGCCGCTAGGAGACCTTCCCCATCAGACGAACTAATGGGGGTAGTTATTTATTTGGTGTCCACCACACCAAAATGTGGCACAATGCCGAAGGTGGAAATAGGCAAGCTCCCCTAAAGGAGGGGCACTCTTGCCTTATCAAAAATTGCCTGGGCATCATACGAGTTAATGGGGGTATAACACCAATGATTTCGACGATCGTTTTTATAACCACAAGTTATAATAACCAACCAATCAGAAGCTTCCAAAGTTACTATAATAAATTGTCGAATTTTGGATTCAATCAGTTCGCCATCGTCTCCGTCACGAACCTGCATTTGATTCTTCGTCGCCATCTTTGTAACTGGGAATTACTTAACACTCAAGATTGGAACTGCACTGAATCTTCGCCGCCATGTTTGTTCAGAATAATGTCTCAACACTTAAAATTGAACTATGCCAGGTTTCCATTTAAGAGGCTCCATTATACTTTCATTTATTATTTGAAACGGACATCAAACTTGTTGGGGATAAATATGCGTGTTCGATGACTTATATGGAATGAGAAAGAATCGGGGTTATTCGTATTTACAACTGTGTAATTCATTTAAGCACGGAGAACCGTTTATACATTTTTCTTTTACGGGCAGTAGTTTTTGGTGAAAAATGAATAAGATATATGTGTGCGTACATGCATGTGTGTTGTTTGATTCTTGCCGATCAAATGTGGACCGAACTTAATATTCTTTTAAGGTTGTTACCGAGCTAATTCATCCTTGTAGAGGTTGTTCATGGTTTGCAATGTTTGGCACTTACCTCGATAAGGTTGGAATGTCGCGAAAGTTCATCGCATTTTAGTATCGGTTTGCGTGTATAAGACAAACTTGAGGCGCATGGAGCACGTGTCCTACTCGAGCGAAAAGGAGGAAGGAAAAAGGGAAGGAAGAAGAGAGAGAAGAAGAAAAAGAAGAAGAAGAAAACGGGGAAATTATTGTCTGCCAGAGACGATGTCAGATGGGGGTGATAATTGCCTATTGTTTCCCTTTTACAATTTGTGCCTGTGTGTTCGCTTTGCGCGAAGCTTTTAAACTGGTATATCTCTATAAACTGATGACAAAACCCTTCAATTCTGAAATCAATTTTACCCGGTCTGAGGCAAATATTTTTTGGCGTCTACACACACACACACACACACACACACACACACACACACACACACACACACACACATATATATATATATATATACACACATATATGTGTGTATATTAGAATAATATGTGAGTAAGTACAGAATGGAAAAACAATTAAAGACAGAATAAAATGTAAACAAATAAGATGGGCCGGTTTCATCAGGGAACGTCTCTAGGAAACGCGAACATTTGAAATTTATTGGTAAAAACGAAAAAAAAACGTAGAAAAAGAAACAAGGCGAAACGGGTCGTATGGGCGCATGAATAACGCGCGCAAAAAGATGTTAATTGAAAAAAGAAAAAAGTGTAAAAAATAAAAAGAATAAAAGGTATAGATATAGATAAGAAATCACACAGTACTAAACTGGGGTCGAAGTTGATGGTGAATTAGCGTGGTATACTTCATTGTTTGAATATGATTTTTGCAAGTTAAGGAGTATGGAGCAAGTTCAAAATTAATGTTAGATATTGAAAGAAAGATGAGATTTTTTGGTACATTTGCGGCGTAGAAGAGAGTATTCATAATTTAAAAATCCAAAAATTAGAAGAGAAGTTGCAAATACCTTATAGTTTCTTGCATTATGCCATTTTAAATTTAATTTGAAATTTAAAATGGCGCCATGATAGAAGACTATACGGTATTTGCAATTTCTCTTCCAATTTTCGGATTTTTAGATTAGGTCCAAACGAATTTTATTTCCTTTGGTGGATTGATTGTTGCTATTTCTTTTGATGAGTTAAGGCCAAAATAGATTCAATGATTGATATAATAATTAAGTGATTGATTTTGTGCTACGAAACAGATACTGTCAAGAATTATAGGTGTTAACTGAATTAAAGGAATAAATCGTAAGATGCTCAACATCATGAAATTTGGAATATTGACCTTTGTTATTTATTCATTATATACTCTGTAATTACATTGAGCTTCTTAAATAAGAATTAGTATATATAAAAAGGAATAATATTTCCATAGAAATATATATATATATATATATATATATATATATATATATATATATGTGTGTGTGTGTGTGTGTATATATATATATATATATATATATACTAGCAAAAGTACCCGTCTTTGACTGAGTTCAAAAACAGCCTACAGAAAATGGACTCTAATTTATTAAAGTATGATAGGTTATGAAAAGGAAGGGTTGTAAAGAGATAGCTTCGAAATTTAAAACCAAAGCAAAATATGATGAAAGTAAAAATAAAATAGATAAACCCCATAATTTATTATATCATACCTGTTCACACTGAAACACTTATACCAATATTCTGTGGATCTATATAAAAAAAAACCTTGTTAAACTTTGTGACATATTTCCATTCTATGGAGGTCAGGTGCGAACAAACACCCCATAATTTTATTATACCATATTTCTTACAACTGAATCATAATTATCAAAGTATACTTACGCAGATAGATACGAAACGTCTTTATTAAAGTTTGTGCCTATTTCCATTCTATGGAGGTCAGGCGCGGACGCAGACCCCACAATTTTATTATACCATCCCTATTTAAGTTAAAACATACTTATCAAAGTATTATTATGTACATCTATATCAAAAACACTTGTAAAGGTTTTTTTTTTTATTTTTAAATTTTTTATTTCCATACTTTGTGGACCAGGCGCGAATACAGACACCACAGTTTTAATGAACCACCGTTCTGCCAGATCAAACATACTCATTCCTGTGTCTCGATACATCTTCTATCATTATATGTAATCAGTTTTTTAAAATATTCAACCATATAGGAGCCTATTCGTGACCACACACACACACACACACACACACACACACACATTCAGCTTTATATTATAGATATATAATTCCACAGGAAAGACAATGGAAGTGGTCTCAAATCTCTACATTCCTATATGACGAATAACTTAATACTCTCACCTTAAAGTTACCTATACCCACAGAATCTCCTTAAATCTTCAAATATACATAAAATATTTTAATGAGACTTAAACTATGACCGCCCGCTCGTGAAGCTCTGTTCCGCTGGACTGTTTTCCAGCTAATTACAACACGGTCGTCTTCAAGTTCAATATAAACAGATTCTTGTTGAGTCACCCTATTAAATAATCAAATTCTACTCAATTCTCACCATTAATGATAAATACGCGGTTTTCTCAGTGGCCACCTCATACTCATTTACCCATGTGACTACAACAGTGTCGTCTTCAACTTCAATGTAAACAAGTTCTTGTGAGCCTCCCCCTTAAATAATCACATTCCATCACTAATGACTATTACTGCGCATATGTTGCAGTTACCATTTTCCACTTATTAACACTTGTCCTTGTCTGGCCTTCGGACCTCGGTAAGCAGTGATTCTCTTGTGTAAAAAAAAAGAAAAACAAAGAGGACACTATTCGCAGAGTTTTACTACGTTTTCTCTTTTTTTTTTCTTTTCAAGGGCGAAACGAGGGTAGGGGACATTAAAACAAAGAAAGTAAAATGATATTATGAGCATAGTGTTAAAGTACATGGTATTTATTTACCAACCTCTCTAGGCGATAAGACAAGAGATCAGGTGTGAGTTGGATGAAAATGTTTTCGTTGAACTAATTTTATTGGTTGGTTGGTTGGTTGTTTTTGTTTTACGGCATATCAACCCTTTTTAGGTTATTTAATGCCGAATCCAAAGATTTTGAAGAAAGATTTTTTAATAGAATATATTTGTTGTTTTCAAGTCGGTTTCTATTCAACCCATAGTTGGAACCCTAACAGGTACTACCACTCCGGGTCAGAGTGGACCTGGGAGCAATAGCAATTAAAGGGTGGCTCCACACTCCCCAAAGCCCGCAGGGGCCTCACCACTAGATACAGTTTAAGGTCATATCCAGGACCTAATTGTATTGGAATTGAGATGTTCAGGTTTTTAGTCCGTCTCGTTAACCCAGTATCCACCGTCAGCCTCAAAAAGTGCATCCAAACCCGAACAACATCGGATGTCCCTGCTCGTAGGAAATGATAATAAATAATAAATACATACTTAAGGTAAATAAAACGTGTATTTGTGCATACGGCTACTTGGATACAGGTTCGTAGTTGAAAGGCAAATGAGGAGCAGGTGAAAAGCGTTACCTTCAAACAAGATAAAGGTGTTACACTTTGCGGGGCGAACAGATGGGATACGTAGACCGAAATGCAAACAACTTGAGAAAACAAGCGAGCGTCTCATATCGTGTACGGATAAAAGGTAGGTATGCAATTGTACGTACGTAGAGAAGTGGGTGTGCCTGTAGGTTAGAGGGTGTGGGTGGGAAAATCTAGGCGTGAAGATGTGCATGTGTGCAAGAGCCACGTCGCTGTATGTCATGGCAGACAAGCTCTGTATTTTCCTAAAGGCGTAGGGCAAGGCCTCAGATTCTCGAGGGTGGGTCTGTTTTGATAACCCGGGCTCATCTGTAAGTAACCTTAGACAAGTTACCGGGTTATTATTACTGTTTTGTATTAATTCTTTTATCTAAAGCCACACAGCATTAGAACATCAGACCAACTCCCGGAGGATGTACTTCGTAGGCAGCATCTCCCCAATTGCTGAAACGATAAATCAGATGTAATCCATAATCTTTGTGGTGGCTCCACAATAGAGGCGGGTATCTAGCGAGAAGTTTAAGGCCATATTTTTTAATGGATATTATTATTATTATTATTATTATTATTATTATTATTATTATTATTATTATTGCTCACAAGGAGCTTTCACACAGGTTATCAAATATCTCATTGAATACAGCCTGTGGTGTTCCCTGTAAGCTGAGTGAAAACAAGTCTCCCCAGATTTTCCAGTACTCTCCACCTCTTTCGACACCATTTGCAAATAAATTTGCATTATCGCAACAGCTGCTTGCCATTGATTTCTCGTTGGCAGTGGGCATTGGGCTTTACTGGAATTTGAGTGGCAATAAGCCTCCCCAAGGTCCCAGTTCTCTTCGCACTTATACAGTGGAGGTCTGGTCAGTGCTCACTCCCCGTTCAATGCACAGTGAGTGATAAATAGGTGATTTCACACATGTCATAAAGTATCTCCTCTTGAAAACAGCCTGAAGTCTGAGTGACAACAAGTCTCCCCAGTTTTCCAGTACTCTCCACCTCTTTTTATAACATTTGCAAATGAACTTGCATTATCGCAACATCCGCCCACCATCGATCTCTCGCTAGCAGCGGCTATTGGTCTCCACTGGAATTTGAGTAGCAATAAGCCTCCCCAAGATTCCAGGTCTCTTTGCGCTTGTCCAGCGGAGGTCTGGTCAGTGCTCTCTCCTCAGTCCTCGGTCTTTCTATCCCCCTTGACCCTCCGCGATTATTTGGCATCATTCTTTTTTGGGGGACGGTTATTGGGTAATGGGAGAGGATGGAAGAGAAATATTTGATGATGATTCATTATGTGAAAACACATATTATTATTATTATTATTATTATTATTATTATTATTATTATTATTATTATGTGTTTTCACATAATGCATCATCATCAAATATTTCTCTTCGAGAACAACCTGTGGCGATCCCTGGAGTCTGAGTGATAATAAATGTCTCCAGATTTCCCGTACTCTCCACGTCTTTCGCTAACCTTTGCAAAGTAATTTGCATTATTGTAACAGTCGCTTACCTTTGATTCCTCGTTGGCAGCGACCATTGGTCTTCGCTGGAATTTGGATGGCAATACGCCTCCCCAAAATCCAAGTCCTTTTCGCACTCATCCAGTGGAGGTCTGGTTAGTGATTTTTCTTATCGGTCTTTCAATCTTCCTTTGCCCCTTCCATTAGCAAAGATTATCGAAAGAGGTGGAGAGTACTGGAAATCTGGGGAGACTTGTTGTCACCAATAGTTTGGGGAACACCACCGGTTGTTGTCAGTGAGTAATCTCTGATGATGACATATGTGTGAACTCATAATGAGTATAAACAATAATAATAATAATAATAATAATAATAATAACAACAATAGCAATAATAACAATAACAACAATAACAACAACAATAATAATAATAATAATAATAAGAAGAAGAAGAAGAAGAAGAAGAAGAAGAAGAAAACAAAACAAAAAAAAACACCTAAATGTTGAAACTAACACAAAGGCGCAACAAGCGCGGGCCAGACAAAGTACTGCAAAGACACAACATTAAACACTGCATGGGACCAAGCACACTGAAACCGCATATCTGTAAGTTCTCTGGGGTGGACTATGAATTGAAGCTCAGTATTACAAGGTCTTATATATATATATATATATATATATATATATATATATACACACGAAGTGCCTCAAATTAAGTTTCCAAACATTTTTCGTATGACCACTTTTATTGATAGTACACATGAAATTGTAGTCCTCTTCGAAGTAATCTTCTCCTGCTGCAATACACTTGTTGTACCACCCCAAAAATTTCTGGAAGGCCTCATGAAAGTTCTCTTGTGTTATCGTGTCAATGACCCTTGTCATAGCCTCTTCCATCTCCTCAGTTGTCTCATTACGACAGCTTCTTAGGATTTCCTTGAGCTTAAGGAATAACCAAAAGTCACAGGGAGCAAGATATGGACTGCACGGGGGGTGAGGAACTGTCTTGATGCCCATTTTTGGTCAAATAGTCTATGACAAGGATGGAGTTGTGAACTGGTACATTGTCCTGTTGAAAATGCTACTGATCCGATTTGAAAAGCGTTGGCCTCTTCCAACAGAACTCTCTTAAAACCTCAACATAGTATTCTTTGTTTAATGCCTGTCCAGTGGGAGCCCAGTCCATGTAGATCATGCCCGTGATGTCAAAAAAAAAAAGGGGGGGTCATCATAAGTTTCTGCGTGGATATACTCTGTCTCGCCTTCTTGGATCTGGGATAGCCAGCATGATTTCACTGGGAACTCTGGACTCTAGATCAGCTTTCATCGTAGCATCTGCGCCGATCTTACTGAAAATTTGGATAGGCATTTGTTATAACAAGGTGGAACGAACTAAATATTATGGTATCCGTTCAATGCATAGTCAGTGATAACTAAGGATTGATAGAGATTAGTCGCTATAATATCACATTTACGCTGGAACTACTGCGCTGAAATTTGTATTGACCGTTGTTATAACAAGGCTCAACGAACTAAGTAACTAAGTCTTTTGGTAGCCATCAAATGCGCAGTAAGGGATTATTAGGGATCAGTACTTAATACAAAAATGAGCACAAATTTAACCGACAATCAATTTAGCATAAAGCACTAACCCTAAGTAAACAGGCTATTAGATTTACCCGTTTTTAACGTGCTAAAAAGTTCAGTATATATATATATATATATATATATATATATATATATATATATATATATATATATATATATATATATATCACGCACTGATGAGCTGTGAAACAGCGAAACAGTACTGTATGTGGATGACTATAATGCTCCTTATCTTGAGATGAGCATATTGAAAAGTGATACATGAATTACCATTAGCGTATAAGCGATGCTCTTTGTGTAAACAAATCGAGCAGAGGTAGTTCGGACGATGTCAAAAAACATCGTTAAACTCATGACTCACGCAGCAGCAGCCAATAGCGTAGGGATTAGGAGCCTTGACTGTCGTACAAACGGTCGGGTTTCAATCCTGGCTTGAGGTGGTTGCCTGTCTAGCCGCACTGATGAGCTGTGGAACAGCGAAACAGTACTGTTTGTGGATGACTATATATATATATATATATATATGTGTGTATATATAAGTTTAGATGGGATAAGTTTTTGTTACCGTTGGTTTCAAACATTTTAGCTTCCAAAACATTAAACGGACATTCTTTGAAATTTTATTCTTGGATTTTTAAGTTGTTCAAAGAAACGAGATTCGAACGTATGTATATGGCTCTAATTCTCGGTATAAAACAGATGAGTATCGGGTGAAGAGAGCTTGATATGGGTATCCAAAACATCCCCCTATTATCAGGTTTGAAACCGACAGTACCGATGACGTATCTCCTACAAACTTGCTTTAAATAAATATATAAATAATACGCTCTTATTTTCAGAAATTTTTCCCTACTGACATCCTTTTTAAAAAAAAAAAATATAACACAGTATATGTATATATATATGTGTGTGTGCGTGTGTGTGTGTGTGTGTGTGTGTCTGTATTTAAATATATTCACGCACAAGCACATGAGGCGCGCATAAATAAATTATTATTTATATCCCAGTAAGAAAAGAAACGTGAACCACACAAAACTATTAACCCTTCAACTGTGGATACATTCTCTTTTAACAGCTCTTAAAATATAAACACAAACAGCTTAACATAGCATTTAAAAGACGACATGATTAATACGTTTCGTTGAAACGAGAATATATCACACCGAACGCAATAACACGTCACTCACTCGAGCCATAACTTATTTTGCTGCATATTGGAGTGCAAGTTGCGAAAAAGGATATAGACGTTAACTGTAAAACTCTGCCAGATCAGTTCGAGTGATGTCGATAGTTGAGTTTATTTAGCAACATTTGTGAAAATGTTATGAACAAATGTTCATCACATTTATTTATAGACTAAATATTAGGTAGACTCGACTCTGATGCTTTGCTAGAGCAGCCAATCTAGGAAATAAAATACCATGTTTTCACAGGCATCTTACAAGCATTTCTCTTTTAGTTCATTAGTCGGTCCATTTTATGACATACGAGGACAGAATTATACGCAAATTTTGTTTTTCTATGTGGAGAAAACCAATGTCATCAAAAAGGAGTATTGTTGATTTGAACAAATATCAAAATTGCCTCAGTTAAGAATTGTTATCTATTTCCCCCGAAGATAGAAAATATGAGGGTCAGAGCAGATATTACACATTGCTTATAGCGAAAAAGAAACAGGTAACATGTACCTTTAAAAAATAAAATGGGAACTGCGTATATGTTGCTTTATAACCTTGTGTCATACATGAAGCAAAGTTCATAATCATACCCTGTTAACCGATGGGCATTGCAAGCATCTTTAACGCGATTTGTTTCGAAACAGAGGTAACGCCGCCTGCAAATAAGTTATTTTATATTTCAAAACAACGGACTAAGTCAACCGAGGACTGATAAAAGAAAAAGATTTATAACACTCGATCGTCGTTCTGAATAATTGTTAAATCATGTCTTATTACAGGTTAGAACGATAAAATTGTCGCCTGACAGAAAACAACGCTACAACTATATTTTAAAACTTTTATTGTAAAAATCAATTCAGGTAGCTTGATTATGATGTAGAGCTGACCTCTTTTCAATGTAGCCGTCTTCAGTCTCAATCACCGCCTCGATAAAGGTCCGGAACTGTGACCATGCCTTTTCCACAAGCGCCGGTGGGAGTTTGGCGAATACTCGGTGGATGTCAGCAGTTAGGCTGGCTTTAGTGTTGTGGGACGTCACGTTGGTAATGTTCTCGATGTATGATCAAACGAAGTAGTCCAGTGGGTTCATGTCCGGGTAGAAAGGTATAAAGTCGTGGAGCTCCTTCTGAAGCCAAGCCTGGGTCTCTTTGAGCTTGTGAGCCGGCGCCGAGTCCCGCTCCCACATACAGGCTTTGCCAGCAGCCACGTGATTGCACTAGGGGATCACCACACTCTTCGGCACATCCAGGAACACTTTGGTGTTGACTTTCAAGTTTACTTCGAAGATGTGAGGTGGCATGATGCGGCAATCACTTGAAAGCACGCCAAAAATCATAACCGTTGATTTCATCACCTTGAGCACGTCCCTGTTATTCGTTAAACCGTCTGGATTTGCATTTTCAGGGTGCTGGTATTGGTTCTGTTATCATAACTTGGATCGGTATAGAACATGAGTTGTACAGCAGCGCATGCCCCATCTCGCTCGTTGAACATTGTGTCATTTTCAGACATGATGGGAGGATCCTATCGCTCTTGGGATTTGTCAATTAGTAGATGGTCTGCAACCAAAAAAAAAAACGGTTTTCATCAAACGGAAATGGAATCATGTCATTTCTAGAGCAACAATTTTATTGTTCCCCCCCCCCTGTAGAACATTTTAATATCTATATCCACGCGTTGCTTGCTTCTAGTCAACGTCATGAATCCCATTCATTATTTGCTTGAATAGACTAGACTCAGAAGACAATTTATAAGAAGAAATCCCGTGTATTTACGACTATATCGGGCATGAGTAATATGGCTATATTTAGCTTTTGTTTTTTAGTTTCACGCAAAGATCTGAAATTCTTTCGTAAAAATTCATGCACCCGCGATATTCGTGTAATTTTAACAATAGATATTAGACATAAATTAACATATTTCCCCAATTTCAGTTTCTTTACGGTATTTAAAGAATATTTACGAAACTGGTAAAGCTCTCGCTTTTGATGATTTATTTCTGCATTCAATTTGTTTTTCTTTTTGTCTTTTTCACATACACACAGGCATTTATATTATACATTATATACATATTATATTTAAAAAATAACGCATATATATATACGTGGAAAAATTCCTCCTGACGCTAGACACACTAAGAAAGAAAGGAAAGTTATTTTTGTGGAAGAAAGGCGAGTTCCTGCTGTAGATATCTTACAAAAGGAACCGGATGGAAATAATAATAAAGTCGAGAGACTAACAAGGTTATATAACATAATGCATATCTCTTTATAAGATGTCAGTTTAAAATATAATTTCGTCCGTCGGTACGTTACATGCCAATTTAAAATATCACTTCTTCGGGTTGGTCCATAACATGTCAGTCTAAAATATAATTTTCGTCAGATCAGTCTGTAACATGTCAGCTGTGTATATATATATATATATATATATATATATATATATATATATATATATATATATATATACAGCTTTTCTGCTTATATTACTCTAATAACCAAGAAAGGTCCAAATCAACCACCTACGTATGCAGAACAAGTGTAAGGGAGAGACGATTGAAGATATAAGGTTTATTCTAATCCTCCCCTTATCAAGAGGATCAAGTTTGAGGTTGCTACCTGGTGCAGAGCCATAGAAAACTATTAAAGACCACAGGTCGGCACACATTATGCACTTTCATCATTAAATGATAAGGCATTACACAAACGCAATAATACTATGTATACATGTGTGTAGGCTGAATAGAAAATAAAGTCGGTTTCTGACCTCTAATTTAAACTTCTTATAAATTAGTTGACCTTAACTTTATTAATTCAAATACAACCTTCGATATTCTTGCCACACATCAATAAGTCAATGCTTTCCAGATGCCGACTATTTTGGCATTCGAGATTCAATAAACTCTACCAAAGGTTATCGAAGACTTTTTTTGCGCAAAAATTGGTCGAGATACTTGAAGGGTTTGTGAGCGATAGCTTATGTAAATACACTTTTTAAAAGGTTCTATAACGAGATAAATTAAGGATACAGAACATTTTCTCGGTTAAAACATGTAAAATTTATAGCCTGCTAATTTCTAATGAGTGCTGTATGGTTAAATATGTTCAAATTTGCACTCATTTTTGCAGGAAAGGTTAATTCATATAAATCGCTAACTGTATATTAAACGGATACCATAATACAGTTTTCTGCACTTTGTCATATCAAAGATCCATACAAAATTTTAGCCACATCGGCCAGTAGTTTCCGATAAATCTTCTAAAATAAATGTGGTATTATGGTTATTAATCCGTATCAACCTAACTGTGTACCGATTGGATACCATAATTGGTTCGCTGGAACATATAAAAAAAGGTGATAAAAAATTTAAGTCACATCGGCCCAGTCGTTTCTGAGAAAAAGTGGAACAAACAGACGAACAAACTAAGAAAAATATAATATAAATAGTCGAAGGTTTTTGTTCGGACAGACTGCCCTTTTTATTTTATTTAATTAATTGGTTTGCTTATTTGTTAATGAAAATAATCACCACTTATCAAAGACAAAAAACTTTAGAGATTAATTAGATTGAATAATTGTGAGGACTAAGTTTCAATACTTGTGAGAACGATTCATGATGGGAACCTGTTGACATTTAATTTGAAAACAATCAAGTTATGATATGCAGTGTATGCTAAAGGCGATATTCCTTTCCGGAGAAACACTACGTGGAAAAATTCCTCCTGACGCTAGACACACTAAGAAAGAAAGGAAAGTTATTTTTGTGGAAGAAAGGCGAGTTCCTGCTGTAGATATCTTACAAAAGGAACCGGATGGAAATAATAATAAAGTCGAGAGACTAACAAGGTATCGTTATTTTCATGGAAAGTGTTCAACTGAGCTTCAATCTATGGTCCCCCCCTCGCCAAACTTTCACAAGAAACACTTGTCTAGCTGTAAACACTATCAATAATTTCCCCCACTCTTTATCTGTGCCTAAACCTAAACGTAGATTCCATGAACAAAGCTTCTTTCTTAGAACTGCACGCCTGTGGAATTGTCTTCCGTTTTCCTGCTTTCCGGCTGACTACAATATGGTTGTGTTCAAGTCTAAAGTAAATAAGTTCTTGATGAGCCGTTCCATATAAGTTATTAAATTTACCAAATTTTCATTACTAATGATTACTATATTGACCAATTTCTACTGTACACTCTTTAACCCTTATCCTTGAGTGGCCTCTGGGCCTTGATAATGTGGTGATGCCTTTGTAAAAAAAAAAAATATATATATATATAACATAATGCATATCTCTTTATAAGATGTCAGTTTAAAATATAATTTCGTCCGTCGGTACGTTACATGTCAATTTAAAATATCACTTCTTCGGGTTGGTCCATAACATGTCAGTCTAAAATATAATTTTCGTCAGATCAGTCTGTAACATGTCAGTCTAAAACATCCTTTTCGTCGGATCGTCGAGAGAGACCAACAAGGTTATATAACATAATGAATATTTCTTCGTAACATGTCAGTTTAGAAATATGATTTCGTCGGATCGGTCCATAACATGTTAGTTTAAAATATCATTTATTTAGATCGGTCTGTAACATGTCAGTCTAAAAAATCATTTTCGTCAGATTGTTCGGTGACATGGCAGTTTAAAATATCATTTTGTAAGATCGGTCCGCAACATGTCAGTCTAAAACATCATTTTTCTCCGATCGGTCCACAACATGTCAGTCTAAAACATCATTTTTCTCCGATCGGTCCGCAACATGTCAGTCTAAAACATCATTTTCTCCGATCGGTCCGCAACATGTCAGTCTAAAACATCATTTTCTCCGATCGGTCCGCAACATGTCAGTCTAAAACATCATTTTTCTCCGATCGGTCCGCAACATGTCAGTCTAAAACATCATTTTTCTCCGATCGGTCCGCAACATGTCAGTCTAAAACATCATTTTTCTCCGATCGGTCCGCAACATGCCAGTCTAAAACATCATTTTTGTTCGATCGGTCCGCAACATGCCAGTCTAAAACATCATTTTTGTTCGATCGGTCCGCAACATGTCAGTCTAAAACATCATTTTCTCCGATCGGTCCGCAACATGTCAGTCTAAAACATCATTTTTCTCCGATCGGTCCGCAACATGTCAGTCTAAAACATCATTTTTCTCCGATCGGCCCGCAACATGTCAGTCTAAAACATCATTTTTCTCCGATCGGTCCGCAACATGTCAGTCTAAAACATCATTTTTCTCCGATCGGTCCGCAACATGTCAGTCTAAAACATCATTTTTCTCCGATCGGTCCGAAACATGTCAGTCTAAAATATCATTTTTGTCCGATCGGTCTGTAACATGTCAGTATAAAATATCATTTTCGTCGGATTGGTCCGAAACATGTCAGTCTAAAAATATCACTTTTATTCGTTATCACGTGAAATTTTGAAACATCGTTTATGTCAGTCTATGACACTGCAGCTTAGAATAGCATTGTCATCGTTAATTGCTTAAATATAATGGACTTATCTATATATATTATATATATAAAAGTGAACGTGTCTGTATTTGTGTGTGTCTGTGTACATTTTCCCATGCAATAACTCTGTCAATTTTAAGTCTACAGACTCGAAATTTTATATACAGGGTACTGACATTTGGGAAAATCTTTGTAATCATTTTTGGCCAGAAATTTGGCTGTTAAGGGATCCAAGTTCAACGATTTGACCTTTGAGAACTCTACCAAACTCCTCCGACAATGTTGGGTCTAAACACTTGAAATTTTAGATATAGGTTCATTGGACATGGATCTAACTTAATAATTTAATTTGAGTCCAAAACAATAAATGTTAAGGGGTTATAATAGGGGTCAAAGCTAAAAAAAATTGACCGCTTTTTTTTTTGCTCAACATACACTTCCAAACACTCGGGCAACGCCGGGCTGAAATGCTAGTATCTATAAAAGTGAAAATGTCTGTGTGTGCGTGTGTGTGTGTGTGTGTGTGTGTGTGTGTGCGTGTGTACATTTCTATACCAAATAACGCTATCAATTTTCGGTCTAGAGACTCGAGACTTGATATAAGGAGTATTGAGATTTGGGAAAATATTAGTAATCGGTTTTCGGCCAGAAATTTTGCTGTCAAGGGGTCAAAGTTCAACGATTTGACCTTTGAAAACTCTACCAAACTCCTCAGCTGGACATTTTAAATGTAGGTTACTTGAACATGGATCAAACTTTTTAAATTCAATTTGAGCCAACAAAAATAAATGTTAAGGGGTCAAAATTGGGGTGAAAGTTTACAAAAAATTGACCTTTGCGGTCTCTACCAAATTACAGCCAATTTCTGGTCGAAACATTTGAAATTTTACATAAAGGCTATTCAGAAATAGGGCAAGCTTTTTAATCGGTTTGGGTCGAAAATTTGTGCTGCCAAGGCGTCAAAGTTAAAAAGATTTTACCTTTGCGGTGTCTAGCAAACTACTCAATCAATTTTGGGTCTAAACATTTGAAATTTATACATGACGGATATTCCGACATGTGGCAAGCATTTTAATCAGTTTTGGGGCAGAAATTTGGCTGCCAAAATAGCAAAGTTGAAAGACTTGATCATTGCAGATTCTACCAAATTCGTCCGCCAATTTTGAGTCTAAAGACTTGAAATTTTAGATGTAGGTAACTTGGACATGGGTAAAACTTTTAATTTTGATTTGAGACCAAAATAAATGTTAAGGGGTCAAAACTGGGGTCAAAGTTTTAAAAAATTACCTCTGCGGTCTCTACGAAATTACTCGGACAATTTTTGGTCTAAACATTTGAAATTTTACATAAAAGGTCTTCACACATAGGGCAAGTTATGAAACCTACATAGAGCCCGAGCAAAACCGGGCTGAACTACTAGTCTAAAAAAGAAATATATTAGCTTTTGTTTATTTTGAAAATATGCCTTTTACTTCACCTTACACGTCGGATTTAGAGATTTCTCCTAATTCACCCTTTTCTCTACCAATATTTTTTTCGCTTGAGTGCAAATAGAAAACCGTGACTCTGCAAAAAAATACCTTATTTTCGAAGGGTTCATATCATTTCTCACAGTAATGACTTTAATGCATTTATGTTAAGCTCATCAAAATTTTTGTACTTGTATTTCTTGTTTTTCATGAATAAATGTCACTGTCTGGTTGTCCAGCGGTGCAGTCTTAGGGTCATGGCGTCTGCTAAGGATTGACTCAAATAGAGCATGCATCCTTCTCTAATCTAGGTCTTACCTGCATACCTCAAAAGAACCCCATCAGTATATTAAAGAATATATTATATACTAGTAGATCGCTTGGCATTGCCCGGTCGTAAACTACGTTTAAGTATGATATTATGATTAATGCCGGTTTCTTACTGATTATTATATTATACCAGACCCAATATATAGTAATAATATAAATCATAAAAAAATTACTCGTGCGCCACCACAAAGAATCGAAACCAAAACATTTAGCTTACGATTTACTTTTTTCTTTTGACGTTAATGCCTGAGCTATGAAGACGTGTTTGCTGCAAGGCTAAAACTTTAAATGTTTCAGCAAACATGTCTTCATAGCTCAGGCATTAACGTCAAAAGAAAAAGTAAATATTAAACATTTTGGTTTCGATTCTCGGTGGTGGCGCACGAGTCATTTTTTTAAACTTTTTAAATCATTACTATATATTGGGTCCAATATTATATAATAATAAACTCTGAGATATTATTTTAGCTCTTTTGTTAAAACTGTATAAGTATTTATCTAAGTAATATGGTTAATGTAGTGTCCGAATATATCTGGTTATTATAGTATATCTCCAATATCCTAATAAGAGTATGTGACATATTAATTATTATACCATCTCTACACAGAACAGATATTAGCCTTGGATCCTAGCCAGAAGACAAAAAAGGTATTTCTTAGTTTCACGTACGGCTCAAAAGCAACGTCATTTTTTCTTTTACATTGCGCCTTCCGTGATCGGGAGATCCTGTTTATTAAAAATGAGTTCGGATTGAAATTGAAATTAGTGTTGAAGATGAGTCACATTTCTATTTTTACTAGCCTGGGTGCCGGGCGTTTCCCGGGTATTTGGAGGTGTGTGTTGAGAAAAAAAAAGTAGTAGTAGGCAGGCAGGAAGGCTCGAACCCGTACCGTGAAGGAGGAAAAGAACGGGGAAAAAATGACGTCTTTGCTGTTGCGTCCATTGCCAAACCGGAAGTGGTTTAAATTTAGACTCGTCGAGCGATAAGAGGGCATGACTTTCGGAAATTTGGGCGAAAAAGCGACCCCTTCCCTGTAGAAAAGTGCGACCCCTCCTTGTAGAAAAGTATCCAGTTGAAGGTAAAGGAATTAATGTTTTTAGCCAAATCAAAACAAAATGCAAAATAAAGAATAAGTGAACGTAATAACATTGTTTAGATATTAAACCTTTTTTTTTAATCGGAACAAAAATCAACGAACGTGATACAAAATTAAAAAAAAAGCGAACGAAAAAGAAATGGCATAAAAATAAACCCTGCTTAAATGTTAAAACATCTTTAAAAACTCGGAAAAGAAACAAAAAAAAATCGTAAAAACGTAATGAATGATACCTAGGCTCGAACGCGCGTTCTTAAGATAACGACGCTTTCACTATAGCGACTGGTCTATGATCGCGCGAACGAAGCTGGCATTATTTTTTTAGATTATAAAAGAAAACATTTCAAGATACTTGATTAATTTTGAGTAGGAGGGTTGGATGTTGGTTGGTTGGTTGGGTGTTTTGTTTTACGGCATATCAACCCTTTTCAGGTTATTTAATGCTGAATCTGGTGATTTTGAAGAACGATATTTTAATATAGTATATTTGTTTTTTAAGTCGTATTCTATTTAACCCTTAGTTGGGACCCTAACAGGTGCTACCACTCCGGGTCAGAGTGGACCTGGGAGCAATGGCAATTAAAGGGTGGCTCCACACTCCCTAAGGCCTGCAAGCTGGGGCCTCACCATCGGATATAGTTTAAGGTCATATCCAGGACCGGAGGGTTGGATGTGAAATGTTGCGTATACTTAATTCTGGAACCAATTTTTAGTTAGAAGAACCCTTTTTTTGCTTAATTTCGAAAAAAAAGCGGCAATTTTAAATTCAATATTCTTATAAAAGTGAACTTTACGATGAAAGTTGAAGAATAATTTTCTGTAACCTTTTCATGGTCTGAAATTGTTATGGTGATTTATATATTCATATCATTTGGATTCATCTGTAAGAATAATTAATTCACAATTGTATTTTTTTTATTTAGGACCTCTATTCAGCTATGGCTGACGGAACAAGACCATGCTACCCCTGTGAAGTAAGAAAAGGTTCTGTTTGAAATTCCGTCCAAATTCACCAGTTCGACAGAAACATTCCCGAGTTCGACAAGATACACCTGAAGAAGGTCGGAGGTTACATCGATCGAAACGTTGTGGAAATCACAGTCAAGATGAGAACAGTAGTCCGATGAATCCAAATAATACGAATAACCAATCCTCATCTCAAAAATTCAGAAACGTCATATGAATTCGTATAGTCATCCGATTAATTTTTTTAAATATATTTTTAAAATTCGAGGGAGTAAAAACCAAACAAGAGTCTCTGAATTACAATCGCTTCTTCAAATTTTAAATAAGGGTTAAAGTCATAAGCTTCACTATTATTATAAGAATTGCACATAACGCTTATATTCGTGAAATTTATTACTGGGCCGGGGATGTTTTTATTTTTATACTAGCAGAGGAGGAGATGGCGACCTTGTCCGGTCGTAAAATCCGCTTAAAAATAATTTAATCCATGCAGATTTCGTATTTATCATTACAGCGCCAATTCTCTATTGGATATTATATTGTACCTAGTATATAGTGATTATTTCAAAAGTTTTTAAAAAACTATTTGGGTGCCATCAGCTAGAATCGAAACCAAAATATCTTGCACTTCAGTCGCGTCCGCTACCGTTTGAGCTAACCCTAGAGACAGATAAAATCTTGAAATAAAACCATTTTTAACTAGTATTAGTTTTACACGGGCCAAACTAATACAAATATGTCGATAAGTTGAAATCCATATTTTGTCATTTCAACTTGCTGGCTTCTGTACGCGTTATTCCGCCAAGTATATATATATATATAAAATATATTTGTAGTCATCGACATACAGTCCTGTTTTGTTGTATCACAACTCATCAGTGCCGCTAGACTAGCACCTATCCGAAGCTGAGGATCGAACCTAGAACCGTCGTGGTGATAGTCGGCAGTTCTACCCCTTCACCACGGAAGCGGTGCCCGCAACTAATCTGTCCGAATGTCTATTTAAATAAATATCCGTCCGCTACTTGTATATATATATATATATATATATATATATATATATATATATATATATATATATATATATAAAGTATATATATATATATGTATTGATATGTATTTACGTTTAGTGTAAATATATAGATGCGTATGTATAGATGTAGATGTATGTGTGTATGTCTATGTATATATGTACGCAGATGTATGCGAGTCTCTATGTCTACGCATGCATATACTGTATTGTTGCATTTTATATCTTCTGGTTTTCTTACATTTTTATATTTTATATTTCTGTGCGTATGTGTATGCGTATGTGTATGTGTATGTGTGATGGAAATATATTAAAGTTGTGCATGCACGCCTGTGTATTTGCGTGTATGTATAGTTTCGAAATATGCGTTTGTGAAAATTGGAAATATCGTTTTTGTCCATACTGGGTGGCCGTTTGGAATTGCTGACCACTTAAATTTTGACCGTTGGTTATAAGCGACATGTTGTCTGACTTCTCAAGTAATTTACAATGCTACACCGGAGAGTAAATACTTTATTTATAGGTAATAAAAATAAAAATTATTCCTACTGAAGTTAAGATGAGAAAAAATAAAATCCTGAGATAAATGGATTGATCAGAGACCATGTCCCTGCTTAACCTCCCACAGACCGACTCAACCCCTATTCTCCAACAAGAAATCTAATTTTGTTAAGTGATATAAGAAAATGTTTTTGTATCTTGAGTTTCAGTTTTCGAAGGAAATTCTTGGCCTGAAGACGTAATCTCCCCAATAACAGGTGATCACAGCCATCAATATTTGTATAAATAAATTATATATATATATATATATATATATATATATATATATATATATATATATATATATATAATTGTATAAATGGAACTTTGTCCATGTGTTCCGATGGTGGCTGAGATTAAATGAGTATCAACAACTACATAATCCTCCCATGCTTTCATTGTCGTCGAAAACGGTGAAATCGGCCAGTTTTTGCAATCAAATCGATTGACTACCTGCTCTAGTTGGAGACGCACTCTGGTCTATCAGTAAGAAGCTGAACATGCATTACCACAGTTGCGTAGTCCACAATACATTGTAATCTATATTCTACTGCAGAATCCACTGTGGCTTTGCTAAAATTATCTGTAAATAATGACTTCACAATAAATTTTAAATGTAAACGTCAAGTATCATGGTTCAATTGTGCTCTAAACAGAAACATTCATTTTGAACACGTTTCTGTCTTATCAAACATCCAACTGTTGATTTTATGAAATTATTTTTACATAATCACTTGAATTAAAACGTACAAAAGTCAAATATCATGGTTCCGTTGTGCTCTGGGCAAAAGCATTCATTTCGGACGTGCCCCTGTCTTATAAAAGAATCTGTAGTTGATTCCACAGGCTGGGCCTTCTGCTTGTGCGGTGATAAAATTTCTCAAGTGCACTTGTGATGTTAGCTTTTATGAAAATGTTTATTTTGGTCAAAATCGGACTTCCTTTTTTAATCGGATTTTTTCGATGTTCGCTACTTATCGGAGGCATTCCGATACAAAACCTAACTAAGAACACTCTCAGACTCATTAAGTACCTTTGTGTGATTTTTTTTTAGAAATCGGCCAAGCCATTTTCGAGTTCATGGGGAAACAATACACACACACACACACACACACACACACACACACACACACACACACACACACACAAAGTTCCTTTTTTATAAGAGTAGATCTATTCTTCTGTGTCTGTCTTTGAAGCAATGTTGTCATACAGCAGTTTTTCTTCTTGTGTTTACGTAGTCCTTTGCATTATTATTATATTATGCAATATCTTTCAAGATGCACCAGTTGGGTAATGTACAATAGAAAGTCGGTCTTTGCGCATATCTGAATAATCTTTATTAATTACTAGGGCTAGGACAACAGCATATTCTTTTCATTGTTTTGACCCTCGATGTGTATCCGTTGATATCATATTCTTTTATATTAAGTGATGTGGTTCTCGGTTGATTAGCTGTGTCTAACTGTATCGGATATATACTCGAGAGTCAAAACAATGAAAAGAATATGCTGTTATTATAACCCTCTTCATTAAGTACCTGTATTTTTATTTAAAAGCCGCGTTGGCACACACAACGACGAGTCAAACACAAAATCGAGTACACTCAACATCAAGTACACTCAATATCGTCTTATCATCAAAACTTACCCTGTGAACTCGGAGAATGGGAAATTCCCATATGCACAAAACAAAATCACTGAAAAACAAAAATTCCCTAACTAAGGGTAAGGATAATTAGTAAACGTTGGATAAAATGATAGTTAAAACTATACGACGTCGCGAGGTTTCGAACCTGGATTCTTCTGATCCGTAGTCAGACGCGTTATCCATTGCACCACAAATCCTGTCCGTATGCCGAATTATTTTACTCCGACTGCATACAGACAGTGCTAAATTCCGTTGACATGGGTAGGTAACTTTTTCGACAATTTAACGAAACGGTTCAAAAACCCTTATTTAGGGCTTTTTGTGTGACTCGGCGTTGCTCGTTACGAACCATATATAGATAAGGACAATCCAGGAACTCACACCTTTCGGGGGGGGGGTTCAATTCGGTGCATCCGTTCGAAAGTTTTATTAGTACAGGGTGACCCCCAAAAAACAGAGGACATTCAATTGTTTTTCTGAGCATTTTACAGTCAACGGAGAAAAAAAGGCCAAATACCCTAGTGTTTTGATGTGATGTTTTGAATATAATAAACTAGTTATAACCAAAGTTTCATTTCATTCGGACAAAACACTAACAAACGGGGCCTAATTAAAGTCGGGGCCCGATTTTTTTAGAGTCACCCTGTATGTATATATATATAGCTTTTTTTATTTATAGTTATGTATCGGAAGTAGAGTGAAAAGCACATCTTATTTTTCTTTTATTAATATTATTTTTTTTCCTTGTACAGATGTTTGTGAATTATTCCATGGATTTCTGCCTTTGGATTATTATGGACCATCTTCTTCCAATTGCGAGATGCCTTTGGATTTTACTTGTACAAATGGAAATTCTTTTAACTTTCTTGAAGTTTTACATTTGGATTTTACCGTCACTGGATTTTTTATCTTCCACCAGACTATCCCTTCATGTGTAATCACCTTTTTCTTTACCATATTCCATCTGCTTAACTTATTTTGTTTTCTAGTAAGATCTTTGACTTACTTGTTGTTTCATCAAATACTTCTGCATGCAAAATCCGAACCCGCATTTTGTTAATTCCTACCCTCTGATGAGAAGGAGAGTATTTCTTCGAAGCTCCGCGGATTAAGGACTATCCATTTATCTAGTGTTTCCTTTTCAGAGCAAATATGTTTTTAACTCATTTCAAAGTGTTTTTTAACATATTTTATTAACTGTTTGCTCATATATATATATATATGTATATATATATATATATATATATATATATATATATATATATATATATATATATACATATATATATATATACTTCGGAATAGTTTTTATTTAACATTTGACTTTCCATGTCTCACTGACTTTAGCAAATAGGGTGCATACCTTTATAACTATTTGCTAATATTTTCACTCCTCTGATGAGATGGTAGACATCGAAACCCTATAGGTTAAGGAGATAAACTTTCTAAAACATTCTTTGTCTTGCTTAGAATAATAAAAATTCTTTGATATGAAACTCAACCACTTCATTTCATTTCAATGAGAGTTTTTTGAAATTCATTGAATTACAATTTAATATATATATATATATATATATATATATATATATATATATATATATATATATATACATAAATAAATTAATAAATAAATAAACATTTAGAATTTTATTAATAGTATAGATTCGCTCTTAAAACTTATAGATTATTCATGCCCCTTGGATGCAGTTTTACTGATAAAACGTAACTTACTTTTTCCTGTATATAGATACGTTTTCTCCTTTATCAAGGGACA
>NC_136499.1:58457081-58522081 GCF_053919585.1 Euprymna scolopes | reverse complement strand
GTAAGAGTCAATGAATGTAAGGTGGTAGTGTAGTAACCGTTAATGGCGTAGATTGCGTAAAATTTGATTATTAAAGAAGACGACTCAACAAGAACTTGTTTAGATTGTACTTGAAGGTTATCATTTTGTAGTGAGCCGGGAAGCAGGCCAGCGAAACAGTGTTCAACATGCGCACAATTCTAGGAATCTAGGAAGCTTTATTCATGGAATTCCTGTTTAGATTTAGGTACAGATAGAGAGTAGGTGAAATTGTTGATAGTGATTGTAGCTAGTCGAGTGATTTTTGTTAGCGTTTGGTAAGATTGGAACATGGATTGGAACTCAGACGAGCACTTACCATGAAAATAACGATTGAGCAGAGACATGCTCGCAACGCCTCTTCTGTGAGAAAGAAGCGCAGAGAAGAGAAAATGGTATCACGTACTAGGTTTCGAACTCTATCAAAGTAAGATAGGGCGCGCCGAATAGCTTCTCTCCAGATGTGAAAACAGTACTCCATCCGAGGACGTATTAGATAGAGGATTGTATCGTCAGTGAGATATCTACTGGAGCGGTAAAATGATCCTACAATTTTGTCAGCAATCTTGGTAACAGATTTGATGTATGTGTTCCAATTCAGATCAGAAGTGAAGGTCAGTCCTAGAAGCTTGTCAAGACATGATGCTTCCCCAAGAAGCATTTCAATTGGGGTCTGATAAGGGTCAGAGTGTCAATGATGAAAAGATAAAAGTTTGGTTTTAGATGTATCAAAATTAACCAGCCACCCTTTTTCTCATTGCACCACGCGCTCAAGATCAGAAAGCGTATCAGAAAGATCTTAGCCATTGCCAACCTTTGAAGTGTTGCCATAGATTGTGGTGTCGTCTACATAAATGTTTAGTAACGATCAAAGAATGTAATTTGGGATATCATTGATGAAGATAATGAGGAGAGTTGAGTCCAGGATTTAACCTCAAGGGACGCCAGCGTTGATACTATGAGATTCTGATTTTTGCTTATCGACAACGACGACTCTTATAAGAATATCAGAGGGAAAGGATTTGATAATTGAAATGACATTTCCAGCTATTCCGTAGCTGCTAATCTTATGAAGTAGACCTTTATGTCATACTCTATGATATGTCAAGAGCTATTGCTCTAGAAACGAACCCCTCGTCGATAGATTCACTTATCTTGTGTGATATTAGCACACCAGTTGTAGCTCTAGCAGAACGGAAACCATATTGCATGTCATTTATGGATAATCTGTATGGAATTTTGTATGGGCTTTTATGGGGTGAAGTATTATGGTATCCGTTTGACAAGTCCGGGCGCCCCATTCCCCTGCTAAAATAATAAATATTCTGTAAACGAATGATTCGATTTAATACATAAATGGACAATGACAGATAATACAACTCTGTTGTACTATCTGTCATCTAACAAGCACCCCAGTTGTAGCTTTAGCAGAACGGAAACCATATTGCATGTAATTTATGGATAATCTGTATGGAATTTTGTATGGGCTTTTATGGGATGAAGTATTATGGTATCCGTTTGATGGACTGTTAGCTCGGACAAGTCCGGGCGCCCCATTCCCCTGCTAAAATAATAAATATTCTGTAAACGAATGATTCGATTTAATACATAAACGGACAATGACAGATAATACAACTCTGTTGTACTATCTGTCATCTAACAAGCAAGCAATAATTGAATACTGATTAGGAAGAAGAGAACAGTTATTATTTTATGAGAAAGAAAATACTCTTCTAATTACTTTTATCTAATAATGTTTTTTTTTATTTTAGATCTTAACATTGGCGGAGGTATACCCTCTACTGGGTGCAATTCTAGCTCTATTTTGTTATTCAGTATTTGTAAGACAAGTGCATTTTTATTTTTATTTTTTTTTTTTGCTTTGTCTAAAATGAATGATTGTGCTCGAACTTGATGGTGTCAAGAAGAATCTTTATAGGATATTAGCAGTTTGATCCACAGAAAGTGTCTTGGTGAAGACAAAAGTGGCTGTCGTGGGTTAAAGTGGATTCGCAGTTGATGTGTCCGGGTTTGTGTGTATGAAAATAAAAAAAAGGGATAAGAAGAACTAATTGAAAACAAACGACAAAAAAATGAGAAATTGTACAGGCCATTCTAAGGCAATTAAGTGCTTTAGACGGTTATATAGTTATATAGTTATATAGATATATAGTTATATAGATATATAGTTATATAGATAAATAATACATACATTTGAATAGAGAGTTTTTTTTTTTAATCTATGCAAAGCCAAAACTATATATCTTTTATTAAAAATAAATTAGCAGGGACACCCGATGTTACCCGGGATTGAATGAAAACCAACGAATGTTCCATACTTCTAATATTTTTATTGTCATTGGGGTCGGTGAAATTGCCTATTTTTCAATCAAATCGATTGATTGCCTGTTCTAGTTCGGGACGTCCTCGCGGTGTATAGGGAGGAAGCTTTTCATGCCTCATAACAGTAGCTTAGTGCACCAATACATTGCAGTCTAAATTGCACTGTAGAAAATCTACTGTTGATTCTATAAAATTATCTGTAAATAATGGCTTGACTTACAGTATAAAATGCAAAAGTCAAGTATCATGATTAAATTGTACTCTAAACAGAAACATTAATTTCGAACGCGTCCCTATTCTTATGAAAGAACCAACTGTTGATTTTATAAAATTATTTTTAAAGTTCAAAGTACAAAAGCCAAGTATTCAAAAGCATGGTGTTCTTGTTTTTTTTTTTTTTTGTTCCAAAAGCTTTAATACCAATTTTTATACTTGTAAAGTGAACTTTTTATACTTCCCTTTAAAGTGAACACGCGCTACAAAGCTCGCAAAAGAAGAGTTCGTTGACTCCGCGTGCATTTATCAACAACAACAACAACAATAACAACAATAGCACGCTTTTAAGCATTACAACACAAGGATTGTACTTACCAGAACAAAAAGAATAAATAAACACTGTTACTCTCCGAATAACATATTACGGTCCGAAATAAATAAAATGTTTCAACTTTTTTAAAATATACGAAAGAAACTGAATCGTATTTCTCTTCTTCCTTTTAATATGTTTGCGCCTTTTTCATGTTATATATATATACATATATACATATATACATATATATATATATATATATATATATATATATATATATATATATATATTTCTGCAAATCCTCCTGCTACAGAACTTCTGATAAATTTATTATTTTGACTTTGACTTTCCATGTCTCACTGACTTTAGCAAATAGGGTGCATACCTTTATAAATATTTGCTAATATTCTCTCTCCTCTGATGAGATGGTAGACATCGAAACCCTATAGGTTAAGGAGATTAATTTTCTAAAGCATTCTTTGTCTTGCTTACAATAATAAAAATTCTTTGATATGAAATTCATTTCAATGAGAGTTTTTTTTTTAAATTCATTGAATTACAATTTAATTTATTTGCTCTATCTTGCATATCGAGCAATTTTTGTTTAGCAGGGATAGCTTATAGAATATTACTGCCAGTAATATTTTGTAAACCTTACAATCTCACGTTTCCATAACAACTGATTGTTAAATAAAAAACTATTCTGAAGAATATATATATATATAGAAGAATATATATATATATATGTATATATATATATATATATATATATATATATATATATATATATATATATATATATATAGAGAGAGAGAGAGAGAGAGAGAGAGAGGGGGGGAGATATAAGATAATTTTTTTTAATTCTATAGGAAATTTACATCTTGTATTACTTGTGTCGAATGATAAATGTAAGTTTTGATTTAGATTACATTGATTTTACAATTTTTTTT
Organism: Euprymna scolopes; assembly: GCF_053919585.1. Taxonomy (NCBI): domain Eukaryota; kingdom Metazoa; phylum Mollusca; class Cephalopoda; order Sepiida; family Sepiolidae; genus Euprymna; species Euprymna scolopes. The sequence goes on along the minus strand of NC_136499.1, from coordinate 58,518,241 downwards.
TTCAAATTTATGTTAATGCTCTATCCTGAATACTGAGCATTTTCATCTGATTTACGATTCTAAAAATATTGATTTTAACATTTATATATTCACTTTGAGTATCCAAAATCATTCAGTTGTAAACATAAATTACTACATAACACATTTAATTACTATTTTATATATATATATATATATATATATATATATATATATATATATATATATATATATGTGTGTGTGTATATATATTATTTTTAAAATGTAATTAATAAAATAAAATAATATATATACCGCTCCCCATGTGGGGGTACCAAATTCATTAAAAGGGAAAATTATTCCCAACTCGCATTTATGTAAAAATGCACTTTCGTAAATATTTGAATTCATTCAAAACATATCGCTTAAACCAAAAAAAAACAACATCTGTATATATTCGGGAATTTAGTAGGAAATCGGCAATTGTATCAGAACCGTTCCATCCCTAATATATATATATATATATATATATATATATATATATATATATATATATATATATATATATATATATATATATTATTATTATTATTATTATTATTATTATTATTATCCACAAACAGTACTGTTTCGCGCATCAGTGCGGCTAGACAAGCAACTACCTCAAGCGATTGCTGCTATACTGGCAGTGAATTAACAATGTTTTGACATTGTCCAAATACCTAAGCTTGATTTGTTTACACAAAGTGCTTCGTTTCATACGCTAATGGTAATTTGTATATCACTTCCCAAATTCTCAACCTAAGATAGGTTGATTATATATATATATATATATATATATATATATATATATATATATATATATATATATAAGAGATAGAGAGAGGGAGTGAGAGAGAGAGTGAGAGAGAGAGTAAAGACCTAAATAAAGGCGTCATTTCAGATCTAGGGGCATCATATTAGTTAAGGGATAATTATTCAAAGCTTACATTAAGGTAAAACTGCTGTTTTATATTCAAAAGTGTTGCAAACAAAAATAGACAAGTGAATGACATCTCTCTCTCTCTCTCTCTCTCTCTCTATATATATATATATATATATATATATATATATGTATATATTTCTGTAGAAATATATTTTCTTATAATATATATCAATCCTTATTTAAAAAGTTCGATGTAATTACAGAGTAATAATATAGAGAATAAATGACAAAAAGTTATATTCCAGATGTTGACCATCTTATAATCTATTCCTTTAATTCAGTTGACTTATATAATTCTTGACAGTATCTGTTTCGTAACGCAAAATCAATCACTTAATTATTATATCAATCAGTGAATCTATTATGCTTTTAAATCATCAGAAGAAATAGCAACAATCAATCCGACAAAAGGAAATGAAGTGTGATTTGGCATGATTAAAATCCGAAAATTGGAAGAGAAGCTGCAAATACCTTTATATTTTTCCATCACGCCATATTGAATTTTATATATATATATATATATATATATATATCGCTTTATTGCAGATTAGTAAAAATTTGTGAATATAACATGAATTTATGTAAAATTTTGAGAAAATAACTAACCTTTAATGCAGTCGTTTGATAGTACAATTTAAATTTTTTCTGGCGTATATTTAGTGAAACATTGATATTTTAATAATCTGCAATAAAGCGATTGACACTAATATATAAACATGTCTCCAGACTTGAACCCAATAGAACATTTTTGGGGCATCCTCAAGCAGAAGATGGAGGTGCGCAAAGTCTCAAATATCCGCCATCTACCCACGTCGTAATTGAAGAGTTGAAAAGCATTCCAGTGGCTACATGTGAAGCTCTGGAAAACTCCATGCTAAGGAGAGTCAAGGCAGTTTTGGATAATTATGGTGGCCACACCAAATATTGAGAGTTAACAAGTTGTATGTTAATATTGACAACTTTTCGTAAGGGATGTACTCACTTTTGTTGCCAGGAATTATGCTTTTAATGGCTATATTGTGAGTTATTTTGAGAGGAAAATAAATGAACGCTGTTATATATGCTGCAGGCAGACTACTTTTCAATGTGTCAAATATTTTTTCAGTGTTGTCTTATGAGGAGATATATTTAGATATCTGAAGAAATGTGAGGTGTGTACTCACTTTTGTGATACACTGTATGTATACATTAATTTTTGCTCCTACGTTCTACATTAAGTTTTTCTCTCTCGTCCGTGACGTTATACGTGACGTCGTAAATGACTTTAGCTGCTATGACATCGTACATAATCTCATAATATATATTATATATGATATGACGTCATTATAAAATAAACAGACAGACAGGAATACGGATTTATTATCAGAGGTATATGTACTAGACATTTTGCCATGGAAAAAATTAGACCTCATTGACTAAGAATGATTGCTTTATGCCAAATTGATCGTTTAACATGGTTAAATATGTGCTCATTTTTGTATTAAATACTAATCCATATTAATCCTTAACTTTGCATTGAAGGAATACGATAATACTTATTTCACTGTCCATTATCATAAAAAGGGTTCATACAAAATTTCAGCTAGATCGGCGTAGAAGTTTCCAATAAGTTTTCAAAAGTAAATGTGGTATTGTGATGACTTTTTGCTATTAATCTCTGAGTATCGACCGAAAACTATAATACTTAATTCACTGCATCTTGTCACAACAAAAGTCCATGCGAAATTTTACCTAGATAGGCCAAGTAGTTTCCAAGACAAAGTGGAACAGAGAGAAAGAGAAAGAGAGACAGAATTATATCTATCTATCTATCTATCTATCTATCTATCTATCTATCTATCTACTTATTTATCTATCTATCTATTTATCTATTTATCTATCTATCTATCTATCTATCTATCTAAAGACGTAATCTCAATAACGGGTGATTACAGCCATCAATGTTTGTATAAATAAATTATATATATATTTTTATATATACATATATATAAAATATATTTTAGTCATCGACATACAGACCTGTTTCGTTGTTTCACAACTCATCAGTGCCGCTAGACTAACCCCTCTCCCAATACACATATATATATACATATATATATATATATATATACATATATATATATATATATATATATATATATATATATGAACAAATGATTAATAAAACATGTTAAAAGACATCTTGAAAAAGAGTTAAAAACATATTTAATTTTAAAAAAGGAAACACAAGATAAGTGGATAGTCCTTAATCCGCGGAGTAATATATATATATATATATATATATGAAACTTTTAGTAACATGAGAACCATTGTTGCACTATCGCTTTAGCCTGAAGTTTTTCTCATCTTCTTTTTAGTTAGTTTCTTGAGACTTCGACTAGTTTTTACCTTGTTAAAAATACGTAGCCACATACAAACATATAAACTCATGAGAAATATACAGGCATGAAAAAATATTCATAACAATCAGTCAATTAGTTTAGGTGTCAATCGACTCCATACAAATATATAAATATATGCACGTACAAAAAATTCATAATGATCGGTTAATTTTTTTAGGCGTGAATCCTGTCCATACAAATATATAAATACATACACCTACAAAAAATGCATAAAGACGGAGGGACAGAGAAACGGAAAGGGCACACAAAGAGAGAGAGAGAGAGAGAGAGAGAGAGAGAGATAAAAGAAAGAAAGAGACGGGGGTAGAGAGAGAGAGGGAAAGAGGGGGCAGTCTCCTCTGTGAACTGTTATGGCTGGTCGATAAATGTTTCTAGTTGATTAAACATATTAGTTTTATTTAAATTATCTCCTTTGAGAATGAGAGTATTTTTTATTTGTTGTCATATTATATTATTTTTATTAATTACTATTAATATCGACGAAACTATTGCAGATATAGTGAAAAATAACAGAGTAAAATTACAAATGAATAACAACAAACATTAATTACTTATAGATTTTTAAAATTATTTTTATTATTATGGAGCCAAGTATCTATTGATTATTATATTGCAGCCAATGTATATATTTATGGTGATTTCAAAACTTAAAAGTATACACCATCAGCACCCAAGTCATATATTTATTTATCTCTCAGGCGGTATTCGCTACCATATGACCTGATGGATATAAAAAAACTTAAAAAATCAACGAGTATTTGCACACGTATAGAAGCTAGAGTTTAAGTCGATTAAAGTCTGCAAAGTTCCAATTTATTAAATTTTGAAACCTTAGCAGCTATTTTTACCGGCTAAAATCAAATGTAATTTCTTCCACAGGTTCGAATTCTCTATATATCAAGTTTCAAGTCTGTAGACTTAAAATTGGCACAATAGTTTGTCTGTATGTCTTTGTGACACACAGACAAACTATTGACTTGGCATATCTTAAATAAGCTTAATCTTAATACTCCCACGTGACTCAAACTTTTGATGACTTTTGACAAAATATATATACGTCATATTTTTCCCTTACACTTATTCTTTTCTTTAGTTAGTAGAAGAAAAGATGCTTTCCACTTAGCGTAAAGCAATAATATATGTATAGAATAAAGTTCTCTAAATAACAGGTGATTCGATTATAAACATAGCGCACAGGCGCTATAATTTCTATAACTTGCTGTCACGATTGCCGGATTCTGATTGCAGTAGCAAATGATCTAGCGGTCGAGTTCCGAATCCAAACTTGAAAACATTTGAAAATTCTAGCAACATTTTGGAGTCGGGGAAACGATGAAACAGCTGTTTGTGGATAACTCTAAATATACTAGCTGTATCTAAGCGGCGTTGTCCGAAAGTCTTTTTTATTTCATTTGTTTGTTTGTTTGTTTGTTTGTTTGTTTGCTTGTTTTCTCTCAATTTTGTATTTTCCCTTAATGGTTTGTAAAGAAATATTTGCATTTTTGGAAAGATAATTCAGGAATCCACTGAATGAAATATATCCCATAAAACTCGATAGGATTACGAAATGCTGGTATTTAAATCCTATAAATCGTATTGAGTTTCTTTTGCAACCAGGAAATGGACATTGTAGGAAATAATATATTTATTTAAAACAGCTGTTGCATGTCGGTCCTTTTTTCATTTTATCTAAATCATTTTATTTACGTTTTTTAATGAAGTTTAATTGATTTATTGGTTCTATCTTTTCTTCGTTACATTACTTGCGCAAAAGAGTTTACAAGTATAAAATACATACGTACGTTTTGATATCGTGATTGCTTATTTCGTAAGGACCTGTGGCGTCGTGGATAAAGTAATTGGTTAAGTCACACTCTTCTGGATGGTTTAAGATCCAATCTTCAGTGCAACAGAACGAGAGCATGCTACTCGTGGATTAAATGAAGGAATTCGTTCGAAGTTCTTTGCATGTTCCCAAAGTTTGATAGAAAGATTCCCGAGTTCGACAGAAAGCTGCCAGAGTTCGACAGAAAGCTGCCAGAGTTCGACAGAAAGATTGCTGTTTGACAGAAAAATTCTCGAGTTCGACAGAAAGATTGCCGAGTTTGACAGAAAAATTCTCGAGTTCGACAGAAAGATTGCCGAGTTTGACAGAAAAATTCTCGAGTTCGACAAAAAGCTGCCAGAGTTCGACAGAAAGATAACCGAGTTTGACAGAAAAATTATCGAGTTCGACAGAAAGCTGCCAGAGTTCGACAGAAAGCTGCCAGCGTTCGACAGAAAAACAACCGAGTTTGACAGAAAAATTCTCGAGTTTGACAGAAAGATGCCAGAGTTCGACATGAAGATGCCAGAGTTTGACAGAAAAATTCTCAAGTTCGACAGAAAGATTGCCGAGTTCGACAGAAAAATTCTCGAGTTCGACAGAAAGCTGTCAGAGTTTGACAGAAAAATTATCGAGTTCGACAGAAAGCTGCCAGAGTTCGACAGAAAGATCCCAGCGTTCGACAGAAAAACAACCGAGTTTGAGAGAAAAATTCTCGAGTTCGACAGAAAGATTGCGGAGTTTGACAGAAAAATTCTCGAGTTCGACAGAAAGATAACCAAGTTTGACAGAAAAATTCTCGAGTTCGACAGAAAGCTACCAGAGTTCGACAGAAAGCTGCCAGCATTCGACAGAAAAACAACCAAGTTTGACAGAAAAATTCTCGAGTTCGACAGAAAGATGCCAGAGTTCGACATAAAGATGCCAGAGTTCGACAGAAAGATTGCCGAGTTTGACAGAAAAGTTCTCGTGTTCGACAGAAAGCTGTCAGAGTTTGACAGACCAATTATCGAGTTCGACAGAAAGCTGCCAGTTTTCGACAGAAAGCTGCCAGATTTCGACAGAAAGCTGCCAGAGTTCGACAGAAAGCTGCCAGAGTTCGACAGGAAGATTGCCGAGTTTGAGAGAAAAATTCTCGAGCTCGACAGAAAGATGCCAGAGTTCGACAGAAAGATTCCAGAGTTCAGCAAGATTCAACTGAAAGAGCTCGGAGGTTACATCGACCGAAACATTGTAAAAATGACACTCAAGATGAGAATAGCAGTCCGATAAATTCAAATAAGACGTGTAAAATAATTTCTCAAAAGTGTATTTCAGAAGTGTAAGTGTGTCTGCCGTAATTCACGTTTAAACGTGAATTACGACAGACAGACGAAATGTCTTCTGAAAATGTTATTATAGTAGAGAAAAAAGAGAGAGATGGAAGGGAGTGGGTGAGAGAAGGAAAAGCAACAATAAACAAAAAAAGGCTACCAATAATTTGAAGTGAATCAAGTTTTGGAATTTGAAAGCGACAATTCACCGTCTGGCTTCTAGAGGTAGTTTTGCCGACCTCGACAGAAAATTAAAAGTAATTAAGCCTGACACTCCGTAATTAAATATGGCTGTAGAAATGCAGTTAAGAGAAAGTAACAACCCAGATTGTAAATGGAAGGCCGATAGATAGGGAAGAAGGCTGTCAGATACAGAGACAGAATGAATTTTGTCTTTTATGGCAAACATATCTTTATTCAACTCATGGCCGATACACCTAGCACTTTACACAGTCATTTTGTTGGGTGTTTCTTTTATGGCAAATCCAGAAGGGGAATAATTTACCGTAAATGAAACACCCAACAAGATATTAACGGAATCGTAATTATTATTATTATTATTATTATTATTATTATTATTATTATTATTATTATTATTATTATTATTATTATTATACATCCAAGTTTCTACAAGTTAGAAAAACATTTCATCGAAGGCATGAAAGTTGTTAAACAAAATGTTTTTTTACTATAGGCTTTAAAATAAAGGTACAAGATTCAATTTGAAATTTATTTATCTTCAAAGTACACTTTTATAAATTTTACAAAGTAAGGTATAAAAATTTAATTTAAATTTAATAAAAAAATTACCTTGGATTTATTTTATGTAATGTATATTCTGTTGCACTTTTTAAAAAAATCATTGAACATTTTATAACTATATCATTAATTCCTAGATGAAAGATAATGTTTTTAAATTACAACAAAATGTACATTACATAAAATAAATCCAAGGTAATTTTTTGATTTAATTAAAATTAAATTTTTATACCTTACTTTGAGAAATTTATAAAAGTGCACTTTGAAGATAAATAAATTTCAAATTGAATCTTGTACCTTTATTTTTAAAGCCTATAGTAAAAACATTTTTTTAACAATTTTCATGCCTTGGATGAAATGCTTTTCCAACTTGTATCTAATCTTTTTAAGATTATATTTTAAAATCTCATTCTCTCTGTTTCAGTTTGTATTTCTCCTCACATCACAACTCATTTTTGCAACCCCCTCTTTGTATTATTACAGGTCTGAATATTCTCTCTGCTTCAGTTTCTATTTCTCCTCACAGCACAACTCATTCTTTGCAACTTTTTCTTTGTAATACAGGTATGAATAATGAGAAAATCTGAATAAAAGAGACAAAAGCAAAATATATACTACCATATTGAAAATGGTTAATTGGGGAGAAGAAAATTATGTTTTCAATTTCTTTACTAACTCACTGTTTGAGAGGTAAAAAAAAATTAATCGAACGTTCGAATATCTATGTATCTCATTGAATGTTTAACCCCAGGTTGTGGGCCCCTTGATTTCTGAGAACTTCGACTGAAGTGAAATAAAAAAAAGAAATATATATGTAAATATATATATATATATATATATATATATATATATATATATATATATATATATATATATATACTAGTATTTCAGTCCGACGTTGCCCGGGTGTTTGGAGGTGTATGTTGAGCAAAAAAAACGAAAAGCGGTCAATTTTTTTTAACTTTGACCCCTATTATGACCCCTTAAAATTTATTGTTTTGGTCTCTAATCAAGTTATTAAGTTAGATCCATGTCCAAGGAACCTATATCTAAAATTTCAAGTGTTTAGACCCAAAATTGTCGGAGGTGTTTGGTAGAGTTCTCAAAGGTAAAATCGTTAAACTTTGACCCCTTAATCGCCAAATTTCAAGCCGAAAACCGATCACATCGATTTTCCCAAATCTCAGTACCCTGTATATCAAATTTCGAGTCTGTAGACTTAAAATTGAAAGAGTTATTGCGTAGGGAAATGTACACACACAGACACACAGATACACAGACAGATGCACAGACACGTTCACTTTTATATATATACTAGCATGGGTGCCCGGCGTTGCCCGGGTATTTGGAGATGTGTGTCGAGCAAAAAAAAAGATGTGGTCAATTTTTTTATCTTTGACCCCTATTATGATCTCTTAAAATACAGGGTTAATGTTTCGAATTAAGCAGATTTCATTTTTTCCCCATCATATTTTCCCTTTTGGCAATGGTTTTAACCATTTGTTTGATTAAAAATTCGATAATATGGGTAAACTCTTACTTTCTTAAGTGGTCTTATGATTTTGACCAGGACTGTATGCAAATCTGAAATCAAGTGGGAGGTTGTGTACATATGATCCGTCAGACTCTTTAAAATACGCCAAATGAATTCACCATTAATCCTAAAAACTAAAAAAACTCATTAGAGGTCAGTTGCAGAAAAATAAAGTCGTATTGTTTTGCTACCACTATTCAAAGTTTGAGAAGTGGAGAAAAACTTCAAAGGCGATCCTTACCGAGAAGATTAAAAAAAAATAACATTCCAGAAGACAATATGTATGTGTGGTGCGCGCCGCCTGTGTGTGCACTAACAAAACTGTTTATATAACTGTGCACAAACAGTGGATGTCGTCATTTCTCTTTGGGGCGTCCCTGCTTCTCATTCCGAGAATATCTCTATCTTTTACATAGATCGTTTCGTCTATTATAAAGGAGGAAGGTATTTCGATAAATGCTGAACTTGGTTGGACTATAAACCACAAAACTCATGGAATGAAAGACAGGGGCGCTTTGTTAATTCCGGGCTCAAATAACCACTCTTAAATCCCATGGGTGGAGCACTAATCCGTGCTTCGGGTGTGAGTACGCTAAAAATAGTGGTGGTGGTGGGGGGTAATATGGAGAATTTAGCCGGTGCGTGAAAAATAACGATGATTGTAGGATAAATTCCTCACTCTCTACAATATTGTTGAATGCCTGGTCATTGCGTTTCTTTTTTGTTTGTTTGTTTTTTGTTTTTTGTTTTGGGGGGGGGCCTCTTGCTCCCTGTCAGATGTTATACTAATTAACAGTAAAGTATTTTCGGCTTAAGTATTCATATACTTGTACATAAGGTTATTTAAGTAGTCTAAATAGATCTCACTCATAGATCCGTAGGTACCTCCAACGAGCACCATAGATTTAATCTCCTTATATGTAACACGATGTAACTGTAATTTAATTTAATATTATCATCATAGCTTTTGTACCATTTAAAAGAAGCTTCAAATGAACTGTTAATATTAAAAAAAAAATTTTGCAGCATACGAAAAAAATGAAAATGCTAGACTAAAATCGTGTTCACATTATCGATGCCTTAAAACAACGTTCCTATGTAGTGATAATTTGGAAGACGTAAACATACCTATGCTTAAAAAATCTAGCAAAAATCAACTAATGGTCAAATTTTTATGAAATTTTCGATACTTATTCATGTTTAAATTAACTTAAATATTAAAAATAGATTTCTTTAGGTGTTCAATCCCTCTATATTTCAAGTTACGAAAAATAAACAAAATACATTTAGGCCCATAAAAATTGCAATATTTTATAAATCTCAAGTGTTTATAAAATTATACATACATATATTTATAATAACTTCCAAACAAGGTCTCAGCCCACAAGCGCCATGACAGTCAACGAACCGGAAGTCCAAGACTGGAGTTCCGCCCTCATTTATTTCATTCATAAGAGTAGTAGTTGATGGGCAAAAATCAGAAGCTCACAGTATAAATGCTGGAGTCCCTCAGGGGTCCATCCTGGGCCCAACTCTTTTCCTGATCTCCATTAATGATCTTCTAAATCACATCCTTACATCATTCGTAGACATTTTTGCTGACGACACTACCATCTATGGTAGAACATCTAAGACAGTAAACGACCAAGTTCTCTCCGATTCTCTCTCCTCTGATCTTGATCACGTTGTACAATGGGGAAAGGAGTGGCTGGTTACTTTTAATGCATCTAAAACCAAGCTTCTATCTTTACATCATCAACGTTCTGATCCCCATCTGGCATCAATTAAAATGAATGGCTCTCGTATTGGGGAAGCCTCAAGTTTTGAGAGGCTTCTGGGCTTGACCTTTACTCCTGATCTTAAATGGAATACGTACATCAAATCTGTTGCTAAGGCCGTTGGAAAAATGGTCGGATCTTCTATCGATCCAGTAGATATCTCACTGCTGATGCAATTCTCTATCTATATAAGAGCCAGATACGTCCAAGGATGGAATACTGTTGCCACATCTGGGCAGGAGCTGCTAGAAAAGACTTGTCCTGCCTTAATAGGGTTCAAAATAGACTTCGTGGCCTGGTGGGAGATGTCCTTTTCTCTTTGCTGCAACCTCTATCTCACAGAAGAGATGTTGCGAGTTTGTCTCTGCTTTATCGTTATTTTCATGGAAAGTGTTCAACTGAGCTTCAATTTATGCCCCCCTCGCCAAACTTTGACAAGAAACACTAGACTAGCTGAAAACATTATCAATAATTTTCCCCACTCTTTATCTGTACCTAAACCTAAACATAGATTCTATGATCAAAGCTTCTTTCTTAGAACTGCACGCCTGTGGAATTGTCTTCCGTTTTCCTGCTTTCCAGCTGTCTATATATATTTACAATGCCTCCCCACGGGACAGAGCTAGACACCACGGTCGCTCTTTAGTGTGGAGAAAAGGTACAAAAATAAAAATTGTCTCAGCCGTGAAGGACCTCTCCTCCACCGAAAGAGAACAAGAAATGGAAGTGCCGCACCTGAAGAACAGATGGTATTTATTTGCTCCCCCACCGAACAAATTAGGCACAAGGCCGATTTTTAATGTGAGGAGTGAAGGGAGGGTAAGGGAAAAAGGGGACCAGCTCCCGAGAGGTGGGAAATGGGAGCTGGTTAAAGGTCAGGCATGTGGGGTTGCCCCCATATCTGGTCTTTGTTAGTCATAGCTAGTCATAGCTTGCAGCACATGAAGAACAGATACTACACTTTGATCTCGGCCAACCAGCTGTCTATAATATGGTTGTGTTCAAGTCCTACGTGAAAAAGTTTCTGATGAGCCGTTCCACTTAAGTTAACAAATTTACCGAACTTCCATGACTATCGATTACTATATTGTCCTTTTGACTACTGTACACTCTTTAACCCTTATCCTTGAGTGGCCTTGATAAGTGGTGACGCCTATGTGAAAAAAAAAAATTGGGGTTCATTAAACCAACACAGATCAAGTAAACCGCAGTTGGTAGAGTGCTTGCCTCGCATGCAAAAGGCTCGGGTTTTGAATCCTGAGTTCGGATGTGTCTAATAATGAGCCCAAATCAGGGCGAAACTCGAGTCTTGGACTTCCGGTTCGTTGAGTGTCATCGCTCTTGTGGACTGTGAAGTGGTTTGGCTGTGGAATTTATTATATATAATGTCTCACATTCTGAAAATCATATATATATATATATATATATAAATATATATATATATATACATATATGTATATATATATATGTATATATATATATATATATATATATATATAAAGGAGATTAGAACAATAGTCTAAAGAGCAGAGTGTATTTTAATGTAATAGTGAAATTACTAGTTTAATTAAAATACAGGAAAGAAAAAGTGCTCGTTGTAATTTAGATATATGATAAGTTCGATAGGTAAATAAATATTAAATAAAATATTAAATTATCAATCACATTACTAAATATTAAATTTTAAATTATCAATCACATTATATATATATATATATATATATATATATATATATATATATATATATATATATATAACCACTACAAAATTTACTTACCTTGAAGTTGCAAATAAAAAAAAATGGATATAAAATTAATATTATGTTAAAACAAAAAATCAACGCTTTTCTCGGTAATATTTTCCCTTTTTGAATTTGAACAAAAAACAGAATTCTGAAAAATTAATTTTAAAAAGATTTAAATGATACTAAATTCCAATATTTCGTGATATGAAGTTTTAAATATAGAATTCTTTTATTAACGGTTTCCAATATTGAAAAATATATTCATACTAGCGGGGGTACCCGGCGTTGCCTGAGTGTTTGTTTCCGGGACGGGGGGGAGTTTTAAAAAATGTTATGGTAGGTAAGTAGGAAGGATAAAACCCGGAGTCATGAGTAAAAGTAGGAAAATAAAGTGTGAAAAAAAACAAACATCTGCAACGTTAACAGTTCGGCCACCAAGAAAAGTCCATTCCAGTTGTTTAGGAAAAAAAAAAAAAACGACTACAGTAGGTCGGCGCGAACGTGAAAATATAATGTGAATTGTCCAGCATGCTAACCACTACGCCACAGAGCACTGCAGCTTAGTTTAGTGATTTTAAATAACTTTAGATGAAAGAACTACGAAGCCAAACCGGTGTTCTCTTCTCAACTGTTCCTTGTGAACGATCCCCAAACGGTGTTAAGTGGTGGCAGGGGGAGGAGGAATTTATTAGAGAGAAAATATTTTACCACTTCCATTGATCTTAACCGATTTTGGCCGTGACTTCTCAGCAGAAAAAGTATAGAAATCTAAGATTATCGAGGAATTTGAGAAATAATAAGCCTATAACACACCTCAGATATTGTTCTGCCGTTTGTGCATATTATATTTGCATGAAATATCTTGATTTTTAATCCTATTAATGTCAAAATCAGACGGGAAAAAATGAGTTCATTTTATTTATATAGAGAAGAGAAGAAGAGAAGAGAAGAGAAGAGACATTAGAAAATATGACTGTTGGAAATGTTTAATGAGGAAATCCGGTTTCAACCTAAAAGAAAATCACTTTTGATTTTGTTTTAATTGTAGGAGAGGCAAATTTATTTTTGCTCCTTTTTAAAAAAAAATGTACGTTGGCCTCTAATTGACAGTCCCGTTATTTGCATAATTTAGGTAAGCAGAAAACATTAAAATTAATTTAATACGATTAACCATTGTCTGTGTAGTTCATTAAAAAGGTAAATCTTATATTATTTTGTATCCATTTTTTTTTTTATTGTAAATGTTCATTTATTCATTAATTTCGGTATAAAACGCATAATTAATTTATCGTTTATCTTTTAGTATGTGTAGATTCTGATTGTTATTGTGGGTTTTTTTTACAGCTAGCTACACTGATATAATTAACAATAACACGGACTAAAATCTTTTTATAATATATGAGAAATTTTTTTTTAACTTTTGCACTTATGTTACCCTGATTAAATAATAACGTTATTATTTAGAAAGCCATTCTTAGCAATTGAGAGAGGCGGGAGTTTTGTTAGTATTTTCCAACTTTCACCTAACAATGTGATAAAAAAATATCGTAACACTCGAATTTAACTTGATTTTGAAAATAGCACAGTAACATAAGTGCATCGGCATCGTTTTAATTACTAACATCTACGATTTATTTAATGGAAAACAAAAATAACTGGAGCCTATTTTTATTTTTATTTATATTTTTGCTACTTTTCTTCAATGACTACTGTTCGAATGTTAAAAAAGAAAACAATAAGTTATTCGTCATAGAAAAGACGACATGATTCCATTTCCTATTGATGAAAATCGTTTTCTTTTTCCTGTTTTTTTTTCTTGTTGCAGATCATCTACTAATTGGCGGATTGTGTACAAATTCCAAATCGATGCGAGCCTTCTATTATGCCTGAAAGTGACACAATATCCAACGAGTGAGAATGGAGATGCGTCGCTGAACAACTCATGCTCTCTATTGATTCAAGTTATGACAACAGGACCATTGCCAACACCCTCAAAACGCATCGCTGGATTGCCAAGTATAATAGGGGCATGTCTAGGGTAATGAGAACAAAGTTTACAGTCACGGTTATGGTCTTTGTGGTGGTTTCAAGTGAGTGCCACATCATGCCATCTTACATCTTCAAAGTCGGTTTGAAAGTCAAGATCAAAGTGTACCTGAATGTGCTGAAAAGTGTAGTTGTCCTCTGGTGCAATCAGGTGGCTGCTGGAAGACCCTGGGTGTGGCAGCAGGTCTTATTGCTGGGCCACAAGTTCAAAAAGATCCAAGGTCGGGTTCAGAAGGAGTGCTACAACTTTTCACCCTACTCTCACTGCCCGCCTCCTCCCCTCCAATCTGAACCAGCTGGACTACTTCGTTTAGTCATCAATATGATTTCCCACAACAACAAAGCCAGCCTGATCGCACACATCCGCTGAGTATTCGCCAAGCTTCCGCCGGCGCTTGTGGAAAAGACATGCTCCCAGTTCTTGACCCGTATCGAGGCGGTGATTGAGGCTGAAAGCGGGTACATTGAATAGATGTCGGCTCTACTACATAATCAAGTTACCTGAATTGATATTTTCAATAAAAGTTTTAAAATAAACCTGTAGTGTTGTTTTATTTAGGGCGACACTTTTATAGTTCCTTCCTGTATACCACTGTATTTGTTTAGATTATTATCGGCCTGCATAACTGCAACAATGAAGTTCTATTTGACAATTGGTAATGAGAACCGACCATTTGTAGATGCATCGGAGATGGTGGTTCCGGTTGGGATTAACTTTGAAACTTATCATAGAGAGTATCTTAAATTTTATCTCATTTTACTATAAACACAAATTTTGATTAGGTTAAATTAAATTCCAAATGTATATTTTCTACTGAAATATTCCGAAAGGTATATAAGGCTTTAGCATTTTGTTTTGTATTTTTTTAGACGATTGTCGAGGGGAATAATACAATTTAAGGGATGCTCTCTTGGAGGACTGGAAACATTTGACATGACGAAGGGAAATCAGAAAAGTGTGTTAACGATAAAACATGGTGTTCAAATCACTCATTCAGTTTTGGCTTGGATTTTTTTTTTCTGAAACTGATGTCAAGTTTGGGAGAAATAGGATGGAATGCAACGAAGGACAGGCAGTGGAGAACAATTATAATGGGATGAAGTGGAATAAGCAAACACATAGATAAAAAGATAGATAGAAAAATAGATATACAGAAAGAGAGAGAGACATATATATATATATATGTAATATAAAGCTCTGTGTGTGTGTGTGTGTGTGTGTGTGTGTGTGTGTGTGTGTGTGTGTGTGTGTGTGGTCACGAATAGGCTCCTATATGGTTGACTATTCTAAAAAACTGATTACATATAATGATAGAAGATGTATCGGGACACAGGAATGGGTATGTTTGATCTGGCAGAACGGTGGTTCATTAAAATTGTCGGGTCTGCGTTCGCGCTTGGTCCACAAAGTATGGAAATAAAAAATTTAAAAATTAAAAAAAACGTTTACAAAAGTGATTTTGATATAGATGTACATAAGAATACTTTGATAAGTATGTTTTAACTTAAATAGGAATGGTATAATAAAATTGTGGGGTCTGCGTTTGCGCCTGGCCTCCATAGAATGGAAATAGGCACAAACTTTAATAAAGACTTTTCATATCTATCTGCGTAAGTATACTTTGATAATTATGTTTCAGTTTGAAGAAATATGGTATAATAAAATTATGAGGTGTTCGTTCGCACCTGACCTCCATAGAATGGAAATATGTCACAAAGTTTAACAAGGTTTTTTAATATAGATCCACAGAATATTGTAATAAGTGTTTCAGTGTGAACAGGTATGGTATAATAAATTATGGGGTTTATCTATTTTATTTTTACTTTCATCATATTTTGCTTTGGTTTTGATACCCCCAAATTCGAAGCTATCTCTTTACAACCCTTCCTTTTCATAACCTATCATCTATATATATAAAAGCGAAAATGTATGCACGTATGTACGTATGTATGTATGTATGTATGTATGCATGCATGTGTGTATGTGTGTATGTTTGTGTGTCTGCTAAAAACTTTCGACAGACACGACGAAAATTCACAAACTCGGTATCATATTGAAACCCCATCCTTCGCTCGAAAAATTGGCCAAAAACGTACATTTTTTCAACCCGAAATCGACAATTTTCGACAGGGGGAGGTTAACAAAAACGGTCTTCTCGTGACGATGACCGGTTCTACGCATGCGCCAGATGACGTCATGACCTAATTTACTTTAGGCCAGTTGATTAGCGCGTTGATTCATTATCTAAAAGTTTTGGGTTCGAATCGTGGTGTGAGATATCTTCTTTTTTTTCGATTTTTTAAACTTAAATATTGAACCAGTGTTATTTAAGCCATTTTTCACGTAACCTTGGTTTTTCTGTTGTTTTTTTTTTACTTCGTTTATCCACCCCCGACCACACACTCAAAAACACTCGGGTACCCACCGATTTTTTAAATTTTAATATCGAAACAGGCTTATTTAAGCCATTTTTCACGTGTTCGTTTTTTCTGTTTTCAACGTTCGTTTGCTTTACGTTAGATTTTTTTGTGGGTTTTTTTTTCGATGTTTTGATTACCACCCCCCGCTTAAGTTTTAACGTTGTTTTATTTTTTTACTCCGCTTACAACAAACAAACCTGGTCATTGACCTCATTTGCTCAATAGATTCCGTCGTCGCCATCGTCGTCGTCGTCGTCGTCGTCGTCGTCGTCGTCGTCGTCGTCGTCGTCGTCGTCGTCGTCGTAACGCTCGACGACTTCCGGGCGCGCACCTGTCAATTTGGTTCTTACTTAAATAAATTCAAACATCTTCCAGTAACTCATTCTGGCTGGCCGACTTTATTTTCAAACTTCGCCTCAGGGCTTCGGGTTCAATCCTACCAACTTTTACCTCCCCCCCCCCCGGTTTCTTTTTTATTTAACACCACACACACCTCCAAACACCCGAGCAACGCCGGGTATCCCGCTAGTACTTTAATAAATCAGAGTCCATTTTCTGTAGGCTGTTTTTGAACCCAGTCAATTACGGGTACTTTTGCTAGTATATATATATATATATATATATATATATATATATATATATATATATATATATATATATATATATATATATATATATATACTAGCATGGGTACCCAGCGTTGCCTGGGTTGACATGAAGTTCTGTTTGAAACACACCTGTATATTAATCATTTTCATCACGGGCAACGTTGATACCCCCCCCCCACACACACACACAATAAAAATAAAAGAACGGATGAAAATATGTAAATGTAATCCCCAAAAAAGAAGATATTTCGGCAGAAGGGCTACAAAGAGAAGAAACTATTCTCCGGATATCGAGCACTGGAAAGAAAACTCCTCCCGCCCCCCCCCCCAAAAAAATAATTAAAAATAAATCATTACAAATTTTGTTTCAATAAAAATAGAGGCGAATGTCCGTGCGATCGAAAAAAAAAAAAGAAAAAAGATCTACCAAAAATAAATTCCAAAAACAATTAAATTAAACTTTTCGTCATTTTATATTTCTAATGTAATCCTTCCCCGCTCCCCCCCCCCAAAAAAATGAATTTGTCATATTTTGGGGTTCGTTCTATTTATAAAATTGTTAGGTGAAAGTATAGAATGGTCTCATAAAAATTAATTAAATTTATTGTTATTTTATGTTTCAAATGTAATTCCTGCCCTCCACCACAAAAAATAAAAACGGAAAAAATTGTATTTGTCATGATTTGATCGCCAAACTTGAAAAAATGCTAGAGATTACATGTGTCGTTGAACGCTTTGTGGTCAAAAAGTGGGTGCTCATTTTACGTTAAATTTATATAGAAAAGTGATCCCCCACGCTAAAATGTTAATTTTCTTTTTTTTTTTTTTCAAAATTTTTTCTTTCCTATTATTTATAAAGACTGTTTAAACGTATTAGGCCCCCCTTCCAAAAAATAGTAGGTCTTAATTTTTTAAGGGGTTAAACGACTCTGGGTAATGTCGTAAAATTGACCATTGAATGAATTTTTAAGAAAATCTGTTCCGCGGGCAATTAAACAAACTTGCTATGGTATAATTATTATAATAAATAGTGGGAAACACCGATTAAATTTACAAACAAAAAAAGGAGCAGATAATGTATGGAATAATGGGTTTTGCTCACATGAAAAATTGGCCCTGTATCTGACTAACTCTGCCCTCGTGGGGAAAAATGGTTACTTAAAAATTAAGAATAAGCGAAAAAAATTTTCCTCAGAATTAAAAATAAAAATAATAATTCAGCTTAGAAAAATATTTCGAAATGAAAACAAATCTATTATAGAAAATATTTAATAGCGTGCTCAGTTTAAAACAATTTTTCAATTAAATTATCACAGTTATTTCCCTTTTGCTTTTCTGGTTTGAAAATTAAACGGTTTCAGATTTCAGATAAAATAAGTTAAATCAAATATAAATGTAAATAAACTAAATGATTTTTTTTAATTAGTACAGTTGAAACGAAGTTATTATGTCGAATAAGTAATATCATCGAGCTAATTATTTAGATAAATTTAATTTAATGTGATATGCTAATGACCGTAACTCAATGTAGATGTGGTTTGAAGAATGCTATATATAGAAATTACGCTTAAAATATGTCTCCTTTGACAGAATCATCCTATTATGGGCGTTAATATTTCTTGACCAGGAGAGGTGTGCACACGTATGGCCTTTATATATCGTTAATCATTGACAAGTGTACACACAGACAAACATACACACAAACGCTACTACTTTATATATAATTATTTACTATAATAATTATTTAATACCTATAGACACTTGTGTTTCATCCTCTCGGAAATCATCAGTGCAGGATGTGACGATTATATATATATATATATATATAGTCTTTGAAGTTTTTTAACATTTGAAACTACACAAAAAATTACTTTTTATCATTCGTTAAAAAAAAAAAACACTTAGTCAGTAAGTCATTTAATCACCTGCAATCACTGCATCAACTCTCTCGAATTTACTATAATACCATTTTTTTTATTTTTCAAGGGATCATCATTGTTTACCATGAAACACTGTTTCGGGAATTTAATATATATATATATATATATATATATATATATATATATATATATATATATATATATAGAGAGAGAGAGAGAGAGAGAGAGAGAGAGAGCGAGAGAGAGAGAGAGAAAGAAAGAGAGAAAGCGACAGACAGACAGACACAGGGGTGTACCTACTAGTGATTAACACTAGCTCAATTATTGCTTTGGCAGATAATACATCTGTTTAAGCAGCGAGCCCTAAGTTTAAAGCTTTTTATGTGGGCTTAATGCTTTATTTAGGCGGTTATATATATAAGTCTGGAAAATATAACACAATAAAAACTAATATCGCTTATACATAGGTGGCACTTTCGTATATTTAATATAGAATGATCACCAATTTCAGGGCCCTGTCGGTGGGGCATTAGAATACACCGACTGTCCCCCTGCAGAGGGTAAAAGTCCCTCAATGGGGGTCCTGGATATGACCTTAAACTATATCCAGTGGTGAGGACCCAGCTTGTGGGCTTTGGGGAGTGTGGAGCCACCCTTTAATTACCATTGCTCCCAGGTCCACTCTGACCCGGAGTGGTAGCATCTGTTAGGGTCCCAACTATGGGTTAAATAGAAAATGACTCGAAAACAACAAATATATTCTATTAAAAATTTTCTTCAAAATCTTTGGATTCGGCATTAAATAACCCGAAAAGGGTTGATATGCCGTAAAACAAAAACAACCAATAACCAACCAATTTCAGTTTTAAAAATTTTAATTATGGCCAATTTTGTGATCGGATAACTTAAAGAAAACGAATAACCATTTTTCTCAACGCCAAAACCAACTCCTGGGTAATTTAATTGTTTAATTTTGTTTTACATTTTTAATTTAAAAAAATTGTTTGATTTAAAAAAAATTTTTTTTCAATTTTGCGCTTTTTCTTTGCTTTATTTTAATTTCAAATTTTAAAATTCTTACATTGATTATTGAGTCTTAATTCTTTAAAACATACAAACAATAGAAATGTACTTTTCTATCACGCAGATATCAGCCACCTCAAACATAACGTCGCCATTTTTATTTTCAATTACTTTAATTATATTTACTTTTTACATGTTTTAATTTTGTGATGATTAAAAAGGAGAAGAATTAGGAGAGTAGAAAATCGACAGCTTCATAACTCTCGCTTCCTTTTTTTGTATCTGACAAAGGTGGAACAATTTCTGCTTTCTGAGTAGGATTCTATTCATCCAACACATGTCTGGCGTTTTTGTTTTTCACATTTTAGCCCATTTCAAGTGACCTCATATTTTATCTAGAGAGATTTTCATTTTAAAAAAATCATAAAAGATTAAGAAGGTCATAATTTGAATGTAATAAAAAAATACCCACTTTATTTCGTTACGTTAAATAACTAATTAGTAAGTAATCTAATTACGAGGGTTGTTCCAAACGTAATGCCTCCTGTTATTTATTTCGCCCGAATGAATCACAGGTGGATTTCAAATTGCATTGCTATGATCACTGAGCTCATGCATTCACGACCTGAAAGCTTCATCTCTCTGAAAGTAATCCCCGTCATTGGCGTACGTCAGAAGCAGAGACGCATAATAACTGGTAAGATCCTTGAACATTCCACACCTGACAAAATGTTTCTAAACAAAAACATTACAACTTGCTCAACTATTGATATAGCACGATCTTTCGATGCCAGAGTGCAACAGAAAGGACATTAAAAAAATATCAAGATCTGCGAATTCGTTGGAATTTGGAAATCTAAAGAAGTCAGGATGATTCACATTGGAACGCTTGAGTCCATAACGAAAAGTTACCATAAATTGCTTAATCAGGTTGACGAGACAATATTTTTTTCCAATTTTGTAAAAGGCTTGCTTGTTAGGAACAGCGAAAGTGTTGAAGTACAGCTTGAATATCCCAAGTCAAATGAATTGACCTAATGTTCTGAAAAAAAAAAAAATTCAATTAAAACATGCAAAAAAAACCAAAAAAAACTGGGGTCAGTACCACTGCCATTGCACCAAATAATCGAAGAGTCAAAGAAGATGGAAAGACCGAGAAGAGATAGCGCTAACTAGACCTCAACTCCTCAACTGGGTGAGTGTGAAGAGAAGTGGGAGCTTGCAGATGCTTATTGCCACTCAAATTCCAGTGACGACCAACGAGAAATCAATGGTAAACGGTTGTTGCGATAATGAAAATTAATTTGCAAATGGTATCGAAAGAGATGAAGAGTAAGGAAAATCTGGGAAGACTTGGTGTGTCAGTTAGACTTAAGAGAATATCACAAGTTGTTCTCAGAGAGAATTCTTTGATGATAGCCTGTGTGAAAACTCCTAGTGAATGAATGAATGAACGAATGAATTAATAATAATAATAATAATAATAATAATATGGCGTCGTTAACGGAAGAAAGAAAGGGAGAGAGATGTCACCTAACTAGCCAACCATCCTTTCTCTTTTTGATCCTCCTTCTTTATTTTCCCTTTTCTTTATTCCATCATTTCTTCTAACATTATGAGGTAAGGATCAAGGGTAAGTGGTAAACGAAAGTGCCTTTGCCTGTCTCTTGGTGTAATAGCTAATAAAAAAAGGAGCCTGAGGGTTGTTCTCCATTATAGTCGACCATTTTATTTTTTACGAACCTAATATAATGTTGTTGTTTTGTTTTTTGTTTTTTTTTGGGGGGGTGGGGTTCCTTTCTTATTTTAATTGGTTCCTTGCTCTCTTTTGGTTCAATTTTTCTGTTTGTTTCTTTCTTTCTTACCTTCTTCGTTTTTACAAAATGTAGTAATAACACCAATCATAGATGGACTGGAAATCGGTATTCAATTGTCAGGCGAGTGATACCAAAGATTAAAAAACTGGAACCCGATGCCCGCTTTGTTCCTATTTACAATGCCTCCCCACAGGACAGAGTTAGACACCAGGGTCATTTTTTAACGTGGAGAAAAAGGAACAAAAATAAAAATTGTCTCAGTCGTGAAGGATTTCTCCTCCACTGACAGAGAACAAGAAATCGAAGTGCAGCATCTGAAGAACAGATAACAATCAGCATTCTAAGGTAAGGACCAAGGATAAAGATGAAACGAATAGTCCTTTTCTATATACCTATACCTAGTAGCTAATGTAAAGGGAACCTTTGGGTTGCTCTCGACTATAGACATGCACATTCTTTATTTCTTTATTGTTTTTCGATCTCTTCCGTCTTTCTTTCTTTCATTCTCTCCTTCTTTTCGTACATTTATGTTTTCGTTTCCACAGGACGAACTATAACATTCATTGCTTCTGTTTCCTCCTCTATTCGCTTTCTTCTTGACGTTATTTTTCTTTCTTTCTCCTTTCACTCCATATTCTCTTTTTATCACTCCCCACACTCCTACCACTCTCTTAGTGAACCCACAAAGTCCCCTAACCCCTAAAAGTGATACTGTAATCCTATATAGGTGGTGCTGCTTTTTGTAAGTAATAATACATAGATTAAGAAGGGACCCATCAATTCTCAGGAGAGCAAAACCCTGCAAGAATCCGCAAACTTCTAGATGAAGCATCAAATGTCAGAAATCTGAACCCGGTTTTGGATAATTTTACAAATTGGTGAATATTAATTGAAATATGTTTGTGTTATTTTTGCACACACTCGAGTGACACGAGTTTACATGAACGTGAAGTTAACCATGTTGTAATATCAGACGGATATATCTATTGTGCTGAAAAGCATGATAACCGGATATATCGCACACTCAAATAAATATGTATATATAGAAACTAATGCTCCTCCTTTCTAAATATATGACACGAAGGCTCTCACTAAGAGACATTTGTTTATAAACAGATTCATGAGTTCTTTTTATAACAAAAATAGAATTAGTTTTTCTGCTTGTTTCTCCATTTGTTAGCCCGTACGTTACACTTTGAAAAGGCCAAACTACTTAAGAAAATTTAAATGTGTGAAATTTGACTTTAAACGGTAACAATTCCTGCCGGTAATATATATTTATATTATTTTTAAAATATAATTATCCACTGACACGTGTTTCGTCGTCCACGACTCATCAGAGTGGCTGAATCTGGACGACGAAACACGTATCAGTGGATAATTATATTTTTAAAATAATATATATGTCGCTCCCCATTAAAAGGAGGTACCAGATTGGTCATTGGGAAAATTATTCCCAACAAGCATTTAGGTAAAAATGCACTTTTGTATAAATACTTGAATTCATTCAAGAAAGTATCGCTAACAAAAACAAATAAAAAAAAACATATATATATATATATATATATATATATATATATATAGTAGTGACGGCAAAAAGAAAGTCCGCGCTTTTAAGTTTTTCCAAAAAACTTTAAGTAACTGCTTAAACAACCTATACTTCATCTGATTCGTCTTTTATTCCTCTATAATTTTACCTGTTCAAATTTTAAAAAATAATTCAAATTGAGGATGTAAAAAGAAAGTCCGCAGCAACAAATTCGCTTAAAACCAGCTTAAATTATCGCCCCTAATTAAGTTTAAAATATCCACCGACAGGCAACAAAGAATCTCTAATCGTAATTGCTGTTGTTCCAGGCTCCTCAACGTAACATTTAGTCCATATGCCACGACTTTCTCGTAGTGATCGTCAGGCGCTTATTAATCTCCACCTTTCTGGTTTATCCAATCGAGAAATCCGCCGCAGATTGAAATGTGATGAGAAAACGATACGAAAGACTGCGCAAAAGCACCAAAACACCAGGCAGTGTTCGTGATGCCCCTAATCTGGTCGTACTGGAGTTACTTCTAACAGGGAAGACAATGCTATCAAGATCCGCAGCCTAAAAAAACAGACTTGAAACGGCTGCCCAAATCCAACAACAGTGGAATTTTGTTAAAAAGTGCTCTCTTTCTACCGTCAAGAACAGATTAAAGGAATTTAATTTGCGAGGATATGTTGCAAGACGCAAGCCATTGATTTCTGTAAAGAACAGAAAGTGCCGTCTGGACTTCGTCAGATGCCATGAAGATCATAACTCTTCATATTGGTCAAAAGTGCTTTTTAGCGACGAAAGCAAGTTGAATAGTCTAGACAGGATGGTAGGCAGTACGTCCGTCAGATGAAAAACGAAGAATTTAATCCTAGGTGCTCAGTTTCAACGCCGCAAGGTGGTGGAGGTTCAGTTTTGGTGTGGGGCATTACTACTACCAATTGTCCAGAGCCTATAGCTCGCAAGGTCGAATTAATTCGATCAAGTACATTAATATGTTGATTGAGCATTTTCTACCCTACTTTGGTCGGAATTTGGATGATAATTCCATCTTCATGCAGGATAATGTTCCCATACACACAGCTGGCAATGTCGTTCCTGGAAGAGCATGATATTCTGTGGTTGGATTGGCCTGCACAATCTCCAGACCTCAAATCTATCGAAAACGTATGGTGTTACATCAAGCAACAACTATGCATTGATAAAATTTCAAATTTGGGAGAACTTTGAATAAAAATTAAAGAAAAGTGGGATGCCCTTTCCCCGGAGTATTGCTGCAGTCTAATTCAAGGAATTGCCCAGAAATTTCAGACTGTCAAATTGCAGAAGGGCTATGCTGCTAAATATTAACTAGTTCATTGTGTTCCTGTTGTATTTGTGTTGCATTAATGTCCTAAAGTTACATTTAAATAATATATATATTCACCAAAATTTAAATGTCGTTGCATCAGTCCTTTCTAGATTTTTGGAAATACTGAGTTTTATTTTCTTACATATAATAACGTTTATAGGCTGTTACCACTACAGTACACTGTTTTTGAAAAAGTTTATTTTAATTATGAAAATTATGTCTCTTAAGTTCCCCCCCCCTTTTCCATTTCACATTCTTTTTCCCTACCTACGTTCCATTACACTATTGAGCATTTCTGGGGTTATAGCCCTAATTTCAGTTTCAATGTTGTTTTTCAATTAAACAAGTTGTTTCATCATCGACGTGCAATCAAATAGATTAAAGATTTCTTTTGTTATATATTGAAAGACGATAAAGAAGATATATAGGTGTTCCCTGAAATAAAATTATAAATGTTGACAATTTCTTTCTTTTGGACATTTATCCGCTATTTCATATATTCCAACCGAGATATTTATTTAAGATTCTAACTGTCCCTTTAAGAGCAATTGTTTGAATCTCTCTTGCACTTGGTTCACCGGGTATTTATGTGTGTGTGTGTGTGTGTGTGTGTGTGTGTGTGTGTGTGTGTGTGTGTGTGTGTGTTGCTATTTGCTTCACCTAACCTTTCTCCATCTTTTAGGGCGAGAATGTGTGCATTACGTACATCCATAGAACATAAACATAACAGCTGCAGACAATCGTGCTTATCAAGTTTGAGACAACATAAAGAAACAATTGAAATCCCAGTCACATGACATGTTCTTATCTTCGTTTCTTATCTTGTATGTCTTCTCGTTGTTAACGAAGTCGCCTTGCGTAACTTTTCTCGCGTTGATTCGGTGTTTTTGCTTATCAGAACAGGAATTCATTCCGTCCAATTTTACGTGCCTTCATCGCTGAAATCTATTCTCATCTAAACATTTTAATGGGTTCCGTCGTTCGCCTAATGCGTACTAGTCATCAAGTATACATAGTTTCATACATTGTGTCACTGTTTATATATATATATATATATATATATATATATATATATATATATATATATATATATATATATATATCAAAGTCTGACGAAGTTACTGGATCGTTGATACAATTCGGTAGCGGAAACATGTGTAACTGAGCAGATAAAACGGTAATAAATTTAATATATATATATATGCTCTGCAATAGTATTGAGCACCTTCTTCAAGTTTTACTATTTGCCAGTTCTGCTATATATATAATGAATGCATGACAAAAGTCTATATTCCAAATCTTATGATGTTGAACATCTTACAATTTATTCCTTTAATTCAGTTTACATTTACAATTCTTGACAGTATCTGTTTCGTAGCACAAAATCAATCACTTAATTATTATATAAATCGGTGAATCTATTTTACTCTCAACTCATCAGTAAGAATACCAATAATGAATCCATCAAAAGGAGATAAAATGCGTTTTGACATGATCAAAAATCTGAAAATTGGAAGAGAAGATGTCAGTACCTTATAATATGTTTCCATTACGCCATTTTTCTAAATTCAAAACAAATACTCTCAAAAATCACCCTATATATATATATATATATATATATATATATATATATATATATATATATATATATACATTCTTCAGAATAATTTTATTTGACAATCAGTTGGTATGGAAACCTGTGATTATAAGATTTACAAAATATTACTGGTAGTAATATTCTATAAGTATTATCCCATCTAAATAATAATTGCTCGATATGCAAGATAGAGCAAATAAATTAATTTTAGTGATTCAATGAATCTTAAAAAAAACTTGTTGAAATGAAATGTTTGAGTTTCATATCAAAGAATTTTTATTATTCTTAGCAAGACAAAGAATGCTTTAGAAATTTAATCTCCTTAACCTATAGGGTTTCGATGTCTACCATCTCATCAGAGGAGAGAAAATATTAGCAAATATTTATAAAGGTATGCACCCTATTTGCTAAAGTCAGTGAGACATGGAAAGTCAAAGTCAAAATAATTGATTAATCAGAAGTCATATAGCAATAGAATTTGAAGAAAAAATTGTAGATCCAAATTGCGTGGCAAAATCTACGGTGAACATTCTTTAAAGCAGTGAGGTAATAAAATCCGAGATACCCAATATATAGCTCGGATCTTATTACCTCACTACTTTAAAGAATGTTCACCATGGATTTTGCCACGCAATTTGGGTCTACAATTTTCATATCCTTTTCTTCAAATCCTCTTGCTACAATATTTTCTCCTCTGATGAGATGGTAGGTCTGGAAACCCTATAGATTAAGGAGATTAAATTTCTAAAGTATTCTTTGTCTGGCTTAGAATAATAAAAATTATTTGATATGAAACTCAAATATTTCTTTTCAAAAAGGGTTTTTGAAATTCATTGAATCACTACAATTAATATATATGCATACATATACAATAGAAAAATGCGAGTATGAAAATTAATATGGTTAAGCTTAAACATGGAAAAGTAAAGGACTAGCTAAAACTAGAAAAGAAAAGACAAAATATTCTAGTAAAATATATAATAAATATATAACTTAAAACATTGCAGCATAAAGAATTGATTATATAATGTTATAAATTGAATTTTAAAAATCTTAATGCTGCAATATTTCAAATCATAAATTTATTATATTTTTTACTAAAATATCTTGTCCTTTTCTTTTCCAGTTTTAACAACTAGTCCTTTACTTTTCCATGTTTAAACTTAACCATATTACTTTTCATGCTCACATTTTGCTATTGTAATCCATGATTTTTCAGGCTTCCAATAAATTCACTTGTTCTTTGTTTAATTTCACTCTTTTTTTTTTTTTTGCCCGCATAAACAAATATGTAATAACAATGTACGGCACTCGTCTGCTTTTAATAAAATCACCCAATTATCTACCTTTCATTCTCTCTGTTTGAATTGTTAAATTTCAAATTAGTAGCAACAGTAGTCGCTAAAGAGGCGTGGTTGCTATAGACAGAAGTCATAAAAAGCGTCGTTCACTTCCTAAATATTTTTACGATTTTGAACACCAGAAAATTCATTAGTTTTGTTTTACTGAAGGAAAATTGAATTAACATCAATCGAAATTTCTATGAACTCTTTCTCTCCAATAACTTCCTATCCGTGGAGCACGTTGCCACAGGTTTACTTCTTTGGGGGTTACAACATAGTCATTATCAAATCTAATATCAACAAATACTTCGCATAAACCTTCCTAGCTAGTGATACAACTTATTCATTCCATACATTATTTTTCAATCTGCTCATAATATTCGTCGTCATACAAACTTCAGTCTATTCATATCGATAATTTCTATCTTAAAAATAAATAAATGGTGACCCAATAGAGAATAAATTAAAATAAAATAAATTCCAACGTATCCCCGTCGTGATATTAATTGATTTTCAATGTAAAAGCATATCTTTTATTTTATAACCAATCTACGTTGACATTACGTTGGTAGAAAAATAATGTCATTTTTTGACATGAAGTTGAACACTAAAAAACGACATTATTTTTGCACTAACTTCGTAGTTCTTTTCTTCAAACATAAGGACTAACCCCGTGGCATAACGGTTAAATGTGTTTATTAACAAACACTTTTACGTCACAGACATCTTCAGGTAAAAGGTTCAAATCCTGAATATAGGCGATAATAACTATGAACAACGCCGTAATGATTAACACTTCTACTCGACCATGACTTACTGGACAAGAACAATCTAGCCCCGTTTATTAAATAAAGGATTTAGTCTGAAATTCTGTATAAGTTGTAGAGTTTAAAAATTCACAAGCAAGGCTTTTGACAGGGTATGGCACGATGGTCTTCTAAGGAAAATTAGATCATATGGAATCACTGGAAGAATTCATAATGTAATTAAATCCTTCTTAAGTAAGAGAAAAATTCAAGTTGTCCTCGACGGTCGTACATCTAAACAATATGACATAAATGCGGGAGTACCTC
Organism: Euprymna scolopes; assembly: GCF_053919585.1. NCBI lineage: Eukaryota > Metazoa > Mollusca > Cephalopoda > Sepiida > Sepiolidae > Euprymna > Euprymna scolopes. The sequence continues at coordinate 58,489,251 of NC_136499.1, read as the reverse complement.
AGAGGTCTATCCTTGGGCCTCTATTATTCCTGATATTCATAAATGACCTCCCTGATAAAATTGTTTCGGAGATGGGTATATTTGCCGATGACACCACTCTCTATAACAGATATGAGGGGAAAATAAATGCACACATATTCAAGAAAATGGCAGAAACACTAGAGGATGACCTCCAATCTGTAGTGGAATGGGGATAAAAATGGATGGTCACATTCAATGCTGCTAAGACTAAGCTTGTTTCCTTCAATAACTACAAGAAACCTTCTCTACTACCAATAGCAATAGCCAAGGACACATTGCCTGAAAGTACTTCTTTTAAACCCCTCGGCCTAACGATTACAGGGAATATGGACTGGAATAGACACATTGAGAGCATTGCCAACTCTTGTACCTTCTCGACGTAACTACCCCCGACAAACCCGACAAGCTACTAAGTCTCATCCCTTTACAGTAGAGATCCCTAGGTGCAAGAAAGCCTTTTACTCCATAAGTTTCTTCTCCAGAACTGCAGGTCTGTGGAACTCCCTTCCGGGATTCTGCTTTCTCAACTGTACTGATATGCAGAAGTTCAAGTGTACTCATCTCCCTTCATAATGACCCTGCAAATTAAGTCCCCGATAGTAGCCCCCTGTTTCAAAGTGGCACTGTGCCTTGTTTGGGATGAAAATTGACTAAATAAAAATACACATGAAAAGGGTTGAAAGTTATGTACATCTGTTGAAATAAAAAAAAAACGATATAACTGTAATCAGAATCGTATTTTTTTTGGCCTTTGGTCCAAGATCACACTTCACCTTTTCTGTTCTCGGTCAGTGGAAAATAAATACTTTATGACTGAGAATACTTTTATTTTTGTTTCTATCCAAAAAAACTCTTTTCAGGAGTTGGATTTTTCGCACATAAAAAACCGACCTTGTGTCTTAGTCTGCCCTCGTGGGAAGGCAAGTAAATAGGAACAATATTAAAGTTTGTTTTAGCTCGTGGTTTTTTTTTTTGTCATTTTTTGTTTTTGTTTTTCTTTTGTTTTTGTTTTTCTTTTCAAAATAAAGTTTGAATAAATTCACGAATATCTTGTTTAATGGCTATAGCAATCTAAAACAGAAATACTGTAGAATCCCGGGAGACGGTGGCCCTAGGATACGGTTTTTCCAGCCCCTGGTTACAGTATTTTCCCCGCCTTACGGTGTTATTTATAATGTTATTTGATTATATACATAAATATACATTAGTAACAAAATGCAGTACAGTATATAATAATATACTGTACTGTATTTTGTTAGTATATTTTTATGCCGTATCCCGAGGTTCTACTTTAATATAAATACAAGCGGGCAATGTTTAATAATAATAATTAAAAAATAAAATATATTCCTAGCAGAGCGTAGTTTCGATCTACGGACCTCTGGGTTATGGGCCCAGCACGCTTCCACTGCGCCACTCTGCTACACACGACAGGCTGGGAGATACTATAGTTTGTCTGTGTAGTTCCAAATGGCTACGTCGCTGAGTGACAGTAAAGATAGCCTTCTTGGCGGCTGTGAGGAGTGTCATTAACAACCATACCCAACTGAAAATATTTACAAAGAGTATTTATTTTTAGTTGCTGTTAAACGTGTATTGGTGTATATATGCGTATACCCCTCCCTCCATCCCCCTTTTCTTTCTCTCTCTCTCTCTCTCTCTCTCTCTCTCTCTCTCTTTCTCTCTCTAGCCACTCTGAAGTTACGTTAAAAAAAATATATATATATACATTGTAATCCATATATGAGAGACTTCCTCCCCGGACCTTACAGCTCTCTTTTATCCGGATTACACTATATCGGGGATTCTTATATCAGGGTTGCCCTGTCCTCTGTACATTAATACAGACTCTAATTTGTGACCAGAGAAAATATCTCATATCTGTTCTCTTATATCAGGGGCTCTTATATCCGGGTTATACTGTTTTCTTATATCATGATCTCTTATATCTGGGTTACACTGTATTAGAAAATGCAAGCATATTAATTCACTGTAAGTATTTGTTGTGAGTAAAGTAATAAGCGATAAGGTACTGGACCATACGGGAAGAAACCTTAGTAAACCGACTCGGAAGGGACCAAGGAAAATAAGATTAAAAGAAGGTACGATCTTTATTAAGGTAGTGATATATAATGTATGTTGTATAATCGTCTAAATGTTGATATGCGTACTTGGGACGTCTCACTAAATGTCTATGGTTGGTGATTCTTCACTGTTTGAACCCTAGAATTGTTGTGTTGCAGTCTATTTATGTTATTTTTATATATAATTGTTCATATGTGTGTGTGTGTGTGTGTGTGTGTGTGTGTGTGTGTGTGTGTGTGTGTGTGTGTGTGTGTGTGTGTGTGTTGATACATGTATTTTGGAATACCTTAACTTCATGCGACGTTGATCGTGTCCACCTGGAATTCATCTTGTTCTTGGAGGGGACGCTGGAACCTTTTTGGACGAAACACATTGACTCCAAGACGATGATTGGTTTTATATATTTTTTACTCACTTTCCAGGTGTCGATCGCAGAAGAATGGAAAGTGAATATCTTTGCTTGCGTGGTTACTTCTAGGTCTCTATTTTCACACACGTCAGCTCCCATCCCAGTGAACGGTGGGGGGGGGGCGACCTATTAGACGGTCCGCTCTTCTTTACGACCAAATTCCAACTCTCTGATCTCCAGCTAACCTGATCACGTGACTCACACTCAGATCCGATCAGCTGACCAACCCTTCCGGTAAATTTGTCTACAATATGATTTACCATATTTTGACAGATCTTATAAATATTCCTCATATTCATCTCTCGTCCATCTCTCCAGTTAGATAGATAGATAGACCGTTATGGATAGATACAGAAATAGATAACTAAATAGATAGATCGACACTTTCTTGTGTTCGACCTATTACATAACAGTAGATGCCATAGCAAAGAACCTTCGGGTTTGCATTCCAATCCACAGAAGTACGAAAAAGTTGTAAAAGAATCAAATATATGACAAATACATGTCAAAGACAAGGTAAGTTATTTTTCTACCCAATTGAGTAAGTTTTTAGTGTTTTTATTTAATGTAAAATATTTATTCGGTTCGAAAAACAAGTAGTGTTCAACGCTACCAAAGAACAAGAAAAATGGCCGACAAAGACTTCAAAATAATTTTCTTTTTAAATAAAACAAAATGGTGGTAAAAACCCGCCCAATAAATGTTACTCTGCCATTCATTGGGTGCGTTTTTATCACCATTTTGTTTTATTTTTTATTTTGAAGTGATGGTCATTTTTTCTTGTTCTCCGGTAATGTTCTATATTACTTGTTTTTCGAACCGAATAAACATTTTGTATTAAAAAAAAAGAACACCAAAAAGTCACTTGCCTTTGATGACATTTATTTGTTATATATTTATGACAACTTTTTTCGTACCTCTGTGGATTGTAATACAAACCGAACCTTCTTTTATTTTATTTTTTTACCAGCGGCTGCACTGCGTCGGCACACACAACGCCGAATCAAACACAAAATCAAGTGCACTCAACATCAAGTACACTCAACATCGTCTTACCATCAACGCTTACCTTGTTAACTTGGAGTATGGGAAATTCGCATATGTACAAAACAAAATCACTGAAAAAACAAAAATAGCGTAAGGGTAAGGAAAATTAGTTAACGTTGGATAAAATGATGGTTAACATTATTACGAACTTGCAATCTTCTGATCTGTAGTCAGACGCGTTATCCATTGCGCCATATGTCCTGTCCGTATACTGAAAGATGCTACGACGACTGTATACAGACAATGCTAAATTCTGTTGACATGGGCAGGTAACTTTTTCGACAATTGTACGAAACGGTCCCAAAACCCTTATTTCAGGCCTTTTGTGTGACTCGGCGTTGTTCATTACGAACCATATATAGATAAGGATAACCTAGGGACTCACACCTTTCAGGAAAAAAAAGAATTTTTCAATTCGGTGCATCCGCTCGAAAGTTTTATTGCTATATGAACACACGTAATTAAATAAACATTTAGAATTTTATTAATAGTATTAATAGTAAATATTGAGTGTTCAAAGCAAAGTCGGCAAACAACTTGTTTCTAAATTTTTCTTGGTGCCTTCCGAGTTGATCTATTTTTTTTTTTTACTTTCTGGAACAAGTTGTTTGACGACTTTGTTTTGTACGCGCAATATTTACGGTAACTTAACATGCTTATAAATAAATAAATAAATAAATAAACTTAAGTTCTCTACCACCGTGAGACCAAAGTCGGAAAGTAGGAATTAAGAAGTCAGCGCCGCCCCACCCCCGAAGATGGGGCACTCTAATCTGCAAAAACGTGCCTATGCAGTTCCGTAGGCATTCCTCGGTAAGGGCGTCTCAGGCACTTAGCAACAAACTAACCCGTTCTCAAAGAGAGAAGGCAAAGTCTGGGATGTTGGACTTCCTAGAAATGTACAGAACAAATATCCCACCACAATCAACAGGGGCCAGATCACCACAGGAATTGTCTATTGATTTGGGGGCAAAGAATAAAACTTATATCCAAGTTAACGGGCGTATATCTTCAGTGCATAATATTTGAGAAAAAGAAATGAGATAAATTATTTATCATTGTACATAATTTTCAGAGCAGTTATGTTCAGGCCACTAAACTGCTATTTTACCAACAAATTTTCAGTTTTAGTTGATACACACAAACGACCTCTCTACCCCGCCACACACTTTTTTTAATATATAAAGATCTCCAGATGGGATTGGTTGTCGATGACAATCCTCCCAGCCAAAAAGCAACGCTATTCTTCGTGTCACTCAACGACATAGCAACTCTTAACTAAAACGATTTAAGGATAATATCTACCAGGTATCCGTGTTCAGCAGAGTGGCGCAGTGGAAGCGTGCTGGGCCCATAACCCAGAGGTCCGTAGATCGAAACTACGCTCTGCTAGGAATATATTTTATTTTTGATTATTAGTTAAATATGAAACATTCGATTTTTCAAGTGTTACGATCAATTTATAAAGATCATAGTCATGAAAGAACGTGACAAAAAACATGTTTTAGCATTTGATGTAGCTTTATGTAGTTCAATGCGAAATCGTTTCCATTATAAATCTGGTTAGTATTATGCGTCTAAAATTGAGAAAAGCAATGTTCACTCGGTTTCGTTATTAGATAAACATGACATCAGATAAAATTCAGTGGCCATTTTGTTTTGTTTCGACTAATTTGCATAATGCTGATACTTTTTCAATCGAGCTTTTATCAATTTTAGATGCATCATGCTAGCTGGATTTTAATGGAAATGATTTCTTATTCAGTAATATATATAAAAAAAACATGAACTTACTTTTAATGCATAAAACGATTTTCCAGGCGTTCTTTCATGACTGCTATTTTTATAAATTGCTTTTATTTATTTATTTTTATTTATTTATTTATTGTTATTTATGTATTTATTTATTTTTTATTTATTTTTTATTAATTTTTTTTTTTTTTTTTTTTTAGTTAATTTTAAGATCTGTCTCTATTTCCTTTCTCCACATTGCTCTTTATTCTTGTCACGAATGCCATCACCAAAAACCTGCACTGGACACTCCAATGTGCAGATGATGTTCTGTTCGCCTCAAAGTTGACGCAATTTGGTCTTCTACTTAACATCAAGATACGAAATATTTAAATAGCATCTATTTGTTCAATTTTTAGAGATGGGTTCAGTTTGCTACACAAGATACCTCGTGAGTTGGCATTTACCGAAGATTGCACGTACTCTCGGTAATTTAAAAATAACGGTAACTGTTAGTGTTGGCGACATTTTTGTTTTCTTATGGGCTAATCCTAAGCTACAGCTTGGTTCGCAATAACAGATTCTTGTATCACTATGCCACGATCACAGGCTTGGTTCAGATAAAATCTGCTTTTACAAAGATTTTTGTGCAGGCCGTCTGCCCGTCTCATCATTTGCCTTCCTCTCGGTCGATTCTCGACAACTTCTAATACGAAAGAAAGTTTCGCTACAGTATCGTTGTTGGCCCCTAAGCACATGTCCAGAGCACCTGCGCAGCTATCCCCTCATTTTGCTCTTGGATGTCCTCATTATAGATGTGGTTGAGGAGTGTAATTCCAGAAATCTAGCGGTGCATTTTGTTTTCTATAACGGCGATTCGTTGTCGACAAGCGCTCGAAGCTGCACAAAGCAACGCATATAAGAATAGTCCAGTAGATCTATGATTTTAAACGGTCGCTGATGTTTTTTAATTTTACTTTCAGCTAGAGCCCAAAATACGAAAACTCGGAAGTATAGAATTACATCCCTTTCCCAATATAAAACATGGCGTCTTATACACATGAAGAAGGTCGTGGGTTACATCGACCGAACGGTTTTTTTTTTTTCATAAGAGTTTAGAGGCAAAATGGGTCAGATAAGGCCGCCAAGAACTGATTTTTAAATACGACATACATATCTTTGAGATAAGAAACTGGCCTGGATTCCAAGAGGAACAAGAAAACGGAAACAGGAGAAAAGCAAAACGCAGAAAGATACGCGCGGTTTCATATCCAGAGTTAACGACAGGAAGGTTCACGGCGCTTTGAATCTGAGTTCAAAGGTCATCTAGAGTCAACGAAGCGAACCGAGAATGTCAAGAATGTTTTAGGTCAATACCTCTTGACCTTGAGTGACTGTTATAGTATAGAGTGCGGATACGAAATAACAGTTTTGAATGTAGGGCAGGGGAAATTGAAACCGATCTAGTGCCAGGGAATGGTCAGGTATGGGTTGGCGATTAATGCAAGAATTAATATTTCCTTTTTTTACGTTCTATCAACGATTTAAAAAGAATGTGTTAACGATAGCTGTTTTGCGTTCATAACATATCGTGTTTGTGTCGAAGCATGTATGGTTTCATATCGGACGAAAGACTGTCACGAAATGAGGTTCTTAGGTCTGTTTAATGTGGAACTTCAGAGCTAAACTTTCCGTAGAATTTTTCTTGGTTTACTATTCATTAAGCTCGCATATTTAAAAAAATATATATGGAAATCGCTCCAGACAAGGGATGAAGCCATTTGATGTAAGGAGTAAAAAATAAATATATGAATAAAATATTACGACTTGGTCAAAAAGTAGCCAATGATAATGTTAGATGTATAAATTCCGACCAAGAAAACAGCAATTCTTCCCTCTTTGTCAAAAATATCGCTTATGAAATGTGAGGATTAACGAAGAAAATAAGAGAACCGAGAGTTACGAGGTTGTTGAAAATAAACTGAAGGTCCACTTTTTACTCTCTTTAATTATATTTAAAATAATATAATTTACTAGCAAGCCGCCCGGCATTACCCGGTCATAAAATACGCTTACGATTTACTTTTTCCTTTGACGTTAATGCCGAAGCTATGAATACATGTTTGCTGCAAGGCTAAAAGGTAAACCATGAAACTATAGCTATTACATTATGCATGCACATTCGTAATGCCGTCCTTCGACAATCACCTGATAAATTCCATTTTTTTAATTTTCACATTTTTGTACCGATTTTTCACGGGTAAAACCAATGTATAAAGTTTCGCATGTGTTCGATTACCCTATATATTGCTTTTCATGTCTGCAAATTAAAAACTGACAGAGGAGTTTGGTAGGCAATTATTTTAAACAAATATATATCCGCATACATAAATATATATAGAAAGAGGTTTGTATTTACTATAACCTTTTTACGCAAATATTACGCAAGTGTAAATCAAGTAGAATATCTGCATATTACACGTAGTAGTTTACTAAGGATGATCATCCCATAAGAAACCCGAAAAAAAAAACTAATAGAGAATGAATTAAAATGAATGTTTAAAGGAATATGCAAATTAGCTAGACCTTTTGCAGATGAATGCAATTTCATGACCCATATATAGCAAAAGTTGTGCGTTTTTATAAAATAAGCAGAAAAAAGGTTCACCTGTTTTCTTCTTGGCCTCCGGGCCAAGATCTTTTTTCTCTTATCAAAGTGTAGCATTCGTTCCGGCAGATACTGCAATCAAAGACCATATGCGGGGGCAACCTCACATATTAGACCACTGCTCCTGAGCAATCAGTTTTGGTTAATGTAGGGGAAACCCTTCATACCAATTGTCACTATCCAGTTCTCTCTCGGGGGAGCTGGTCCCTCTCCCCTCACTCTCCACATTAAAAAACGGCCTTGTGCCTAATTTGCTTAGTAGGGAAGCAAATAAATTACTCATCCATAATATTAAGTTCAATATTGATTGAGATTGTCGGACTGACTTCCTCATCTTGGTTGTTATTGTCACAACGTTTCGGCAGTTTTGCCCTCCGGCCTTCGTGACAATAACAACCAAGATGAGGAAGTCAGTCCGACAATCTCAATCAATGAAAACACCTCATCTCAAAAATACAGACAATTACTATTAAGTTCAATAGTTTAGAATTTTATAGAAGCGTATACATGTTTTTGTTATGACGACTGAATGTATGCATTGCTGACCTGAAATGTCCATCCCTCTGATTAAGATATGACCGGTGTGAGACGTTAAGTAAGGTTTTTCATTAATAAATACAGAGGACGTTCCAAAAGTAATAGCTTCTATTTTTATATTCCGGCCGAACAGATGAAAGTGGATTGCAAATTGTTATGCTTACTGAACTTATGCACTCATTAACTAAAAGTTCTACTTCTCTGTTGCAAAATAATGATGGTGTGAGACTCTAAGAAGCCTGTCACGAATGTGCGTCAGAAACAGAGCTGCGTCATTGAATCCCTTTCAAAAGTGCATTAAAAATGATGATGACTGTATAAAAAAAAATTGATTCTTGAGCATTAAAAGTCGCTCGTTTTAATTGTAATACTCCTGTTTTCGTAGCTCATCAACTGTTCGAATCAAAAACAAAACATATAAAATGCTTTACTTTTGGAAGGACCTTGTTATATTGCCAAGAAAAAAGCCGACAATTAATACAAATAACGGGCATCCATATAAAAATCGAAATAAATGAAACATTGAGGAATATTAAGATCACCAGCTTGCAAGTGCTCACTTAATATGAACAAAGTTTTGTAAGTGAAAAATTGAGAAAAAAAAACGATAAGGATGTTGTATGAAAGCTGTGTTTGAAGGCTGTGTCAATGCAGTTTGTGGGAAACACTGTGGACACGGGTCAGTATATAAAAGAATAATAATAATATTAGAAGGACTTTTCAATAATTTTTAATTATATTTATTTATTCCCATAATGTGTCATACATGATGGTAGGTGCTGATGCCTTAATTTTCGAGAGTAGAATCTCCTCATCAGGGGAGATAGAAAAAGTCTGCAACTGTTCGGCGAGGCTTTTCTTTGTCTGTTTTATTTATTTATTTCCGGAATTTAGTGTAAAAGTCGGGTTGTCAAATCAATTTTAAGGATACAGGTTGTGATGAATATGTGTTTTGTTAACTGTTAGGGGTATTGTTAAGAAAAAAAAACGAAAATTTTAAGTAGGCATTGTTATATCTAAAGTGTTTATAAAAATATAAAAGTTATGTTTACTTAGTAAGTGTTCATTTATGCAAACTCGTATTTCGTCAAGGAAGATGCGTAAATAGTCACACGGCTTAGAGATATGCATGTCAATATGTTGTTCACACTATAAATAAAAGCGTATATAATAAGCACTGTAGCACTGTTTATGTGTGTTGGTTTACCTCGTTCTTGGAAGTCTGTGTACAGATGTGAGTAGCAATTCGCTTCTGGTCCCTGATTCAGGCAAATATGTAAGGATATGTGTGCGCAATCAAGAAAGCTTGTATGTGAGTGATTGATGATTCCTTCTCGCCTCCCCCGGTCAATAGCACGGAAGCTGTTGCGTATACATTCTTGGTTTCCTCGATGCGACCAACTTGAAAATTCTGGAGAAATCTAGTGCTTTACATAGACTTGGCCAATTTGTTTGAGGAGCTTCATACAATTTTCATTTGTTGTAAAATATTTTGAGTCAACACGTTCCTGTGAAAACTAATTTGCTTTTTTCGTTATATTTCACTAGTTACCCAACCTTTGAAAATAGCAACCTCAGATTATATATATATATATATATATATATATATATATATATATATATATATATATATATATATATATATTGTATATATATATATATTGTATATATATATATATATATATATTGTATATATATATATATATTGTATATATATATATATATATATTGTATATATATATTGTATATATATATATATATATTGTATATATATATATATTGTATATATATATATATTGTATATATATGTATTGTATATATATATATTGTATATATATATATATATATTGTATATATATATATTGTATATATATATATATATTGTATATATATACATATATACTGTATATATATATATATATATATATATATATATATATATACTGTATGTGTGTGTGTGTGTGCATGTGTGTGTATACTGACATGAATACCTGGCGTTACCCGGGTGGACACAAAAATCGGTTTGGACAGAGCTGCTATAGTAAGAATATTGAGCAACCACCCCAGAAAAGAACGGAAGAAATAGGTTACAACCTGTACCCCCACTTCAAATAATGAAGCAAAGCAACTTTTGTTTCAATAAAAATAGCAGCGATTGCCGGTGCGACCGCAAAAAAGAATTAAAAATTAGCCGCGTAGGCAAGCTCGAAAGTGAAACGCGAAAGAAAGAGGTAAGTTATGAACGCTTTTGCCAACCGTACTACGACGACTTAGTACGTTATGACTACGGAAAAATAACGTTTATAAACATAAACGCGTAAGTGACTTTCAAAAAACGGCGTCGCAAAAAGTGCCCCCTCCCTTGCAAAAAATGGTCCAGTTTACCAAAACAGAATTAATCATTTTTTCTCGTGTAATGAATCGCTCTTTCATATTCGGTTTCAAGCCGGCCCGATGCGGACCTCCGTTTTAGACTTCCGGTTTCCAAAGAATTTATGTCGATAATTATAAAGAAAAAAATCGATGTTTAAGATCTTTATTTTTTAAAAATAAAAATCTATGTCCAAATATCGATGTCCAAATAAATTAAATTAAATATATGATCTATCTAAATCAAATTTAAATAACAATCTTAAATAAAACACCTGAAATAATTGTCATGCTATAAATGCCAACTAACATACAGCTATTTAGTAAAATCGATTTTCCTTAATGTAATATGCAAATGAGTTTACCTCTTATTCGGAAAATATTCAAGAATCATACTATATATAGAGATAAATGAAATAGGGTATTTATGGACATCTTGTATATATTAATCAAATTGTGAACAAACAAACAAACAGACGGAAAGAAATGCAAATATATATAGATAAGGAACTTTGTGTGTGTGAGTTCGTTACCTATAAATTAAAAAACGGCTGGGCCGATTTTTTAAGAAAACTTTCACACAAATGTACTTCAAGTGTCTGACAGTGTTCTTCAGTAGGTTTTGTATCGGCATGTCTTCGATAAGTATCGATAATCGATAATTGAACAAATCCCATGAAAGAAAAGACAGGCGATTATAACTAAAGTTAACGCCTTATACAACCTAACATCACGAATATATTTGAGAAGTTTTATTACCTCACAAGCAGAAAGGCAGGACATATAAAATCAACAATAGTTTCTTTGATATGACAGGAGCGCCTTCGAAATGAATATATCTGTTTAGAGTACAATTGAAGCATGATACTTGACTTTTGCATTTTAAACTTTAATTCAAGCAATTATATATTGATATAAATAATTTTATATACTTTATAAAATTAACAGTAGATTCTCAACAGTGCAACGTAGACAACAATATTGTGGACTAAATCACTGCAGGAGAGCATGTGAAGCATACTGCAGGTGCTCTGTGATGGTCCCCAAGTAAAGCAGGGAGTTATTCGATTTGATTGATAGATGACCGATTCTATCGATTTCGATCACAGTAAAACATCGAAGAGTAACATATTCCTTAATCATCATTCATTCCCGGGTAACATCGGATGTCCGTGCTAGTATATATATATATACATATATATATATATATATATATATATATATATATATATATATATATATATATAGTAAGATGATTGATAATTTATAATTAAAATTAAAAATTAAAAATAGGTTTCATAAGGAAAAACACAACAAAGTCAATAAATTGTACGATCGTTTCGGAAACGATGTTTTCATTGAGATAGACATTAAGTCATGGACAATAATTTTAACATATAGTTTTTTGAAACAAAGTCTCCTCATCAGCAAAAATATTGGGTGTTTTTTTTTAAGACACCAAAAATAAACCTAGCATTTTTTAAGTAAGGCAGATGTATCTTATAATGGTTTGCCTTTTAAAATTCGTAAGTATTATCGTCAAAGCATTCATTTGGATGATAAATGTAGCTTATGAATGCTTGAAGATTTACAAAGGGAACGCCAATGGAATAATTCTATCGGTTTGAATTCGTTAGTAACGCCGAATTTTCAATTTTAATACTTACGAATTTTAAAAGGCGAACCATTATAAGATAGATCGGCCTTACTTAAAAATGCAAGGTTTATTTTTGGTGTCATTTTTTAAACGATCGTACAATTTATTGACTTGGTTGTGTTCCTTCTTATGACACCGATTTTAAATTTTTAATGTTAATTATAAATTATCAATCATCTTACTAAATATTAAAATAGCTCTAGGATATATATATATATATATATATATATATATATATATATATATATATATATATGCTTATTGAGCTTATTATATAACTGCATTACAACGAGCACTGTTTTTTTTTTGTATTTTAATTATTTTAATTAAATTAGTGATTGTACTATTACATTAAAATACACTCTACTCTTTAGACTCATGCTCTAATCCCCTTTAAATTTTTAATTATATATATATATCTATATCTATATCTATATCTATATATATATATATATATATATATATATATATATATATATATAAAGCAGAATGTGTGTGTGTGTGTGTGTGTGTGTGTGTGTGTGTGTGTGTGTGTGTGTGTGTGTGGTCACGAATATGCTCCTATATGGTTGACTATTGCAAAAAAAATACATACATTTATATAATTTATTTATTCATATAATAGTAGAAGATGCATCGAGACACAGGAATGGGTATGTTTGATCTGGAAGCACGGTGGTTCATTAAAATTGTGGGGTCTGCGTTCGCGCCTGTTCCACAAAGTATGGAAATAAAAAATTAAAAAATTAAAAAAAACGTTTACAAGTGTTTTTGATATAGATGTAAATAAGAATACTTTCATAAGTATGTTTTAACTTAAATAGGGATGGTATAATAAAATTGTGGGGTCTGCGTTCGCGCCTGGCGTCCATAGAATGGAAATAGGCACAAACTTTTATAAAGACTTTTCATATCTATCTGTGTAAGTATACTTTGATAATTATGTTCTAGTTTAGAGAAGTATGGTATAATAAAATTATGGGGTGTTCGTTCGCACCTGACCTCCATAGAATGGAAATATGTCACAAAGTTTAACAAGGTTTTTTAATATAGATCCACAGAATATTGTGATAAGTATTTCAGTGTGAATAGGTATGGTATAATAAATTATGGGGTTTATCTATTTTATTTTTACTTTCATCATATTTTGCTTTGGTTTTGATACCTCCAAATTCGAAGCTATCTCTTTACAACCTTTCATTTTCATAACCTATCATACTTTCATAAATCAGAGTCCATTTTCTGTAGGCTGTTTTTGAACCCAGTCAACGACGGGCACTTTTGCTAGTATATATATATATATATATATATATATATATATATATATATATATATATATATATATATATATATATATATATATATATATATATATATATATATAAGCTTCCTTCAGTCTTGACAGACTATGGATACCTACTGTAAGGGTGTCTGCGCGTGGAATTTTTGTGGCAAGAGTTGCGTAATCCTCAACCAGACCTCTCTCTCCTGAAGCCTATATTTTTTCGTCTGGACGCGCGCACCTATGTACATAGATCTACATGCACACACGCAAATATACACACACATAATACTTCTTACTAGATACGTACGTATAAATATCCGTACGTCTATTTTTTTTCTATGGTAAAAAAAAAACGTGTAATTAATATACAAAAACAATCAACACACGCTTACATGCGGAGGCACATAGATACTCATTAACACGCTTAGCTACTACTGAACGTATTCTCTTTACAAACGCTTCCTGTAGGTAGTGGCTTACAATGCCAATCCCAACAGCAGTAAAGCGAAGCGATATATCCACTTAAACAAATAAATAAATAAAAAAACAACAATTTAGTTATAATATCGTCCATTAGTCTGTGTGAAGCAGAGTGGCGCAGTGGAAGCGTGCTGGGCCCATAACCCAGAGGTCCGTAGATCGAAACTACGCTCTGCTAGTGAAGTATTTTATTTTAAATATATAACAATATATGTAAAAGTGTGTACGGAATTATGCGTTCGGTTTTTAATGTCAGGAAAAGCAAGATTCCATAAAGGCAATGGTAGTACGTGAAACTTCGAGTTCGGACAAAAATAAAAAATACTTCTTCACTGTCGCTTGATTTCTCCCTCATTGATCAAAGACCGAATGTATAATAATAAAAGAGATAATACACTTTGATTTTGACCAAAAAGCTTATTTTTGAGTAATCATTATTTTTGCCGACTCTTATCATCATCTACATAGGTCCTATTTACAATACCTCTCCACGAGAGAAAGTTAGACACCAGGGTCGATTTTTAATGTGGAAAAAAGGAACGAAAACAACAATTTTCTCAGTCGTGAAAGATTTCTCTTCCACTGAGAGAGACCTAGATACTGAAGTGTAGCATCTGAAGAACAGATCCTCATCTTCATAATAGTTTTTGCTTTACTACGTTTCAGTCAACTAATCCTCTAGGCTTCCTGTGATTAACGATGGGTGACGGAGTAGGAATCCTGCGTCTTATAACTGTTACTCAATAATTACTGCCTTCCATAGTTGTTGTTGTCTCACCAGGTTTTGTCCAAAAAATCCTCTGGCCTGCTTAAGTAAGGATTGAAACCGCTATCTTCAGACAATACTCACCTGGAACAGTAGAGGCTGAACGCCTCTATCCATTGCGCCACGGACTCCTGAATCAATAATACTATAAGACGGCATTCCTATTCTGTTGCAATTAATAATCTGAGGGAGGTCAGAGGATGAGTTGGCCAACACTTGGCAAAATTAAAGTCGTCGGGACAAGATCACAGTGTAGTATCTGTTCTGATGCTACACTGCACCTTTTCTGTCCTCGGTTAGCGAAAGACAAATCCATCATGGCTGAGGCGATTTTTATTTTTGTTCTTATCCAAAGTGCCCCATATTGAGGAGTTGGATTTTTCCCATATTAAAAACCGACCTTGTGTCTTACTCTGCCCTCGTGGGGAGGCAAGTAAATATGAACAACATATACTCAAGCCCGATGTACTGTTCATAACTTTTTGTGCATATGTATTATACCTAAAATTTGCGGAGGAGTTTGGTAGAATCTGCAAAGGGCTTTCAACTTTTCATTTCAAAAGATTTTACCTTTGCGGTCTTTACCAAATTACTCAGCCAATTTTGGGTCTAAACATTTGAAATTTTACATAAAGAGTATTCAGACATGCAGCAAGATTTTAATCCGTTTTTGGGCGAAATTTTGGCTGCCAAAAGGTCACAGTTAAAAGAGTTGGCCTTTGCAGGTTCTACCAAACTCCTCCGCCAATTTTGCGACTAAGCACTTGAAATTTTAGATGTAGATTACTTGGATATGGGTCAAACATTTTAATTTAATTTGAGCCCAAAACAATAAATGTTTAGGGGTCAAAATTTTTTTTTTTTAAATTGACGTCTACGGTCTCTACTAACTTTTATCTATGGTAGTTAAGAAAGTCTGTTATATAGAAAGGCATGACCGTACATATTCACACTTTTTAATATATACATATGCACATACAGTTACGAACAGTACATAGGGCCCGAGCAAAGCCGAGCAAAGCCGAGCAAAGCCGGGTGGAACTACTATATCTATAAAAGTGAGAAAGTCTCTGTGCGTGTGTGTATCCAGTGTGTCTGTGTACATTTTCCTACCTAATAACTCTGTCAATTTTCTGTCTACATACTCGAGATTTGACATATGGGGTATTGAGATGTGGGAAAATCTTTTTACTCGGGCTTTGGACAGAAAATTAACTTTTAAGGGGTCAAAGTTCAAAAGATTTTACCTTTGCAATGTCTAGCAAACTATTAAGCCAGTTTTGGGTCTAAACATGTGAAATTTTACATAAAGGGTATTCGGACTTTCAGCAAGCTTTTTATCAGTTTGGGGGCGAAAATTTCGCTGGCAAGAGGTCAAAGTTGAAAGTGTTGACCTTTGCAGATTCTACGAAACTCCTCCGCCAATTTTGCGTCTAAACACTTGAAATTTTAGGTGTAGGTTACTTGGACACGGGTCAAATATTTTGATTCAATTTGAGCCAAAAACAATAAATATAATGGGGTCAAAATTAGGGTTAAATATAGGGTCAAATTTTTTTTTAATTTTTAAAATTGCGGTCTCTACCAACTTTTCTTTATGGTAGTTAAGAAAGTTTATTATATAGAAAGGCATTACCGTACATATTACAATTTTTTAATATATACACATGAAGTTATGAACAGTACATAGGGCCCGAGTATATGTTGTTCATATTTACTTGCCTCCCCACGAGGGCAGAGTAAGACACAAGGTCGGTTTTTGATAAGGGGGAAATCCAGCTCCCCAGTATGGGGCACTTTTGGATAGAACAAAAATAAAAATCGCCTCAGTCAGTGAAGGATTTTTCCTTCACTGACTGAGGACAGCAAAAGGTGAAGTGTAGCATCAGAACAGATACTACACTGTGATCTTGTCCCGACAACTGTTGTTCGCCACGTTTTGGCCAACTCATCCTCTGACCTTCCTCAGATGATTAACCGCAACGGAATAGGAATGCTGAGTCTTGTAACCGTATCCCCAATAATTATTACTTTCAGGGCCAGTGGTACAATGGATAGAGACGTTGAATCTCGGCGGTTCCAGGTGAGTATTGTGTGAAGATAGCGGTTTCAATCCTTACCTAAGTAGGCCAGAGGATTTCTTGGACAAAACCTAGTGAGACAACAACAACAACAACTATGGAAGGCAGTAATTACTGGGGGTACAGTTATAAGACTCAGGATGCCTACCCCGTCACGGTTAATCACAAGAAGTTTAAAAGATTAGTTGGTTGAAACGTAGTAAAGCAAAAACAACTATGAAGATGAGGATCTGTTCTTCAGATGCTACACTTCAGTATCTAGTTCTCTCTCAGTGGAAGAGAAATCCTTCACGACTGAGAAAATTATTGTTTTTTGTTCCTTTTTTCCTTTTTTTCCCCCGTTAAAAAAACGACCCTGGTGTCCAACTCTGTCCCGTGGTGAGACATTGTAAATAGAAACTATGTAGATGACGATAACAGTCGGCAAAAAGAATGATTGCTCAAAAATTAGCTTTTTGGATACAATCAAAGTGTATTATCTGTTTTATAATTATACATTCGGTCTTTGATCAATGAAGGAGAAATCAAGCGAGAGTGAAGCATTTTTTTTTAATCTTTGTCCCAACTCGAAGTTTCACGTTATACTATTGCCTTTATGGAATTTTACTTTTCCTAACATTAAAAACCGAACGCATTATTTTGTACATTAAAACTGTTACAAATTTAAAATAAAACATCTTGCTAGCAGAGCGTAGTTTCGATCTACGGACCTCTGGGTTATGGGCCCAGCACGCTTCCACTGCGCCACTCTGCTTCACACAGACTAATGGACGATATTATAACTAAATTGTTGTTTTTCTTTTCTTTTTTTTTTTTTTTTTGCTTAAGTGGATATGTCGCTTCGCTTTACTGGTGTTGGGATTGGCATTGTAAGCCGTTACATACAGAAAGCGTTTGTAAAGAGAGTTAAACGTGTTGATGTGTATCTATGTGCCTCCGCGTGTAAGCGTGTGTTGATTGTTTTTGTATATTTATAAAACTTTTTTTTTTACTATAGAAAAAAATAGACGTACGGATATTTATACGTACGTATCTAGTAAGAAGTATTATGTGTGCGTGTGTGTGTGTGTGTGTGTGTGTGTGTGTGTGTGTGTGTGTGTGTGTGTGTGTGTGTGTGTGTAGAATTATGTACATAGGTTCGCGCGTCCAGACGAAGATGTATAGACTTCAGGGGAGGTCTGATTGATTATTGCGCAACTCTTGCCACAAACATTTACCGCGCGGACACCCTTACAGTAGGTATCGTTAGTCTGTCAAGACTGGAGGAAGCTACAATATATATATATATATATATATATATATATATATATATATATATATATATATATATACTAGCAGAGCTACCCGACGGTGCCCGGGAGTGAGGGATGATTAACGAATGGGTCACCTCTTCGATATTTCCATCGTATATGTCATCGATACAATCGATACAATCGGTCATCTATCAATCAAATCGAATAATGCCCTGCTTTACTTGGGGACCATCACAAAGCGCCTGCAGTATGCTTCACATGCTCTCCTGTAGTGATTTAGTCCACGATATTGTTGTCTACGTTGCACTGTAGAGAATCTACTGTTAATTTTATAAAATTATTTTTATTAATATATAATTGCTTGAATTAAAGTTTAAAATGCAAAAGTCAGGTGTCATGGTCCAGTTGTGCTCTAAACAGAAGTATTCATTTCGAATGCGCTCCTGTCATATCAAAGAAACTATTGCTGATTTTATGTGTCCTGCCTTTCTGCTTGTGAGGTAATGAAACTTCTCAAACGTACTTTTGATGTGAGGCTGTATAAGTTAATTAAATTTAACTTATATATACAAGATGGCCACTAATATCCTGCTTCATTTATTTCTATAAATAGTATAATTCTTGTATTATTTTACGAATAAGACATGATCTTATCTGCATATTGCATTAAGAAAAATCGATTTTACTAAATACCTAAATGTTAATAACTGTTTATACGAGATAATTTTTTAAAGTGTTCTATTTAAGATTGTTATTTAAACTTGATTTAGATAGATAATATATTTAGTTTAATTTCTTTTTAATTATTATTACCGACATCGATATTTTTAGAAACCAAAAGTCTTAAAAATCGGTTTTTGTCTTTATAATTACAGACATAGATTCTTTAGAAACCGGAAGTCTCAAACGTCGGTCCGCATCGGGCCGGGTGGAAACCGAATCTGAAAAAGCGATACATTGGGCGCATAATACATGAGAATAAAAAAAGAAGATTAATTCTGTGATAGTAAACTAGACCATTTCTTGCAAGGGGAGTAGGGCCACTTTTCCCGACGACGTTTTTTTTTTTTTTTTTTTTTTGGAGTCATTTTCGCGTTTATATTTATAAAAGTTATTATTTCGTCGTCGTAGTATGGTTAGCAAAATCGTTTATCATTTACCGCTTTCTTTCGTGTTTCAGTTTCGAGCCTTCCTACGCGGTTACTTTTTTTTTTTATCCTTTTTTTGCGGTCGCACCGGCAATCGTTGCTAGTTTTATTGAAGCAAAAGTTGCTTTGTTTCATTTTTTGAAGTGGGGGTCCAGACACGCACATGTCTATCTATCTATCTATCTATCTATATACTGTATATATATATATATATATATATATATATATATATATATATATATATATACACAAATATATATACAGTATATATATATATATATATATATATATATATATATACAGTGCATATATACAGTATATATATGCAGTTGTGTGTGCATGAGTGTATCTGCATATAAATGTGTAATACAGTATATATATATATATATATATATATATATATATATATATATATATATATATATATATATATATATATATATACTAGCAAAAGTACCCGCCGTTGACTGGGTTCAAAAGCAGCCTACAAAAAATGGACTCTCATTTATGAAAGTATGATAAGTTGTGAAAAGGAAGAGTTGTAAAGAGATAGCTTCGAATTTGGGGGTATCAAAACCAAAGCAAAATATGATGAAAGTAAAAATATAAAATAGATAAACCCCATAATTTAATATACTATACCTGTTCACACTGAAACACTTATCACAATATTCTGTGGATCTATATTAAAAAACCTTGTGGCATATTTCCATTCTATGGAGGTCAGGCGCGAACGAACACCCCATAATTTTATTATACCATATTTCTACAAACTGAAACATAATTTTCAAAGTATACTTACGCAGATAGATATGAAAAGTCTTTATCAAAGTTTGGGCCTATTTCCATTCTATGGAGGCCAGGCGCGAACGCAGATCCCACAATTTTATTATACCATCCCTACTTAAGTTAAAACATACTTATCAAAGTATTATTATGTACATCTATATAAAAAACACTTGTAAACGATTTTTTTCATTTTTTATTTCCATACTTTGTGGAACAGGCGCGGACGCAGACCCCATAATTTTAATAAACCACCGTTCTGCTAGATCAAACATACCCATTCCTGTGTCTCAATACATCTTCTATCATTATATGTAATCAGTTTTTTAGCAATAGTCAACCATATAGGAGCCTATTCGTTACCAGACACACACACACACACACACACACACACACACACACACACACACACACACACACACACACAGACATTTAGCTTTATATTATTGATATACACAGTACATATATATATATATACATATACAGTGTATATATATATATATGGTAAGTTATAAAATATATATGGCGATTAAGCTAAACTGAATATTCCGCGTTTCATCCACTCTAGGTAAATACTTAAGGTTTACGCATAAATTTATACTTTCGTATATTAATTTTATGTGAGTAAATGAAGTAGTTATATATATATATATATATATATATATATATATATATATATATATATATATATATATATATATATATATATATATATATATACGAGTAGTTCTTGGAAAGAAACTACTCTATATATAAAACAGTGACTGTATCGTTGCAGTTTCCTAGATGCCAATCCATTGAAACTGCGTTGTTTATGAAAAAATGCTAAATGACAAGCAGAACGTAATTATAGTTTATTTATTTATACAAACATTATTGGCTACAAATGTGCATACATGTTTCTGTTGTGACTTTTTCAGGCCTACACAAAATTTTCATTTATCCTTATTTTATGCAAAAAATTTTCTATTTGAAGAAATAATAAAGAACAGAAAAGATCGAAATAGAAGAAAAAGAAAAAAGGGTTTGATGGATAAAGGGGAATGGGACTGTGTGCTTGAAATCTGGGAGGTAAACATCTTAAGCACCAAATTCTTTCGCCATCTTTTATTATCTCCCTTTTATTTTCGTATTCTTTGATGTTTATTTATGCCTGGGGTGTCGATTTTGGGGATGGTCAGGGTCCATTTTCGCCATATGCTTAAACTCTTGATCTCACTAGGTGACCTCACTCTATAACCGTACTTCTGATCGTGCCCCCTTTTTTTTTTCTCATAATCCCATTCCTTCTTATAAACACAAGTGTATATATATATATATATATATATATATATATATATATATATATATTACTGCAAAATTTCATATGCCTACACCACAGATGTGCACACACACACACACACACACAAACACATATATATATATATATATACATATATATATATATATATATATATATATATATATATATATATATATGCATATATTAATATACACACCTGTATGTATATATGCATATACGCGTATGCATACACAAGCATATGCCACCAAAGTCGATATCCCCAGATACTCACACAATATTCTTTCTTACATTTTTTAATAAACCCTTAACTATTTAAAATCAAATTTCCTGTTAATTAATTCGATAAAATTCAGAAAAAAATCACTTTATTTTACTTATTAATTTGGTCTTACATTAATTTAGTATTTATTTAGATCATATTCCAACTTTATCAATATAGACTTACCTATCTACACCCACCTCAAAATACATACCTTTATAAGCGAACACACACACACACATACCACACACACACACACACACACACCCACATCCCCCCACCCACACACATCGTGGGGTCCCGATTTCGAATCTTGCTAGATGCAGCCACTCTGATGAGTCGTAGACGACGAAACACGTGTCAGTGGATAATTATATTTTAAAAACAATATATATGCCGCTCCCCATATGGGGGTACCGTCTTAGTTAAAGGGAAAATTATTCCCAACTTGCATTTAGGTAAAAATGCACTTTCGTAAGTAATTGAATTAAAAACGTATCGCAAAAAACAAAAACAAATAACATATATATATATATATATATATATATATATATATATATATATAATAGTGTTGGGACGATTAATCAGAATCGGAAATCGCAATTGTTGGAATATTTTAGGATATAGGAATCGGTATCGAAATCGGAAAAAATTGTACCGATTTTCCGATGCCAAAACGATTCTTTTAGTTGTCTTTTTTATCTGATTTTGTTTAAAGCTAAATCTTTCATTGCTGGTAATAATGATAAAATAATAAATATTTGTTGATTTTAAACAATCAGTTAAGCTAAAACCGATAGATCGTCCCTCACATTTAGGAAAATATTTGCATATTTAACATGTGTATTTTTACGGTAATCAGAAAAAAAATACAACTGTTATAGTTAAATATATAGAGATGTATAAAGAATCTGAATCGATTATTGTATCAGAATCGGTAATTGTATCGGAATCAGGAAAAATAATGGAATCGTCCCATCACTAATATATATATATATATATATATATATATATATATATATATATATATATTCCAGGTTGAAAAATATTCAAAAAATCAGATTATCGGAATTCAATTCAATGATTATAATCTTTTGAGCACTATATATGGCTATATACACGGTTTTTGCAGTTTAAACGTTAACATATAAATATTTTGTCAACAATGTTTGATAATAATAACAAAATCAATATTAAAATACATATATATATATATATATATATATATATATATATATATATGCAGATACACTCATGCACACACAACAGATATGAACACATGTTCATATACACTCATGAGCAAAAAAATGGGCCAAGAATGAAAGAAGGATGAAATCGATTTTTCAATATTTTTCCATGAATTTTTGTTAATTTTTACTTAAAATTTCTATTTTGCAGATCATTATTATTATAGCATATACTACTAAGTGGAAAAATTAATCCTAAAAATGGTAAGACCGCATTTTGGCGAGGATATAAAAAACCGAATTGCAGGATTAAGGCACTCTAAAATGACTTACAAGCAGATTTTGGATATTTTAAGAAAAGAAAATGTGAAAACATCTCTTTCTGTAGTGAAGCGAATTGGTCAAAGGTTCGAAGTCGAATGCTTGGTAAAAGGGAAATCTGGATCTGGTCGCCCTAGAGCATCCACTTTGAAGGACGATTACAGGCTTAAATTAACTGTTTTGAAGGATTGAAAGAAAACCTATGTTGACCATAGCAAAAGAATTCAAAACAGGGGCTGAAAATTCTCCTTCTAGATATACAATATCTAGACGAATGAAAGAAATGGGATTTTTCTCTAAAAGGTGTGCAAAGAAGCCATTTTTATCTAAGAAGAACATCAATGATAGAAAGATTTTTCTCATGCTATGGCAAGAAAGATACAGACTGGTTCGGGAATGTTTTCTGGTTAGATAAATCAAGATTTTGTCTTGTTAGTGATGCTCCTGATGCTCCCGAACGGTGCAATCGAAGAACTGGAGAAAGATTTTTGTCAAGTTGCATAAAAATGAGAATTAAACACGGGAATGGAGGGATAATGGTATGGGGAACTTTTACTGCAGCAGGAGTTGGGGAACTTATTAGATGTGAGAAGTCAATCAATACAAAGGAATATATTCGAATATTAAAAACAGGATAGTTACTAATTATCCAGAAGCTGAGAATATCCCAGAACATTATTTTTCAACATGATAATGCCCCTGCACACACTGCTAAAGTCACAAAACATGGTTTTCTGATAATTCAATTGATGTGATGTTTTGGCCAGGTCAAACCCCCGACTTAAACCCAATTGAGAATATTTGGTCCCTAATATATCGTGCATTGACTGAAAAACTTTTTCGAACAATGACAAACTGTGGGAAGCTGTGGGAAGCTGTGCAAAGCGAATGGAATAGCATCTCCTTTTCACAATGTTTCACTTTGGTTGAAAGCATGTCTAAAAGGATTGATCTTTTAAAGAAATCAAAAGGGAATGCGGTTCCATGCTAAGCATTTATTAAAGTAAATGTCTTATTCTGTGTTATTAGTCTCGTTTAAGTTTCCTTGTTCAATTGTTCTTTGTTCAATATAGCTTTTAGTGCAATAAAATATATAAAATTTGTTTGGCCCATTTCTTTTTTTTTTGCTCACGAATATACACTCGCTATTTTCCATCAATTTAACAATAAGTTGATTAATATTTTAAGAATGGTTATTTCTGTATATCGCGTCAATTTTGGTAACAGCGTATTATTGTAAAGTTTACACGTGAATCTCGAATTGCAATTTCATTAAATTGAGAATAAATTTTACAATTACATTTTAAAATTAAAATTACAATCGGAATTATTATTATTATTATTATTATTATTAATAATAATAATAATAATAATAATAATAATAATAATAATAATAATAATAATACTAATACTATTATTATTGATTCACTGACTTAGTCGGATTTGGATCTTAGAATTCACCCTTGTCTGTTCGTCTGTTTGTCTGTTCATTCCCAAAATTATCAATAACTACTCATTTCATTTTTCTGAAATTTTGCATGAAGTTACAACTACCCGAGGGAGGAAATGTAGCATTCTTGGATTTTTGATAAACATTTTAGTTGCGTTCCCAGAGGGTCAAAAGCAGTCAAGATGACCAAAAATAAGGACATAGAATCTTTTCTGAGCATAAGATTTTGCTGAAAATTATTCAAAATCAAGACTATGTGGATATACATCTGGAAATATTTGACCTGGGAAAATTTTGGTTGCTTCCTCAGGAGGGTCAAAAGGGGTCCAAATGGGCAAAAATAGCACTTTTGAGGACATAGAATATCTTCTGATCATTTGATTTTTTCTGAAAATTACCCAAAAGCAAGACCACATCGGGAAACATAATATTTTATCCTGGGAAAATTTTAGTTTCGTCCTCCAGAGGGGGGGGCAAAATGGATGAAAATGGTGATTTTTAATCCAAAATGGGCAAAAATAGCACATTTCGGGACATAGAATCGTTTCCAACCATTAGATTTTGCTGAAAATTACCCAACAGCAAGACTACATGATATACATCTGAAAACATAATATTTGATCCCGGGAAAATTCTAGTTGCGTTCCAAGGGGGTTAAAAGCGGTCATAATTGCCAAAATAGCACTTTTTGGTACATAGAATCTTTTCTGATCATTAGATTTTGCTGAAAATTACTCAAAAGTAAGGCCACATGGATATCCATCTGGAAATGTAATATTTGACCCAGGAAAAATTATGGTTTCGTCCCCAGGGAGTAAAAAGGGGTTTAAAAAAACGTGGATTTTTTCAAATCAAAATGAAAAATTCTGTTTGTTTTTTTTTTCCTGTCTCAGAGAAAACTTTTACGTTGTTTATTTATTTATTTTTTTTAATATTTTACTTGCCTCTCTCACAAGGGCAGGTTAGACACAAGATCGGTTATTAATGTGGGGAAAATCTTGCTCCACAAAAAGGGGCACTCTGGATAGGAACAAAAATAAAAAATTGCCTCAGTCTAGAAGGATATTATTTTCTACGTTGAATTTGAACGTAAATTGTTTTTTGCACTTATGCATTATACGGACGGCGCCAATTTTAGAGGCAATAACTTCAATTTCTTCTCGGAATAGTTACAAAACACCTCCTACTAACATTAAAAAAGAGCATCACGCTTAACCTTTACATTTATCCATTGAATTGTTTTCTCGTCTAAATTTAATAAAACAGAATTTCTTCTTGGTCAAATAACACACAAAATAAATACGTGAAAAAATACTTGCAAACCAAAAGTGATTGTTTAAAAATGTATCCAAATATATTGTCAAATCATTTATTAAAAAATACATTTTTTTAATTAAAGCAACATTACTTACCTTTTTGGCTAGGAGCAAAGTGTAGTATCTGTTCTGATACTACACATCCTCTTTTCTGTCCTCAGTCAGTGGAGAAGAAATCCTTCTAAACTGAAGCAATTTTTATATTTGTTCCTATCCCACATTAAAAACCGACTTTGAGTTTAACTCTGTTCTTGCAGGGAGGCTAGTAAATAGGAACATTGCCTTTTTTTTTCAAACAATTTAACGGAAACTCGTCATAAGAAACTCGTCATAAGAAACTCATCATAAGAAACTCGTCATAAGAAACTCGTCATAAGAAACTCGTCATAAGAAACTCATCATAAGAAACTCGTCATAAAAAACTCATCATAAGAAACTCGTCATAAGAAACTCGTCATAAGAAACTCGTCATAAGAAACTCATCATAAGAAACTCGTCAGAAGAAACTCGTCAGAAGAAACTCGTCATAAGAAACTCGTCATAAGAAACTCATCATAAGAAACTCGTCATAAGAAACTCATCATAAGAAACTCGTCATAAGAAACTCATCATAAGAAACTCGTCATAAGAAACTCGTCATAAGAAACTCGTCAGAAGAAACTCGTCAGAAGAAACTCATCATAAGAAACTCGTCATAAGAAACTCATCATAAGAAACTCGTCATAAGAAACTCATCATAAGAAACTCGTCATAAGAAACTCATCATAAGAAACTCGTCATAAGAAACTCATCATAAGAAACTCGTCATAAGAAACTCGTCATAAGAAACTCATCATAAGAAACTCATCATAAGAAACTCGTCATAAGAAACTCATCATAAGAAACTCATCATAAGAAACTCATCATAAGAAACTCGTCATAAGAAACTCATCATAAGAAACTCATCATAAGAAACTCATCATAAGAAACTCGTCATAAGAAACTCGTCATGAGAAACTCATCATAAGAAACTCGTCATAAGAAACTCATCATAAGAAACTCGTCATAAGAAACTCGTCATAAGAAACTCATCATAAGAAACTCGTCATAAGAAACTCATCATAAGAAACTCGTCATAAGAAACTCATCATAAGAAACTCGTCATAAGAAACTCATCGTAAGAAAATAGAATTTTCATAGATATTAAAGCAACATTGTGTTTTTTTTTTCAATCAATTTTAAAGCATTTTTTTTTTTTTAACTGAAGCACCATTGGATTTTTTTTTTCAAAAAATTTAACGAAAAAAAAACTCGCTGCAAGAGAAAGATAGAATTTTAATAAAATATTGTTTGAATTAAAGTAAAACTATAGCAAAAATATGGTATGTATTCATCGGACTACTGTTCTCATCTTGAGTGTGATTTTCACAACGTTTCGGTCGATATAACCTCCGACCTTCTTCAGGTGTATCTTGTCGAACTCGGGAATGTTTCTGTTGGACTTGGGAGTTACGACGGAATTTTGAGCGGAACCCTTTATTTACTTCACGGGGGTAGCGTGCTCTTGTTCCATCAGCCATGACTGGATAGAGGTCCTAAGTAATTCGCAAATGTATTTTTCAGTCGCCCACACTGAGGATTGAACCTTGAAGAGAATATCACTTTTACAATCGATTTTTCCCAGTACTCTAACCACTGTGCCACCGATCCTTGCGGGATAGTCTTAATAATAGTCACTGCTGATGAAGATTGAAAAGTTGCACCCTCTATCGGTCATTCAATGAAACTCAACAAAACAAAATGACCCCGCCCGTGTAATGCATAAATGTTTTATATTTTGATAAAATAAATGTTTTCACAATTTAATTTGGATAAAATAAATGTTATTTGGTGCTTTTGCATTTAACGACCCGCGCTATTTGTTAAATAATACTTACAAGTTAAATCCGAGTTTTATGATATCATTTTTATTAAATTGTTAGGTGAAAGTACAGAATAGTAACAAAACACCCTCTTCTCCCTATGTTAAATAATTGATTTCTAAATATTGACGTTACTATTTCAGCGCGGGTTATTTAATGCAAAAATACATGTTATTTTTATTGCATTTGTCAATTAATTTTCTATCTCCTCGTTTTTCATAATTTTTGGATATGTTAGTATTTTCGCCATAACAATTACGTAGGTACCATTTTTTTTACGTGTAATTGAATATTTGTTTGCTCGAATAATATAGAAACACCAAATTGCCTGTTTACCGCAAAAAGTGCGGCTTCTTTCTTTGAATTATAGCGTGGCAACTGTGTATCTCGACTTGTGTTAAACATAAGTGCCAAACCCGCTATAACTTACTGTTTTTTAATTATCATTTTTATTATTATTACAAACATGGTTTAAGTAGAGATAATTTGTTTGGAAGAAATGCCAAAATCATTTCACTCTAAAGAATTTATGTGACTGAAATAAGAATTAACACGGCAATCCAACAAACTATTCATTTTTTTTTTCATTTAATAACAAAAATTACTCGGTTTTCTAAAATTTTCAAATTTATTTCTTTTTCATGTGAACAAAATTTCTATAAATTTGATGCATTCAGATTAGATAAATTGATTAGAATTTTTCTTTTAGATTAGGATCGGTATTAATTTTGATTGTTTGGACTATTGCTTTCGCCTTGGTAGTTGTTCTCACAATCAAATTTTTTTTTCGAGCCTTAGATTTTGCTGGAAATTACGCAAAAGAAAGTCCATATGAATATACATTTACAATCGTAATATTTTACCCTGGGAAAATATACATTGACAACATACCTGTTCTGCTATTATTTTTCTTGTAGGTTCGTCAACCATCCTTGGAAGAGCTGGAATCTGTTAGAAGAAACATTCAAAACAGGACCCAAGACGATATGAGATTTTATGTATTTATTTCATTCCTAGGTATTCGTCATAGCAGAGGAGTGATCGATGATTTTGGCTTAGGGTGGTTCGTCTACGTCTCCATTCTGAGACTTCTCCCCCCACCTTATGGGGAGATCCAGTTTAGCCCATTTGTATCTCTTGGCGTCTGAAATCCAACTCAACACTATGCTTGTGCAAACCGGAACACATGACACTTTGCACGTCACGTCTGTCCCCGTTTGGATACTTCCCGGCACAACTGACTTGTCCCAGAATTTGACATGTTTGACAACCTGTCAAAACATGACAATTCAAATCTCTGTTGTTTTAGATAGATGGATAGATAATTATATAGACTGATAGTTAGATATATATATATAGATGGATAGATAAATAGATAGATATATAAACAGATAAATATATAGATACAGAGATAATTAGATAAACAGATAATTTACTGCTTCTGTCCGACCACTCTCTAACACATACATTTTTCTAATTGTAATGTAGTTGCTACATATCAAGATTTTTGACCCACACGTTGTATGCAGACAGTTGCAAGGAACAAAAGACAAGGAAAGCGACTCACTTTTTTCAATTGAAATTACAGTCATTTATTTACAGGTACTTCCAGAATAACGCCTTTTCTTTTGTCTGTATTTTTGAGATGAGGTGTTTTCATTGATTGAGATTGTCGGACTGACTTCCTCATCTTGGATGTTAGAGTCACAACGCTTCGGCCGTTTTGCTCTCCGGCCTTCATCAGGTGTTTTGTATCGAACTAGGAAACCGTTTGTTAGGAGTCTCGAACCCAACCCTTTATTATTATTACGGGGGTACCGTGTTCGGACTCCAGCTAGGCTCTGGGACATAGCAGCACCTTTGGGTAATTGTATCAAAGTTTACAGTTACCCAAAGGTGCTGAGTTCAATCCTGAACAAAGGCAGTGAAAAGTAACATTCAAAACAGAGAATCAGCAACTATGTCACAAGTATATTTGAAAAGTTATATTTGCACACAAGCAGAAGACCCGACATATAAAATCAACAGTATGTTATTTGATAAGACAGGGTCGCATTAAAAAAAATGTTTCTGTTTAGAATCATATTTGGCTTTTGCATTTTAGACTTTAATTCAATGATAGGAAAATAATTTATAAAATCAACAGAAGGTTCGTTACAATGCGATGTATTGGGTTGATGCAAAAATAATGTCATTTTTTTATATATCTATAGTTGAACGTCACAAACGACATTATTTTTGCACTAACCCAGTATTATTGAGTAAGTCATAGTGGGGAGACATGCGAGATTTCTCCCAGTGCACCGTGATGGGTTCCCGACTAAAGCATGCAATTAATCGATTTGATTGACGAATGTTTGATTTCACAGATTTCCATTGGAAATGTAGAACATTCAATGATCCTCATTCAATACCTGGCAACGTTGGGTCTTCTTGCTAGTATATATATATATATATATATATATATATATATATATATATATATATATATATATATAACTTGACGATCTATTATATATGCAAGAACCCAAGTTTGCCCAGCTGTGCAAACTTGAGTCCTTGTACCGGAAAAATATCCAGTAAATAAAACGTTGTTTAGTAAATTGCATTTTTTTTTCTTTTTTCTTTCTTTTTCTTTTTTGCATTTCTATACACCAAACATGGATATAAATATCATTAAAACAGCCGCTGGGTCATAAGCTTCATTTCGGTACCTTACTTGCCTGGGTGGATTGCCTGTAGGCTGAGATAAACCGCGTGACACACACACACACACACACACACACCCACAGACAGACCGACATTAGGAAAATTTATAATAAGATATACGTTAAAATTAGCACGTCAAGTTATAATTAGCAATAACGCATATCTTTTCGTAAACGAAGATCCCAATAATGTCATGCTTCTCTATAAACTGTTACAATCTCAGACAATTAACATTATAATCAGTCAAAAAAAAAGTTAGCAGAGCGTAGTTTCGATCTACGGACCTCTGGGTTATGGGCCCAGCACGCTTCCACTGCGCCACTCTGCTCGACAAATACGGACGGGCGATATTATCGTTAAATTGCTTTCTTTTCAAAGAGGCAATCTCGTTAAGTGACATTAAAAATAACCTTGCTTGGGCAAACGACATCTACAACCACGCCCAACCGAAAGTATTCTCAAAAAGAACATTTTCTGTAATAGGTAAACGTGTTTATCCATATATACATATATCTGTATGCAAGTGTGTTTATTGCTTGTTTGTATGTATGTGCGTGTCCAATGATATGAAGCTTAACCACAGTTATAAAAAAAAAGCTGTGAATTCATGACCACACTATATATATATATACTAGTAAAAGTACCCGTCGTTGACTGGGTTCAAAAAAACAGCCTACAGAAAATAGACTCTGATTTATGAAAGTATGATAGGTTATGAAAAGGAAGGGTTGTAAAGAGATAGCTTCAAATTTGAAGGTATCAAAACCAAATCAAGATATGATGAAAGTAAAAATAACATAGATAAACCCCATAATTTATTATACCATACCTGTTCACACTGATGCACTTATCACAATATCCTGTGGATCTATATAAAAAAAAAACCTTGTTAAACTTTGTGACATATTTCAATTTTATGGAAGTCAGGTGCGAACGAACACCCCATAATTTTATTATACCATATTTCTACAAACTGAAACATAATAATCAAAGTATACTTACGCAGATAGATATGAAAAGTCTTTATTAAAGTTTGTGGCTATTTCCATTCTATTGAAGCCAGGCGCGAACGCAGACCCCAAAATTTTATTATACCATCCCTATTTAAGTTACAGCATACTTATCAAAGTATTCTTATGTACATCTATATCAAAAACACTTGCAGACGTTTTTTTTTTAAATTTTTAATTGTTTTATTTCCATACTTTGTGGACCAGGCGCGATCGCAGACCCCACAATTTTAATGAACCACCGTTCTGCTAGATCAAACATACCCATTCCTGTGTCTCGATACATCTTCTATCATTATATGTAATCAGTTTTTTAAAATAGTCAACCATATAGGAGCCTATTCGTGACCACACACACACACACACACACACACACACACACACACACAC